>NW_021940645.1:966680-1530594 GCF_001715985.3 Manacus vitellinus | reverse complement strand
CCGAAAAAAAAAAATAAAAAAATAAAAAATTAATAATCCACACACGCAAAAAAAAATAAAAAAAATAAAAAAAAATATGAAACCCTGGAGGGGAGCGGCAATGACCCAGTCGGAAAAAAAAAAAATACGGATCCGGCAAATAAATGGGCACGCAGAGGCAGCTCCTGCCAAGCTTGCAGCTTCGGTTCGATTGTGTATTCCTCTGGCAGCGCCGCGGAGGCAGGCTAGCGCGCACAAAGTAAGGCGCCTCCCACCAAAGCCTAATGGTGGCTTCTTAATGCGCACAAGATAAATAAATGATCCAGGCAAACCCCTCGGGAGGGTGTATGCTACGGCAAGCGGAGCTTAGGAGAGGAAGGAAAAAGGCAAGAAAAGAACAAGAAGAGAGAATGGGCGGGGGTGTGGGGTGTGGGCGAAGCGCCTGAACCCATCCTGTGGTAGCAATCCAATAGGCTGGTGCTGTGTGTCAGAAAAGACATGTGTGCGGGGGGAGGAGGAGACACCTTCCGAGACGGATCCCACCAAATCCCAGGAGAAGACCAGGGCTCAGGACAGAAGATGTTCTCCGACCCTGATGCTATCCGACAACTAACAATTGGCAACGTTTTGTTGCTGTTGTTTCTAAAGGGAGTCGCTAAAGAAAAAGAAACCGCCAGACACCTACAACAAAAGAACAGTTCTTTACAGCAGCCGGAGGGCAACTGATGGCACAGCCACGTACTGAGGTTGCAGTTTTCTGGACGTGTCCACACAAGTTTTGATATTGAAACTACTCCACCTTATTTGGTCTACTCCAAAGTTGAACTCCCATGTTCAGTGTGGTCAGCAGTGTGTGCTTTCCATTCACTTAATGGACAAACATTTCGACAACTAGGATGGTCACTGAAGGGTTAACAGCAGTCTACCAAAGGTGGCCTAATCACCATTTTCAAAATTTTAGGAAATGCCCTATAGAATTATATATATACAGGTGTTTTTAACCTTTTCTTCTGATCTGTCACTTCATTGGTATCACTTTATGGTATTGATACATAAGTATAGTTTCCTTAGTACTGTATTTAAAAGTGTATTAATATTTATACAGAATAATTGAGCAGAAAAGTTGGAAACAAACTGTGAAATACATTTGTTCTGTATATAAAGAGACAAATATTGCAACTGAAACGTATCTGCTTGAATTTTTCTCTAGAATAAATGTAAATAACATTTAAAATATAATATCAATGTCATGTTTTAGACATCTAGACTAAATAAAGGTTAATAGCATTTGAAATGTAATATCAATATTATATTTTAGACATCTAGACTAATAATGACTAGGCATCTAGATTATTGTCACTCCAAGCACTCCATCTGGAGTTTGGTGGCTTCTCTAAGATAGTTCTGTGTTAACATCCATCTGGAAAATCAGTGGAAGTGGCTCATAAGGTAAGTGTACTATTTAAACTCCTCAACCCCTTGCCCCCCACTTTAGCACTGGAAAACATGAATATATGGATTTCTACTCCTTCAGTGAAGAGGCAAAAGATTTAGGAGAAAGCATTTAGAAAGAACCACATAAGCACTGCCCAATACACAAATGGATTCCCAGTAAAGCAAGTAAATGAGACAGACCAGGAAGTCTTGGTGATCCAGGGAGGCTTTGTCACTGACTTTATAGAACCCAGGATTTCTTATGGAAATATAGAACCAGGTGCTTTCAGTGTGTAGTGCCTGTCCTACACAGTCCCCACCTTCCTTGCAACCTTGGAGTATTTTTATCCTGCTCTGGGCTTTGTGTTTCCTGTACAAATGTCTCTAAGCTCCTGCCTCTTCCATAACCATTTTGCTGTTCACTAAGCTCAACATGAATCATTCTTTGTATACATCCTCAAATAATTTGTATGTACTTCTTGGAAGAGCAAAAATGTTTTACAACTGTCACAAGAAAGAGAGCTCTTATTTTTCTCACGACTATGTCTTGAACTCTTTCAGTTTTTCATCTGTCTCAGCTGCATTTCTTCCCCCCACTAAGATTTTCAAACTGTCAGCTCCTAAATTTTGTAGTGGTTTTAATGGAAGACATCAGAATGTGATACCATTAAGATGACTCAAGTGTAGCCATCTCATCGATTAATATTGAAGGACTTCCTGTATTATGAGTAAAGATTTTCAGGCTTCTTTTGTTACAATTTCCCATTCTTATCATTCATGGTCAACAAACTGTTCTGGAAATTGATTGTGGAATGCTTTCAATGGGCCTTACTTAAGTGAATTACTTAAAAACAGGTATTACCCTGATAAGTTAATGAAGATCTTACCATTGACTATTAGCCTATTGAAGAAGGTCCTTCAATCTAAAAATATGAAATGGCATGGATCTTGATATAGAAAGCTTCCCTTAAACCTATAGTGAATGCAAATGTATTTCAAATAGGTTGTCTTTCAGTTAAAAAAAAAAAAGCCATTCATCTAGACAGACACCTAAATGCAGGCAATATATGGAAATGTCTTCCTGTAATAACTTAGTCATGAGTTAAAATGTTATGATGTGTACAAAAACACAGTCTCTGGATGCTTTTAGATTATCTCTCTGTCCTTAAAAATTAATATTCAAATCATAATCACTTTCTGAAATCAGCCCACTCTTGTTAAACTGAATCTGTTCAGTGCATTAATTCTAATTTACGTAGGTATTTGGTAAATCTCACTTGCATTTCTTCCTACTCATTTTGTATCATAGCCCAACTCTTTTACTTTTTCTGGAAATATGCTTATTATGATCAGAAAATAATACATAATTTAATTATCTTGACTTACTTTTCTTCATAATATGCAAAGAAAGCCTTAGTATCTCCTTCGGGGCATCTGTGACTGGGATGGATTAAAATTGTTTATCTATGACGGAGTCAGAAGTGGTATTTTCTTAAGAACTGGTATGACACACACAAAACAGATCTACCATTTCTGCATATATCACTTTGTTTGTCACGGGGGTTACATTTTGGCTGTGCAATAGGTATGCCACAGCTAATGGCTGTGTTACAAGGGGTTTATTCCTGGTTGGATTCACACATGCCTCCAAACAGAACCACCTACACTCATTATTTCAAATAATGAAATGTAATAAGTGATTTAAAGTTGTTAGATTTTGTTTAACTGTTGTCATGAAATCAGTCCAAGAAACCTCAGGATAACTGGGTTAGAAGCAGAAATTCAATTTTGGAAAATAAGACCCTTTTGGAGCCATGTCCGTTCCTGCAGCAAAACAACATGCCTGTAGGATGCCTATGTTCCAATCCCACATCCACACAGACCTAGAGGCCTTTCTTTCCTCCCCTGCTCTACAAAGTATCTAAAGACATTCCTTGTTAATTTATGTAAATATTATCTGAAGCTAAGAGCAACAAAACCTCAACAGTTACTTTGCTTTATGGTGTGATCAGCCGCTGACAGCATAAACAATCTCTCCTGAAGCTGAGGTGCTCCAGCACCCACCTCACTTGCTGGTAGTTCAGCAATTGACTGTGGCAAACAAAATTTCCCAAACAAAGGATACTGGAATTGGGGCTGGTTATATAAATAGGTGTTATGCTGTTTCCCAAACTAGGGCATTTGAATATTCTTTACTTTAATTCTTCCTCTTAGCTTTCATCCCCAGCTTAGCTACAACATCCGCATCTCTAATGGTCGGCTCACAGTCAGGGAAAACCCTGCTTTTTGTCTGAGGTCAGCATGTAACTCTATTCCTTCTTCCATGTGAAATGCATAAGTAGCATTCCACTGATCCCATTAACCAGTACTCAGAACTAAAGAACTCTTTCCCACTCTGACTGCAAAAATAGCTATTACGCAAACCAAACAGACTAAGCTTTATTCAGCTAACACATTGTCAAGAGACTTGGGCTAGATACCTGTGCCTAATGTAGCACCCAAGGTTTTCCTCTTTGTGTTTTTACACAGGATGCTGTGAATACTCCTGGTGCCCAGGAGGAACAGCACAAGGTGCAACAAGTGAGAAATGCACTGCAGAGTTCAAAAGCACAGCAACCATTGGAGGTGTTAGCGAGCTGCCAGTTGGCATTAAGTCAGTCTCAGACAGGTGTAAGATGGGTGACCATTAATCTTGGGTTAAGAAGAAGAGTCTCTCACTGCAATATAAACTCTGAATAACAATCCCGTGGCTAAGTTGGTTGGATAAAATACAACTACCCTTTCACACAGTGCAAGTGTGCTGATTCCTCCTCAACAGTCCTCAGCCCCCACGAATAGCCTTTTTGCAAGTGCTGAGGCTGCCACTAAATATTTAGAATTACACTTGAATGTACACCAATGAATATATACAACTCAAATATTTATCTTCACATTGTTTATAATGACGAAATGAAATATGACATGATATTAGCAAAAAATCCCATACCCCAAATCCTATTAAACATGCTTAAGGAAATATTAGTAAACTGAATACTTTCCTTGGAGGAATTTATTACTATATAACTGAAATCCTAAAGGATTTCACTTTTTATCTGACAGACTCACTTTTTATCAAACCAAATATTCAATATTCTCTGCTTTTAGCTGACCATAAATTCCAAAGATTTCAGTGGGATAAATTCTGTTGGGCAAGAGTAAAATCAAAGTACTTTTTAAATTCTGATTGTGCTGGTATTATATCAGTCCCTGAAGAACACAATAGCAATTTCAGGCTGAGAAATATAGTGACTAGTCTTAACAATACCCTTGTGACATACTGAAGCCACTGCAGCATAACAGAAATTAATATATTACTCTTCAAGCCTTTGTAAGCCCTGAGATTTTTATCAGGAACATAAATTTAGGATACCAGAGGAAGAAATATTTGAAAATAAACATGAAAATGCCATCAAAAAGGCTTGTTCCAAAGTGTGAAGAAGTCAGCAGAAATCTCTCAGTACACTGCACATTATCTTGGACTAAGCCCTAAATGAAAATCCAAATCTTTCCAAGATTTGTGACCAAATGATGACAACAGCAATTGGGGAAGCAATCGGTCATCAACAGACTGTTAAAATTATTTTTAAAAACCCAGAAAGTTGAAATTATTCACTATTCTGATTCACTTCCAAAATTTTTCCTGAAAATCTACACTTTTTCCATCCCAGGAAGGATGTCTGATCCCACTTAGGCAAAAAGGGAATTTGTACTATATTTTAGACTTTAGGATCTTTGGTTCAAAATTTTTAGTTCAAAATTGTTTGCTCTCCCATGTAACTTCTGCCCAGTGCAGAGAACAGTGCTGCTAGGTGTTATTTGGTGGATATTGCTACATGCCATGAGACTAGATACATTTTGGAAAAACTCACCCTTTTAGCATTCTATCACAAGGAATAATGACTAAAGATTTACATACCTTTAGTTGGGCTGTCCATTCTAAGGGCTTCAGTCTTTGCAGAGAGGTGACAAACAAACTGTTTTGTTTCTGCACTGATTTCCATGTGCTACCAAAGGGGCAAAAAGGGGAAGTTATAAACAATTAAAATGTACCTGAGATAAAGAAGGGTGCTTGACTGGGTCCTCCTCTGTCCAGTAGTCCCAGGGATGGGCAGGGATCTGTGCCAGCAGCAGCTCTGCTGCAGAGCCACAACCCTGAAAACTCCTCCATCAACAGGTCTGAAGCATCCAACATATTCTTTTTGAGTTTCCCCTGGAAATTAACCCAAAATAACAGCTACTGTGAAATTTAGGAAGAGCACGAGGCATGCAGATACTCAATTAGTTTCTACTATTTCAGTTGCAGGGTGAATGCTCTTTAAAATGGTAAATCTGCAAGGGTAGCAAGACAGGGCAAATAGTGCACCTCCAGATAACTTTGAACTGAACCTTAAATTATAGCCTTATTTAAAACTACAATTATTTATTAATACTGATTTTTTTTCAGTCATGATTAGTTTTGATGGTGAATAAAATTATCTTCTGTCACAGTCTTTGGATAAACAGTAAATCATAACTGTTACATAAAAAAGAGACATTTTATATTTATATAAATTTCAGTTATTTTGTAAAGCTATTACAGTGATCAAAAACAAAGCAGGGCTATAGAAGCACCAGAAATCTATATTGGAGGGAGGAATAAAATAGTGATGGGTAAAGTAGAACTTAAAATAAATTTAACACTCCCATGAAGTCCAGAGTTAATAGGGAGAAGGGATTTATTAAAACTTCCTCATTGGTCCCAGCAGTTAAATTATATCCAAAAGGACTGACTTCTCTGGCAAAAATTACCAAATAAATCACTGATCAAGGCAAATATTGCTCCTGATTTTAACACATAGAAAAACCGTGACAATAGAAATTGCTAAGATCACTAGATTTAGTGGAGATCCTAGAAAAATAATGGTGGAACTATTATTTTCTTCATGGTATTAGCATTCGTACAGAAATTTATTTTTACCAGAATGTTTTATTGTAGTATAGACAAGGTGCCAAGTACCCCTGTTCAGCTAAGGATTTGCTTTTATGTCTTGGATAAATTCTTTTATCACAATTTCCTTATATTCAGAACACTACTTTGTTGTTATGAGTTCCTTAATTTCATTTTGGCAAAGCTCTGTAATGGTGGTTTTCATAGCTCTATTATCAGTGTTTCGTTTGGGCAGTTTTTAGGAGCTATTCATGGTCATATTCAGCTTGTGTGAGTTCATCCTGAAACAGTGCTTGTTGTATTTCAAATGTCAAAATCGGCCATTGACGTTCAAAGCCGTATGTAACAAGTTTGGATATTCGTGTTTTTAGCCTTGATTTTTTTCAAAGATAGCAAGGTTGAACAATGCTGACTCAACACTTTCCCTGCTGTAACAGGCTGTTTCTCCCATAGCCAACAGGATCTGGTCCTAAATGTTCTGGGATATAATCTGTCTCGTGGAGGCCAGATTTCCATTTCCCAATGCATAAGTTAAGAAGCATTTATTCCTGATATGACCTAATTGGTATCAAGTGTAAGGCAATTGCCTTGGGAGAATTACATTTTGGATGTCAGGCTCCTACAACTTAGGAGGTTCAGCAGCTTAGCAGGTACCTCTTCAAAGCTCCCTGAATGTCCAGAACAGCTGTAGGTAGAACAAGCCAAGGGGAGCAACCTCCTTATCTTTACACATAAAACAAAGGGAGTTCATTCTATCAGACTTTATGGAAATAATTTTGTGGCATCCATCCTTACAGTTATATTTGAATGACCCTTTGAAGTAGAAAAAGCCCACAGGATCTCATAATTCTCATAGCTTAATCAGGAAGAAAAGCTGGATCTTTCATCTTTAAAGCTTTGAGACATCCATGAAATCATTCAAATTTTCCAAGCACTTCTACTCTTCATGGATTTCAACTATGTAGAAAAAAAACATGAGTTTTTTTCCTTCAACACAGGAGTCAGAATAAACTTTTTTCTTAGTACCCCTATGTAACTATGAGAAACTTTTCTGTAACTAGCTTCAACCAGCATAAAGAGTTATGAAAAATAAAGGAGATGAGAATCCTGGTTTTATCACTCTTGTGCATTTATGTATGACATATGTATCTATGTATGACATAGATTTACATGTGTAAATCTATGGCACCTGATGAGACAAACCCCACAGTCCTGAGGGAGTTGGCTGATGTGATTGCCAAGCCACTCTCCATGATATTTGAAAAATCATGGCAGTCAGGTGAAGTTCTTGACTGGAAAAATGGAAAACACTGCACTCATTTTTAAAATGGGTAGAAAGGGGGACCCTGGGAGCTGCCACCCTGTCAGTCTCACCTCTGTGCCTGGGAAGATTATGGAACAGATCCTCCTAGAAACTGTGCTAAGGCACTTGGAGAACAGGGAGGTGATTCAGAACAGCCAGCATGGCTTCACCAAGTGTTGCAGTCCAAAATTTGAATACCCCCAGAAAAAGAACTGTTAGGGTCTATGTGGTAAACCTTGGGCAACAGAGGTGAGAGAAATCCCTTAGTCTGAAGGACTGGACCTTCCTCACAAGACCCATTGATGTACAACCATGTGGATTAACCTGGCTCCTGCAGCAGGATAAGGAAGGACTTTGAGGTGAAGTTACCAAACCGTGTTGAAACCCCTTTGTTTTCTTCCCCCCCATTTAATCCTGGTTAAGGGAAATATTAATCAGTTGTGTAACTGCAGCAGAAACCTGTGTAATCCTCTAGTTAACATAAAACCATCCCCTAATTAATATAACTCATCCTCCTCATTAACATGTCCAGCCCCCAAGACCCTTAAATTGTACTCACATGTTCAATAAAATATTCCAGTTTTTGCCCCCATATCTGGGATCATCTTAGTCTTCTGGAGCCTTATAACCAAGGGTCAGTCCTACCTGACCAACCCAGTGGCTTCTACAACAGAGTGGCTACATCAGTGGACAAAGGAAGAGCTGCAGATGTCATCTCTCTGGACTTTTGTAAGGCCTTTGACACAGCATCCATCTCTCTAAATTGGATAGATATGGATTTGATGGATGGACTTTATGATGGATGAGGAATTGATTGGATGGTAACATCCAGGGGGCAAGTGGTTAACAGCTCAATGTCCAGATGGAGATGGGTGACAAGTGGGGTCCTTCAGGGTCTATATTTGGACCAGTACTGTTTGGTCTTCACCAATGACATTGTGGGATCAAGTGCACCCTCAGCAAGTTTGCAGACAACACCAAGCTGAGAGGTGCAGTTGACACTCCTGAAGGATGGGATGCCATCCAGAGGGACCTGGACAAACTCAAGAAGTGGGCCCATGTGAACCTTAGGAGGTTTAACAAGACCAAGTGCAAGGTCCTCCATCTGGTCAGGGCAGCCCCCAGTGTCAATACAGGCTGTTGGATGAAGGGACTGAGAGCAGCCCTGCCTCGAAGGAGTTGGAGGTGCTGGTGGATTATAGACTGGACATGAGCTGGCAATGAGTGCTTGCAGCCCAGAGAGCCAATCCCATCCTGAGCTGCATCAAAAGAAGGGTGAAAGCAGGTCAAGGGAGGGGATTCTGCCCCTCTACTCTGCTCTCCTGAGACCCCACCTGGAGTGCTGCATCCAGTTCTGGGACCCTCAACATGAGAAGGACGTAGAGCTGTTGGAGTGGGTCCAGAGAAGGGCCATGAAGATGATCAGAGGGATGGAGCATCTCTCCTATGAGGAAAGGCTGAGATCTCTCAGGTTGTGCGGTCTGGAGAAGGCTCCAGGAAGACCTTATTGCAGCCTTTCAGTACTTAAAGGAGGCTTGTAAGAAAGATGAGGACAGACTTTTTAGTGGGCCCTGTTGCAATAGAACAAAGGGTAATGGTTTTAAACTAGGAGAGAGTAGATTTAGACTAAATATAAGGAAAGAATTTTTTACAGTGAGGGCGGTGAGGCACTGGAATAGATTGCCCAGAGAGGTAGTGGATGTCCCATCCCTGGAAATATTCCAGATCAGGCTGGATGGGTCTCTGAGCAGCCTGGTCTAGCTGAAGATGTCCCTGCTCACTGCAGGGGTGTTGGACTAGATGATCTTCAAACGTCCCTTGCAACACAAACCACTCTATGATCTCTGTTTATCTGTGAATGGAGAGACAGTAGGGTGGGACAATAAGAAGTAAAACAATGCCTAGAGCAAGATAGCTAATGAATAAATATTTCAAGAGAACAACATATGGAAAGTTAATCGATAAACAGCTGTATTTGAAGCTGTTATTTAAAAAAGGAAAAAAATGAAGAATGTACTATGAAAATTTTGGCATTTTAAAACCTATGGAATTATCAACAGTTAGTCTTTTCAGACTTTTAAAAATAGGAGACTTTTTTTAAAAGAACTAGGAGTCAACCTTAAAATAATTAAGTGCCAATGTACAAGTCTATGCTTCCACTTACTAACACTGTAGGTGTTAACATCTATTTATCCAATGGAAAACTAGAGATGAATTAGGTGATCTAAAATCCCAGTAATTCTGAATCATAGTACTCTACTTCTTTGTATGTACTATGACTATATCCATGCACAGCCTTTGTCATGGTAGTTATTCTCTATGGCTCAATAATCAGGGATTTAATATTTAATAAGCACTATTATACCAATAACAACATACCTTGCATACTCTGATGTTTTAATAGTGGTAAGCATGCTAAACAAAGAAATAAAAGGTTTATTGAAAGAGTTTGTGTTCTTTTGTGTTTTTGTTGGGTTTTGTTTCTTGTTTTTTTTACCAGACCAGCTGAGCTAGTTGGCTAAAGAAAACAAGCTTTCAGTCACAAAAGGCTTAATTTTAAACTCTTTATTTCCCTACAAAATTATGTTTTTAATGTCGCTATTAGAAGAGTGCCAAAGCTTTCATAAATGTGTATTTATGTATATAAATGTAGACGTGTATATGTGTGTAAATGTAGATATAAATTTGAGAAGGAAGATGTTGAAGCTCTGGATTAAACAGAATACAGTGGAACAAAGCTTTATGGCTTTGTCCCATTTGGTACCAAAGCAGACACCAATCAACTGCTAAGCAGATTCCTACAGCTCAGTTTTGCATACAAGTACACATGTGCTTCCTGGGTTTAGAAGAAACATAACGCAGAGCCACTTTATTGAATCATATTTTAAGATCAAATCACACATCCAGGACCCACCAGGCAATTCTGGCAGTCAGAAATTGAAGCCCATCTCTCCCCATCAGCTGGGATGCATGGAGGAATCCCTAAACAAGACAGCTATAAAATGGGTTTTTGAGAACAAAATCATGTAAGCTCCCAAACACAAAGCAGGACCAGAATTTATGTGTATCTTTTCTGTGCTAAATGAAGATTTCTATTTAAAGGCGCCGTCACCAAAGGGTAAGTGGCTAGACTTCATACACTGCTCAGCTATTCATTTATTCTACACAGCATTTCACATTTTCCTTCATCTCTTTTGGGAAACTGAACCTATTTTAAGGAGAAACCTCTCCAGTCAGTCAATCTCTTTATAATCAGAGAATCAAGCTCAGCAGAATGGTAAATCTGTACTCAGAACTCAGAGGTCAGCAATTAAGATTTCAAAATTTGTAGCTTCCTGATCATCCAAACCTGTGGTCAGGGAATCATGAGTGTCCCCAAGGCCTCTTCATAAGCTGCCCTCTATTGCTATTTCTTCACTTCCTGTATTTCTATACTAGAATGTAGTACAAAATAACAATATCCACAGTGCAGCAAAATATTGTTCAAACCAGAGTTTTTTTAAATCTTCATTTTCGTTTTTTGGACATCTCATATAAAGCATCTGTGTCAAAAATGCTGCAGATCGTCTGCTTCCATTAAAATTGCTAGTAATTGCATGAATTTTTTATAAACCTAACTTTCACAAATTTAGATGCCTGAAAGAAAGGTTTAACTGAATTTCTACCATTTTAAAAGTCAAGGTGTAGAGTACATGTTTCCACCCTCTCTCATAAGGCAGGGAAAGATCAGCTTATAGATTTCATTACTTCTGCACTCTTGAGGATATGCCCTAGAATCAGGTGTTCTAAACAGTCCTCAAATTCAGCCTCCATTTCTCAACCCTGCTGACAAGACAAGCTGTACTGACATCTACAAGAAAATGTCCTCTAGCAGCCTGTGATAAGCAGCTTTTTAATAGAAAATTGCCCCTAAAAGATAAATATGCTGCATATATAAATTCAAAAGCATACATAGGTGTGGATAGAAAGAACAGAAAATCTCTAACCTTTGGTCTCAGAAAACCTATTGCACCTCATGAACACAAGGATATACTAGTTGTTGTAAATCCATCCTTCAGTTACTGTCTTCATTCACTGGTTTTGCACAAACTGTCCTTAAATACTGAACTGTCTATCTATTCTAAAATGAGGAAGCTTTTAACAATTAAGCATCCTTTTGATAAAGCACAGATACAATTTTAATTACTTCCCTAGTAATGGTCTCACCATTAATCCTTAGAAGGTAATGTACAGAAGGGTGTCTTGCCTCTGGTCCTTGCTTCATCTCCTACTTGTTCATCCAAAAAGCTTCTTTTGATTGAGTTAGAAAAAAATCAGGCAGGCAAACATGTACATATAGCTACATACAGTCTGACTGCCTCCACAGCACACTGCTTACACACAAGTGAGATAAAAATTACTGCTAAGATGAAAAGCACTTCTCATCTTAAGACACCATTTCCTATCACATAAAACTTTCTAAAAATATGTTACTTTTGAGATATATGCAATTTCAATGCTAGCAATGCCAGCTAGAGTGGGAACTTTGAAGGAAATGTAAAGCTCAATCAGTTCGATCATTAAAGTTATGCAAATGGAAAAACACATTCCTTCCTTTTAAACATCGCTACATTTTAGTTGCAATCTTAAGATTCAAGAAGTGAGGATGGCGTATAAATGTCAAAAACCTGACAGAATCATAGGGTGAAATCCAGTCCCAGCTGTGGTTAATAGCAAAGCTTCTCTGCATTTCAACAGGAACATGATTTTCTTACAATCTTCACAGAGCAACTGAGAACTGACTCAAGTTTGAACATGAAACTGTTGAGATTACTTGTTTGTAGGAGCAGACAGCAAATTTTCACTGCATACTACAGCTCAGGAAGTTCTGAAACAAGATGTACTAAACCAAAAGAGTGGCACTGTAAGACAGAGTAGTACTGCACATCATATGATGTTATTGTTATTACATATTGACAGCACTCACTGTCTTGCAGAACGAAACCAACGCCAGTGTCGTGTTCCTTGTCGTGACACCATGGGGGTGAGCAGTGTCCTGCACCAAGCAAGGTGAGGCTGGTGCTGTTCAGCAGCTGTCATTACCTATCCAGTTCAAATATATGAAGAATAAGTTTTATAAATAGTGAGGGAACTGCTCAGGAAATGTTCATGGTATGTGGTGTAAGACTACCCCCATAAAGCCAGCAGAGGTGTTCCCTGCCAAACCAGAGTACTTGGAGTGATGGCGTGAGGAGTTGCTTCCTTATGACATTCCGTGCCTTTACTTACTGAATCAAAACCATTTTTAATTAGAAATTATTTTTTTCATAAAAGCCAGTAAGATAAGGAGATTCACCATTTGATGAAATATATTCCTCTTGTCCTATCATCTTTCTTATTACAATAAGATTTTTAGTTTGGCAACCACTGTGTGTACTTTATTTGTGAAAACCTACACAAACAAACAAACAAAAACAACCAAAAAAACCCCTAATTCTAAACAGGAAGATTCCAAAGAACATATTTTTGAAATCATTGTTCAAAAATGCAACCTATGGCAGTGCAGCAATTTAGACTCGCATTTCATACTGAGTCTATTGAATAAAAGAGAACTTTCTTATTAGTATAGAATATTCTTTATTCTTATTATCAAACTTCTAGGAAGTTTGCAATTTAGTCAAGTAAATGAGATAAAAGATACCCTGTAAGAGCCAAATATTGACATGCCTACACAATCTGAATTACCTATTAGTTCACAAGTGACCACGCTTACTATTTTTATAAAATAACAAGAGACTTAGAATTCTCAGTTTTAAATGTAGAGTCCTCTTCTTTCCTAGGATCTTGAGAAACATTTAGAAGATACAACTATGGCCAAGGTAGCTGGGAAACAAGACCAACCAGAAAGATAGGAAAAAAAAAAAAAGAACAGCTTAAAACTGAGATCAGGAGAAATTGCAATCTCTCATTCATCTGAAGCTATGAAGGTCAGTTTTTATATTCAAATAATGTATAATATACTGAGGTGTAAAGAACTTGCATTTTTATTCCAATTTGTTTTTCTTTAAAGTTCAGAATCACCAGCAAAGAAAATTGCTCTAATTGCAGTGCTTTGCATACAAATAGTGATTACAGCGTAGTAGATTGTTAGGACATGACACCACACAACTTCTTAGATCAAATTGAGTGATGTCTACACCATACCAATTTTTAAAACAGCAAATTAGGCTCTCTCAGAAAATCTAAATACTTATGACCAAAAAATTATGGGTGTCAAACTGCCAAACACATTATATGATTAAAAACTACGAAAAAATCATAGGAAAAAGCAGTCACAATGTAGGATAGCATTAAAAAACAACAGCAGCAAAATCAAGTTTAATTGGATCCAAAAAAATGAATATATAGAGAACAAATACCCTTCTCCAATATATTAATATAGTTTATTTTTTACTTGGTTAGTTTTATGGAATTCCTCAGAGGGATGCTGAGTGACTGAAAAGGTGCACGTGAAAGCACTGAGACAGTGAATTGCGTACAGATATATTTCTATATTTCCAGGGGTTTTTTTACTAACATATTCTCTCACAGAGTTAAATACAAATATGTGGAGGGCAGCACAGTTGTCTAAGGATGTACACTCGGGATGAAGTGTCTCAACATACTATTTATGACCAAATCAAAATTGTCCATAAGAAAACAAAATTGGCCACTTCATGTACTAGAAATTGTAATTTTTAAACTTTTAATCCGATTCTACTTACAATGGATATATATTGGATAGTATTTTACAGATAGGTAGTATCATAGCAGCAACTAGCTGAGTTCTAACCCATTACTTAAAGCCAGGTGCCATTTTTCTAAAATTAAATTACAGTGTATGTTTCCTTAGGAGCAGATCACAAATCTAGCTATTGGCAGAGATTTTAATACGCATGCTTATTTTGTTTCCTCTGAAGTTTAAATTTCTGGGGGTTAATAAAAAAATGATATTCTGTTGTTATATGCCAGTGATGACAGGATAATGGATTAGGTGAGGCATGGTCAGTCTATATAGGAGTGGGTGAGACAATGAGAGAAGTAATCCCTTCCACCACTTTTGCATTTCTTATATGCTGTAAAGCAGTTTCTGTAGTCCTAGATATTTTCTAGCTTGTAGACTACAGTTATTATTTACAGTGCTTAGTTCATATACCTTTATCTTCATTTATTAATAATTCCTGACAGTAATAAAAGACTCCAGGGTGTTAACACTTCAACAGCTTTAAGCAAGATGCAGCTGAAAAGCACCTTCAGTACTTTCCAGTAGTCATGCCTTTCTTGACAAGCTCTGTTTCAGTACACAGCTACTGCTTGGATGCTCATGATCCACTCATACTACAATTCTAGCTCAAGGTAAGTAAGTCTGAAAAATTAACATTTTTTTTTATCTGTACAACTGGTAGTAAACTCAGGTTTCCAATAGCATTGTAGAATGCATAGTGTGTTTTAAGGAAAGATGGAAGTAAGTTTATGGAACTAGAGCATTTTTTTCATGGGTAATGGATTTTAAAAAAACTTTAAAACTGTAACATTCTCTCACCATCTGGTATATAAAGTGGTATTTCTTTCCTGTAAAAATGATGGTGTTGGAACCACATTAACCATATCTAGTCAACCACATCTCAGCCTTCAGCAGACACTGAGTTAAATAGTATTTCTGCAGTGTTTATATGACATACTAACCCCAAAAGCAGTACTGCTGACAAGTACATCAGGTGTGCTCTGAGGAATGCTACTAAAACAAAAGACAAATAAAACTGTGACATTTTGAGGACAAGAATAAATTTTACGATGAATAACTTTTAAATATTACCTCATTGGTTTGTGAATACAGTTCAACTGATTTTTTCTTAATAGAAAAAGTAAATTTGTAGATTAATCAGGATTTTAATGATCCTTTGAACAGATGATGTGGGAATCCTCCTTGTTAAGGCTCACAGGTGTGCTATTAATATGTCCACAGAATACAATGTAAATAGGTCTATACAGCTCAACTACAGCAGACTGAGACCCCCCAGTTCAGCAGAGGGAGGTTTTACAGAGGACTAGCAATCAGTAGAAAACAAAAATTAAATGAAGGCAACCTAATGATAGAAGAATACTATGAAAGACACTAGCTGATATTACAAAACTGACCTCTTAGCTTGCGCAGTAGACAGATACTTTAAAATATAAAGGCATAGGTAGGACAAGAAGTTGATGAGAGATTTTATTTGAGTTTTCTATTCTTTTATAGTTTGCTTTTCACACTGCGTTGCTAAATTTATAATTAATAACATTTTTTTTTAACTTCATGCTGAAAACCCTCTAATGATGGTGGTAAATGAGAGTCCTGTTTCTCTGGGAAACAACAGAACCAAATAACACATATTACTTAAGGAGCTTTGGTGGACTTCACATCAGAAGATTCTGTCACAGACATATACAGTATTACTGCAATGCTATTTGTAGAATAATTCCAAGGCTGGGCAGTGACTACAATGTAACATGGAAATAGTTTTCTTGGTTTCATTGTAATTGGTCCCAGGCTTAGAATTAAACTCGAGCTTATGTACTTAATTTACCTAATTGCCTTGCTGTATGAGGTCTCTGTACTTAAATTGTTAGCATATCATCCTGACAGGCTGTAAACTACAGCTTTATATCAGCAAATGAATGTAAAAGTATTGATGTACACTCTGCCACTGTGGGACGCTGTGTAATTTACACATCCATTATGCAGCCACAAACACATAGATCCATATCATCCCAAGCAGCTGTATCCAAGCTGTCTAGATATTAACCAACACTACCCATTTATTCTTAAATCACTTCTGCTGGCATTGTTTTAGCACACACAGAAGACATGTTTGACAGAGCAATCCTAAAAGTCATCTAACTATGCATCAAATGTGCCTTCTCTATATCAAGACAAAATTATTTTTCTGCTTGTAACCTTTTGTTCCCTCAGACAAGTAGAATTTTGTCTTGTTGTAATCACAGTGCCCAAGTTGAATTCTGTTGTTATAATCTGGAAAACACTGCTGTCTTATTCACCCAGGCAGAGCTTTCAATGCTCCCACAGAATCAGGGTAAGGCCTCCCTGCCCTGAGCAAACAGCTCATGAACCTTCCAGCCCATACCACAGCTCTAACACAACAAGCCCATTTAGTGAGCTTGTGGCAGAACAATCTCTTCAGCCTGTTAACAGTCCCTCCAGTTGTTAGAGGTTTAGCCCTGTGCAGGCATAGACCACAATTCAAAAGGGACATGGGTTTCAGGAGTGTGTCATTGTCACTCAGTTCCCAGCTTTTAACTTGAGATTTTCCGTCTCCAGGCAACTTTGTTCACATGGCCAGGACCAATGCACAACCCAACCCAAGGCTTGGTGTCCCCTAGAGGGCTTAATCCCTTGGCAGAAATATTGCAGAATGAGTTTAAAGTTCAGTTCTCTTGATAGCTTCCACATTTCCTATGTGAAAGCTCTTGATGTCCCTCAGGCCTCACTGCATAACAAAAGGGCAAGTGCCTTCACTGCTCTTGGCCTGTACCAGCAACTGTGTGCCCAGCAGGACCAGGGCAGGGATTGTCCCCTTCTAGAAAAAATTTCTAGAGTGAAAGGGTGGTCAGGCATTGGAACAGGCTGCCCAGGGAAGTGATGGAGTCACCAGTCCTGGAGGTATGTAATTAAAAGAGTAGATGTGGTGCTTAAGTACATGGCTTAGTGGTAGGCACAGGTCATGAAAGCCTCAAGGTGACACTATATTGCACACAAACTTCTCCTGCACAGTCAGTTATCTATCTTGGCTAGACCTTCAGGCTTTTCTCTGACATGAATAATTATTGAGAGTTTATTTACTAGAACAGTATTAGAACCTTTTTTAAGAGTCTGCTTTCCCGTCACTCTATGAATCAGAGTAACATTACTGCAGTTAGTAAAATATGTTACTGCATTTCATAAGATTCTTAGACTATCTCCACCCGGTTTTGTAGAAAACTAAGATTCATTCAGTGGTTTGGGGTTTTTTTCCCTTTGCACTTGCTATGCTTCTTTTCAGGATTGTAATAGGTCCTGGCTAGGAGTTTGGGAACCCCTTAAATACTATTCTTGCTCTGTCATAGAAAGGACAGCAATAGACTAAATCCATGTGTAATTTTCTTTTTTCAGAAGAATGAGGTATAAGGCAGTGAACGTAATTTCAATATGATTTCAGCAGGGCAGGATTCACCCTTACAGGTTCTAGTCACTAATTTCTGCTTTGATGACATGATTATTATCTAAATGTAGGAGAAAGTGAGAGAGTTTTTATACAATGTGGGTGTTTTCACCTGCTGTATGTAAGAATAAAAAGCCCACAGCTTGAAACACATCAGAATAGCAATGGTAATTAGGTATTGGCATATCATCCAAGAAAGGAAAAAAAAAAAGAGCTTGAAAAATGATACAGCTTAATAAAGGTTTAGTATCCTAGAGCTACACAAAAAGTTCTCAAAGGGAAATGTAAATTGTGAATGAAGAACACTTGTGATTCTTAGAAGGGATAATCAATAAGAAACCTAGGGAATAAGAGCAAAATATCCCATTTACGTCTGTGTAAGGAATATAATCACACATCTTATATATGCAGGTCTTCAAGTAGCCAGATAGCTTTTCACAAATACTAATTGCCATGTCACGTCACCTTCCTGTAGAAGTTAGAACTGTTAATCTCACCTAATACATACATGCAGTGACAGCATCTACCAGGAGATTTGCAGCCAACAGAAATGAGAGAATATTGTTTTCTGAATCCATCTAGGACCCCAAAACGTTCATTGAAAGAAGTCCCTTACTGTTCTAATTTTTTTTCAAGCAATCTTACATATGTTTTTTAGCCAATGCTTCCAAAACATAATGTAACTGTGTTACTAATTATGATAAAAACCAGTAAAGCATCTCAGATAGACAAAATGCTGCTAAAATCTTAGAAGGCTATGGCAACCACAGGCATTTATATATTTGTTTTCTGAAATGAACTGACAATTCACCTGAAAGACAAGTCAGGATACCCCATGAAATCCACATATTCACACAGAAATCTGGAAAGATCAAGACAAGATTTAGAATTGTTTGTACTAGCAGAAACTGTCTTGTGCCTGTTAGAGTCAACAAAGATCACTCACAGGGTCAGCTGGAGCTAACAGAACTTAGACCAGACACACCAGCAGGCTTTTGTTTGTTCCTATTTGTAGGGTCAGCTGCTCTGAGCTACCTCACTCACAGCAACTGAGGTATTTTTGGAGCCTGGAATTTCTAGCCTTTTCATTTCTGTGTTCAAGTGCAGCCTCCCAGACAAGCTTGCCCTACAATTCTAATTGGACACAGTAGAAAATGTTAAGATTTGAACATTTGTTTCAAATTGGAAGGCATCCAAATTTTTGAAAGCTTCCTTAAAATGGAATTGCTTTTTTCTACCCAGATTGAAATGCTGGATGACATGTTAAAGAGAAATATTGAATTGGGCCTCCTGAGCCCAATTTTTTATTTATTGGGTTTTCTTCCCCCTCATTTTTTGGCTTTTTCCCTTGTTCAACAAAAATGATTTCCAGATTAGGACATTGGAGAAGTATATTTCATATATGGATAAAACTGCTCTCTGCTTCACTCTCCTTGATATTTCTCAGTACAAAGACACAGGGAGTCAGCCAAGCAGGAGTTCACTTTCTGCAGCTGAATTACGTTACAACAACACAGATGGAACTTTAGATGTAAAGCCATATTTTTAGCCAAAGCACAGTTGAAGCGATGTCATCTGATGTAGTTACAGACATATAGAAAGACACTTGCAGTAATACACATTTATCACTTTCAGTGAATGGCTGATACACAGTACCCTGTGTACCCTTTCTTTCAGAAGTGCAATGATTTAAAATGCACTTTTTTCCTTTAACAGGAAAGAATGGAGTATTCTATTCCCATATGTGGCTTCATACCTGTGCTTCATTTGGTGAGCACTCAGACTATTCCTGCACTTTTCCCTTTGTGGGTACCTGTGCATGAAAACTGATCTTTTCATGGGCACTTGTGTAATTGCCCCAAGGTGAAACGTTTGGTAATTTCTGTCAGAGAAAGCAAATATTCATTCCAAGAATTGTGAAATCCCACCTCCAGAGCACAGGTATGAATTTCCATACAGACACATCAGTGAGGGGCTGGACAAAACTTTCTAGAAGGTTAAGTCTACATCACTCCAACAATTTGAGCAAGGAATAGCTTGTAAATATATGTAAGGGCAGCAGTAGCCCCTTGTCAATGTAGGTTGTCACTGGCTTTAAAAGATTAAAAAGCCATTGAAAGTATCTCTTCACCAGCTCCTTTCCCATTAAAGAACATTACAGCTCTGTGAAGAGTAAAGAAAGATCTAAGAGATCTGTTAAATATTGGAGGCTTTGGAGCCTCTTCTTGAAAAATGCTGAATTTTGTACTGCTTTGTATTCCTGGTAAACAAGATGCAGATCTTGGGAACAGGCTAGGGACAATTATTCCTAGTAAAAAAGACATAGGGAGAATAAGCCAAGGAGGGAGCACAGGAAGGAACTGACTTCTTTCTGGAAAGCCTGTTGCTACTAGTAAGGAAAGAACTGTTTTTCCATAGAAAAGATGCCATGGAATGGCCAAAGGACTGCTGCTTTAGCCTTAATGACAATAAGCAGCCATCACAAGCTAGTTGGTGTTTTCTGTGGCATTTAATATTTAAGGAGATGAAAATACCAATTTATTTTCTCTGCAAAGTTTCATACTTCATAGTAAGAAGTCTTCAAGAATATTTTATAAACTGATAAAGCAAAGAAAGTCAGAAACAGCTTTTTGAAGGCTGTTTTTCTTGCTTTCCTCCCCAGTGGGAAATAAGAAGAGGGCAGATAGCAGCCACACAAGACTGGAGAGTGTGGGTGGATGGTCAAGGTGCAAATTGTTAGATAACCCAGCAGTTTAGTTGGTTCTGTTATGTATCGATGATTACACCTTGAGTCCTTCCCAGAAAAAGCATTTAATTCATCTCAGAAAAGCAAAAAATTAGTTATTGAATAAATGATAGAGCCCCACCTACTGTTGTTTTAGTGCATACATTTCTAGATCCACATGCACACTTAATGCAAATGTCATTAGTCTATGCATGGGCACTTCTTTTACAGGAACCCTAATTATGGATTATAATCCCACAGTTTGTATGTTTTGCATACACACACAACTGCTTATCTTGCACTTAAAATCTAGAAATATAAGTGGATTTTTTTCCCATCACTCTTGTGAGTCAAGTTTTCCTGCTTAATATGAGCATGCACACATACAATAAGCTCCCCAGGGAAAGATTAAATTTTTTCAGAGAGCCTGGAAAATCTTTTGGTCAGTAGTTGACAGAATAAATACTCATTTCGCTAGCAACACTGGTGTTTATGGTCACAGAGGTTCCATCCTAACCAGATCATCCGGCGTGATATTTTCTACCCCGACTCTCTCTGCTCATGAGTAAAGGAGAACAAAGTATCCTGGCAATGTGAGCATCCCTTGAAGTGGCACAAGTTTTGTAGTCCAAATAGAAAAGTCTAAATGCAGCATGCATGGAAGATAAGGTACGCATTATTCTCATTTTAGGTAAATTGAAGCACAGCACACTGGAAGTGAGTGAAGGCACCATCCAAACAATTAAATGTCTTGTCCCAGCCAACACCTCTTCAGCACCTCCCCTGCTCATAGACAACGTGACACAGAAGACTTGGCACACACAAGACTTTTAAAAATGCCCGTTTCAGCTGTCTCCTTGTCATTTCCTGTGCTTTTACTTTAGTTTCATGTGAACTGAAATTCCCATTGCAAAGGGAATTCTTTAAAGAACTTTTCTGAAATCCCATTCCAAAGTGGGAGGCGTATTTTGAAAACACCAACATCCATTCTTGTAACCTGTAGCAATTATAAATCAGCATCACATTTTGCAGGTAACATCTTGTCTTTTAAGTGTTCCCAGTTACTACAAGTTCTCAGTTTAGTGCAATTTTAAAATGGAAGAACTGTGTCAAAACTACAAGGTAAAAGACCTTGTGCAAGCAAACTGAATTGAAACAGCTAAAAAGATGTGACAGCTGGAGAAAAAGAGTGATTCATATATGGCATTGAGATTGGCAACAAGCTGCAAAAACCTGTTGTTACCTGGCAGCAACTGTTTTGTTCTGTCAATTTAATAGGTAATAAGCCAAAAAGGTGTAACAAAACCCTCTATATTATAAGTACACTTATTTTCACAATTTCATAGTAGTGTTTTAGATAATACTTTTAAACAAAGCTCCTCAAAATATGATTGCTAGTGTAGTAGTAAAGCTAAATATTAATCAAGTTTATTATTTGAGTTTTAACTTCTTCAGATGAAGTATAGACATCTCTCTAGCCTGACCTTTTACCCCTTATTTTTTCAACTGTAATACTTACTGGCAACAGCTGATATGGTTTTACTTGCTCTCCCCCCCCAAAGACACTAAAGCATTTGAAACTGGTCAAGCAAAGGGTGTGGTCATAAATAGTGTTTGTTTGTTATTTAAGTTATGCAAAACATTTTATTACCGGATGCTGAAAATATTAATACTCTTATATTCATATTCTTATACATTTCAACACTTTGTATGTGATGATATTTTCAAAACTTGAGGGTCTATGTAATATAGTATATAAAATATAGTAAATTGATAAAAATGGGAGAAAATATCTTGTTCCTCATACTACAAAGCACTCTAACCTAATTTTTTTTCCAAATAAAAACATATTTAAGATAAGTTGTTCCCTGAATATTTGGAGCATATACTTGAACAGCTTGACATTATGCACAGACTAAAAATCTACACATTTCTAAATTCTTCTGTAGAAGTTTATTTTTTTAAGAATAAGCCACACAATGCATTTGAAGTTTGCTTGATACTAAGACAGGAGTGCATTAAACAATCCATTTTTTTCTGCAGGGACATCACTGCAAATATGTAGTAGCAAAAAATACTTTGCTAAGTACAAGTATCAAAATGCAATGGCAAAAGAAACAGGAACCTAAAATAGTTACAAACAATTCTGGCAAGTTATTATCAATATAATTTATTGTTGACCATAACAATGGGAAGCCAGACTGTATAGTCTGTGGACTTTCTTTAGTACTGGCTCAAAGAGTTTATGACACTTAGTTCTTATTATTAAATTCCTAAAATAACTTCCTTGGGAGAAAATAAATAACACCAAGTCTGATATTTAATGCAATAATTTGCTAAATAGTCAAAATTTTCTCTAGACTGCCGAATAAGTCAATATTGATACTTTCCTCTGATTTCTAGATCTGCTTTTAAAACACAATCCCTCCTCTGAATATACAGGCTGTAAATTTTACCATCTCACCTTGATTTAGTCTGTCTTGTTCTCTGAAAGGACAGGGCACTCTCAGAGGGATTGTATCTAGAAGGTAGGAAATAAAGCGTTGTCTGGAGTCAAGATAAACAGGAGATAGGCATGTCATAAGCATATGAAATGAAGAAATGTGAGTAGACCTGCTACTAATTTTCCAGAATGCTCACCATTCTGTCCTTAGACACATACCCAGATTGAGTACACTCCAAACAGATATTGAAGTCTAGTGAGGTATAACTATTTGTTAAGCTTCCATATTGTTGCACATACAATCCACAGAATCCTCACTGCCAGTTAGGACCTTGTGTGAATATCAATTTTCATATCAACCTTCATAGGAGTGTGAAAAATGAAATTTTCTCTAGGACAGATCAAATGACTGGGATTAAATTTGAAGGCCCACACATTTGGAATAACTGTTGACTTTTCAGAGTTTGGCAGTTTTACACCACTTGAGAGTCTGGCCTAAGGTATATATTAATCTGTTTAAAGTATGTCAAGCATTCTCGTCGTATCTTCTAATAGCAGCTTTTAAAATGTGTTGCAGGCCTAAAGGTATGTTAATATTAGGTGTACTTTTTTCCTCAGATAACAGACTGAAAGAGGAAAGGAATATCTGAATTACTGTAACTGCAAACTCATATTCTAACTCTGATACTACCTTATGGATATCAAGAAGAAGGAAGCTTTCCAATAATACTCTCATAGTCTTCAACTTAAGTCACAGAAGAGTAGTTTTGACTATCACACATTCAGAACAGTCAAATAATTTATCACAGCAAAGTGTAAAGTGAAATTGGAGACTACAAATAAAAGGCACACAGGTCTGAGAGGCATCTTTGTCTATATTTAGAATGAAATTTTTTTAGAAGGTAAATATAGCATACCTATACTAACCAGGTCCACTTTATTTCTCTCATGTATAATATTTTCTGAACCACAAAGATTTTGTTGCCAGCTTAAAGTAGACTTGTGTCCTAAGAGAAAGGCAACTTTTAATGGAAAGTTCCATGCAATTTAACGGTGTATGAACTTTAAATAAAGCAAAGTGAGAGAATATCAGCACAGCTCAATGCTACAGACTATGTGAACAGATTTGTGCTTGTACTTTTGCCTGCATCATTATTTTCCAGGTATATCAGCAGCATCAGTGCAAGAGATTTCAGATTGACTTCACAAGCCTACGTATTTTCCAAGTCCAATAAGTAAAGCTGCAAACTATCAAGGAAAGCTCTTTGAACACTTAGTGTGTTCTGGTGTCCTCTGTCCTCTCATATTGTTAGTACTTTAATCATGACCTAGCAAGATTATATAATAACAACTAAGAAAGCAACTCCCTCTTTTTCTGTCTATAATGCCTCTTGTAAAGATACCCATATCCTTTTAAGTTAGCTGTCTGTATGGATCAATACTGCTATAGAGGCATCCAGGTCAGCAGAGTTGCAAAACCTCCCTGAAAGGCTCCATGAATTTTCAGCTGCCAGCCTGTGGTGAGCTCCTGCAGGAGCTGGCTAACAAGTTAAGGTCTGGCTGCTGAGCAGACGTGCCCTGTGCCATTACAGACAGGACAGGTGGAACTTCATAAATCAACTAAAGATGCTGTGATTCGGTGGTCCTTATAAAGAGCCAGAAGTTAGGTTTCCAAATTCCAATAAAAATTAAAAGAAGCTGGGTAGCTAATGCTCCTCAAAATCCTATTTCTGAATTTTATACAGAATGATTAAGCAGCTTAAAGATGTGAGAGCAACTTAAACCTTCAGGACAATGTGGAAAATTTCTACCTAGTCTCTACCTTCACCTCTGTCAGAAGGGTTGTTGTATGCCAATAAGGAAAAAAAATAGGGATGGCTTTATATTGATTGTTGTTACTAGAATCTTTTCCCCCTCCCTAAAAAAAAGGTATTCTGGACATAATTATGTCTGCTATTGTGTACTGCCTCTTTACTGAGCTCACCTGGACTTTGCCAAAGTACAGTACAATTTGAGACCTAACTTCCTATCTGGCTCTGGATGATGGATTTTCCTTGATTTAATGTCATCTAGTTTGACCTGATATTTAATTGAATTTACACAAATTAAAAGCCTAATAAGAACCACCATCTGTTCACAATGCACATCCTTCTTTTGTCTTGTATCTCCTGTACCAAATAGTCCAATGATATTGGATCCACGTGAACCCTCTAATTGTTCTTAGATCTATTTATCTACAGTTTTCATGAACAAAAACACTAAGCACATTGCTGGAAAGTGTTTGTTAGTCAAGTCATTTCTCTCCACTAGCATAGGCTGGACCATAATAGGCCTGAAAAATAAATGGCTGACTCAAGTGACTGGCTTATGGCTGAAATAAAATAGACTTCCACGAAGCATTCAGCTCTGCATACTTTCAGCAAGAACTGCTACAGATTTGCAGATTTGTAAGCATCTGAAAACATCTTAAAACTGTCCTTTAATGAATCCAACCTTTTTTTTTTTTAATAGCAACAGGCATGTTAACCTTGATGTTCTACTCTACGATTTACCAAATTATATATAGTTTACCAGAGTTTAGTTTCACATTCTCTGTGGAACTATCATGTTTTAATTAGGTGAACTCCTACGATGGAACTGGATATACTCTGTGGCTTAAACTTATATACATATAAAAAATGTTCAGATTGCTAAATTTGATATGAAAATGCTATTATAGGTTCAGGATGATTATGAGTATTCTTTCAAAGCATTAAAATGCTATTTCACTTGTGTTATTTTTGAAAATTACATATTTTCCATTTTCTTTTTTTGCTATACCTTTTGCAGCTTCCCAACTCTAACATTGCCTTTCCTCTCTTTGTGCTTAGCAATTTATTATTCTACATTCTCCTTGATATCAGATGGGACTACTAATACAGTAGGCACTCATTCCTGACTGTAGCACAATTATGTGTTTAGAAAATCCAATATAAAAGGGAAAAAATGGAATAATACAAGGATTTAGATTTTCATATTTTATGTGGAAAATTACAATTTAATCTTCTACTATTTCTGCTGAAGACACATAAATTATCTTTGATTATTTTCCTCTACACAATTTTCCACAATAATTTCTCAGCAGTCACCGAAAAACAAATCTTTGTAACACCACTACAGTATAGAATAAAAAAAAGCAACAAAAAGCAAGAAATATAAAACCTTTTGAACCATCAATGAAGCTCTAATCATGAAATGAAAACCTTTCAGTACATCTCAGAAAATAATTCTGTGCACAAATGCAGATGTCAGATTTCTGCACAAAGAGATTTGCATTTGATTTCCATTTCCAAAATATGAATATGGCAAATTTTATCTTCCAGGAAAGAAATATTAATGTTTTAGACAAAAAACTGTGTAGTCATTGCAAGTGTCAATAAATACACTGAAACATTGTTCTAGAAATACTCTTATTTAGTATAAGTTCTTCATTGATAAAGGATATGGGGTTTTGTGTTTGAAAATGTTCAAAGTTGTTTCAACAGAAGGGTGTAAGAACACTTATCTTCATGATACTGCAGTTCTGTAAGGAATAGAAGGTATATGGAGAAGCCCAAGGTGTCAACCTTGATGAGTAAAAATACTGCTTCTGTTTCCTTTTTTATTTTCTGCAAAAATGTATACACTACGTGTTCTAGTGCACATGCCATCTCAGTGAATTCTATTAGAAGTGCTGTCTTTTCCTAATTCAACGTTGCATTATTAATGTTTCTTTAATTTTAAGAAACAACAAGTTTGAAAGAAGGTGAAATCAGTGCTGTAATTCTGCATAACGTTATGTGACTGAATCCTACGGGGGCAGACCTTGAAAAAGAAAAAAATGTCCAATTCTATTCAAGTAAATGTGAATTTTAAGAATTAAGATTGAATCAATTGGTTTTAATAGTTTAACAGCATAATATGGAGTAATTAGTAAAGACTGAGCCAATAATATGTCTTCATGAAGTAAAAAATACCTTTAAAACCTTTTGTAGGGCATGAAAAGAATTTGAATTTTTTTTATTGTTTCTGTGTTTTGACCACAGGACATGCTAAAATGATTCTGAAAAATAACACGGTATTTTACAAGTCTTTAGTATTCCTGCCAGTAAACAGGTTGCTCAGTATAGCTTACGTGCTTGTTCCTTATAACAAATTCAGAAAAGGCATACTGGAAGCCAAAGAGAAGCCAAGACCAAAGTAACTTAACACTATTTTGTTAAATTTCTGTTTCCTCACTTGGCAATTTTAAACCATGCTCTCTCAGTGCCACTCAAGCTGTGTGATATCAGGAGAGAAATCAACTCAGATCTCATAGAAAGTGTTGTGAAGAAAGGAATAGGAGGGGGAAAACCCCTCTCTTTTTTGCTGACAAAGCTACCTATTTAGGAGACATATGATAGGAATGCTGTAAAGATGAAAGGCATAGTTATGGTTCATAGGAGTTCTCTCCATTATTAGGAAAGAGAGGCAAAAATCAAAAGGAAGGGCATATGAAGCTCTTTAAAAAAAAAAACCACAGAAAATGTGGTCCCACTGACACAAGCCAAAGTACCTACGGGGAATGTAATTTGCATTTACTGTTGTGTAATCAAAAAAGACCCAACAAACAAACACGAGGAAAACAAGTGCACAGTTGGCTTCTGCTTGTCACATGCAGCCACTGGCTGCTTAATTACTGACCAGCAACAGGAATGTGTTTTTTCCTAATCTGGGAGCTCCCAGATGTCACTGGCTGTGCCATGGCATTTTGTGACACACACAGCCTGACTTTAGGGACGAGGTTCATTGTGTGTTCCCTACACCTTGCAGAGCCTTCTGGCAGCAGCCATCAGGGAGGTTGCAGTGTGCAGTGGAGAAAACAGGGAATATACAGAGGTTTACCAACAGTTTAATCCCTTTTCAGTCAAAATACTAAAAACTCATCCCTGCACAGGGGCACAAAGTGAATTTAGAGCAAGAAAATTTAACTCTGCCTGTATTCTCTTGCCCTGCTAGGAGAATAACTGAAGCGTCTGTACTGACAAGCTCTGCATTTGAAACACTGCTTGTGGAACACAATTCATTATCTTCACAGAAATCCTGGTCAAGTACCTACTGTAAGAGATGTCCTGATTAAGGTGCAGACAGTGGGAGATAGATATGTTCCAGAAAGGCAGCAACAAGTTTCAGCAACAAGAGGCAGCAAAAAGATGACAAAAGTGCATGGAAGAAGTATACAGGGATAGGGGAGAAGAGCTCACTTTCTTGCCTTGCAGGAGGCCAGAATGGGAATTTAATCATCAGAAAAGAAAAGAATCTTAAAAAAAGAATTCCTCTAGCAGAAAAATGTCGTGTCATTTCACCAGCGTCAACTTCATCCTAAAGTTGTTACCCATTTCTTTATAGCAATACCATCAAGACTTATGTATTTTCTGATAAAAAATATCCTTCTTTCCTTCCCCCAAAACAATGAATTTGCAAAAGAACTTAAATGCAAATCAAGACCATTTCTTTCCTGTTTCAGGAACTATTTTTACTTTTTCAAAATAAACTCTACTGAAGACAATAGAAAACAATAAATTGAATACATTCGTTTTCATGTAAGCACATTTTTTTTTCAGAGTACTTTTAAAGCTGGAAAATCCAGAACACAGGATATAGAAGTATTTTAGTCCACAATCAATGCATCATGCTGGCCTACTTTTAGGCATTTTAAGGAAAAAGAAAAGAAGATGAAAGCAAGGTAAAAGCGACAGAGTGTAATAGCTTGTAGTGTGTGAATAGTCCAACCACTGAACTTTGTAGGCCCACACAGAAAATGAAAAAGATGAGCTTGTAGGAGAATGTTTCATTTATATTCCTGATAACGAATCACACTGGCTTACCATACACTAGCTGCAGACTGCCCTTCCACTTTGAACAAAAAAAATCAAATGATCTTAGAAAAGGTGAATGGAAAATTCCTCTTCTCTAGATAGATTTCACAGGCAAAATCAAATAAAAAGAGATAGATTTCCCATGAAGAGCAACATACTGCAGCATTAACTAAGACTGTCTAGTTTCTGCAGGATCCCAGCAGTGGCACACTGAGAAAATCTCTATCAGCAATTTTTATTTGCTTTCCACCCCCTACCAGCTCTAATAACACCTGCTAAATTTATTTGCAGACTCTGCTATAGGAAATAAAAAAAATACTGCTTTGAATGATGACTTTTAAATGTCATCTGGAATGCAATATCCTTTGTGATAGAACAAAGTAAAATACCCTTTCAAGGAAATCTTCATGTTAAAATTAGCACAGTGGTCCCATTCTCCATGGCAAGTGATATAAGAGCATCTCCTCACATCAGCCTGTATTTGTGTTGTTCACAGGTATATTGGTTGTTTTATGGATCCTCTCTTGTTCCCCATGAGCCTCAGGGAGCTATCCCATCTGTCTTTCCCTTCCACTTGTCTTCCATCAACATGTGGCTTCCTTCTTTAATAGTAGCACCTCTTAACTCATTTCCTCAGTTTATGAAAACTGTTCATATTGTTCAAAGGCAAAAGGAGAAAAAAAACCAACCCCTCTAAAACCTGAGATACTGTAGCTGTATGGAAGAAAGCAGAAAAAACAAAGAGATAAGTTGCTGATAGATCTTCATGAATGTGAAGAGGATTCTCAGTCAATTTACATTCCTTGTCATCACTAAATTGTCCCTTGCCCTTACTCCTTGTTGTACCACATCCTCCCTGGACGACTTTGTATCAGAAGCTTTCCAGAGGGATTACTTAGATCAGTGACAAAAAAAACCACAAGTATCAATGGAATTAAATTAACTGCCAGAGACAGATTTTTGGCAAGAGGTGAAGTTGGGCGACTGTTACTCATCACAATTAGAAAATCTAAAATTACCATATTAGTAATCATCCAACTGCTTATTTGTCACTCCATCCCTGAAATTACACATCTGACACACATGGTGCCATTTCAGGAAATGACATCAAAACCATGTAGGCCTTCTTATATAATTAGGATGTTCTTAGTGGAGTGCAGCATCTGCCCCAGTACTGACTTGTGTGCCCTATATTCATAAATACCCACCTTTCAATAAGCATATACTCAGCCTGGATTTACAAAAATTTATACCATCATTTAAAATGTTATATACACACAGTGATTTTCAATACCACAACACGGCAGTTAAAGGAGATTGCCTGAGAGTTTACATGTTTTATTTACATTTACTTGCAAATTAATTCTGATTTTCTGCACTCCTGACATGTTAGACGAGAGTAGAAAAGTAGGACAAATCCTTATGACAAGAAAAATTCTAAGCTTGAGGGGAGAAATACAGACTTAAAGAAAACATGACAGGCCTTTGAATCAGCATCCTTCCACTATTGCTGCCATAAATTAAAAGTTGGGACAATTGCTTGTAAGGTAGCTTTGTTTCACTGCAGCTTTTTCAAGTGTGAGCAACTAAGGTACTATAAACAGAAAATCTGTTTGGGGCTGATGGACTTGTGGTTCCTTCTGGTATGTGCTGAAATACATCCCAGAAAAGAAACTTCAGTTTCAGCATATCTGGGTATTCTGGATCCAAGCCCACTGATAAATCCCTCTGTTTATAAGGCAGCTAAGGAGATTATGTCTTTCTTTCATATCTGCCAAGAAATATTGGTCTCATACGCCAAGAACAATCCCATGCATGTCTGTACAGACACCCTAAGAATTTGATTAGCCTTTATATAAACATGGAAAAGCATTAGTAATCGTACACCAGCTGATACACCTCACACAGAGACACTCCATGAAATCATCTCCCCCATTTATGTAATCATTTTCCCCAAAATCAAAGAGACTTTCATGTCTTAAGGAATATAAAGGTTCATTTTATGATGGAACAAAACAAAAGAAATAGGTTGATTGACTGCAATTTGTCCAGAAGTGGCACACAAGGGCTCGAAAGGATCAGTTGAGCCAATAATTGATAAACAAAGAGTATGTGATCAACTGCAAATGACTCTTAGAAACCAAAGTTCATTGCAGAACAAACAAGCAAACACATCATCCCCTTCACCATGTGTGTTAATTGTGTGAGTCTTTAAAATCCTGATGGAAAATTCCATTTAGCTTCTAGAAGACATATATATTTTCCTTAATAAATACTTATTCAGGGTTTAAAAATAGTGCACTTAGATGAAAAAGATTTTTTACCTCTCTGAAAAAGATACAATAGAAAGTTGAAAAAAAAAAAAACAACAAATCCAGGAAATATTTATTAAAATTATTGTAGCTGATGAATGACTTTGGGTGTTTTGGATGAGTACTTAGTTTCTATAATAACTATGCTCTAGGCAGGAAGGAGGACATGCAGTGTCAGCATTGCACTGTTCTTTTGTTGCTTGGAAAGCCAAACCCCACACATTTTGTATTATATTGAATTACAGTATAGTAATATCTATGCGTTTATTTATACCCTTTTTAGCTAACTTGGTAACTTAACAGTCAGTATTTTTTACTGCTCTCTGATTATTTGTAATATGCTACTTCCATATCCATATGCTCTAAGACCATGATGATTGAAACCTCATTAGAGACTAGATCCTGGATGAAAAGAACCCTGTCTATTCAGGGAGACAAACAAATCAGTGATATTGCTTCCTTGAATATCTCACAAAAACCTGTCTCACTGACTACAGAAGCTCAGACTGCACAGTTCCTTGTAGAGCACATACTCTGGCTCCAGCAGTACTGATAAAGAAAAGTGAGCTACAGAAAGAGCCAAGTATTGGACCTCCTGTCATTTACTCTGCTTAACTGTTGCTTTATCTCTCTTTAGTCTTTTTGTGACAGCTGGAACTTTCTCCAAGACAAAAATCCTAGGCAAGCTTTGGGGGATACCTAAGCATTTCTGTGATGTGAAATCATCCTGGTCCAAAGCCTGCATCTGTGGTTGCAGACACTCTGCTCTGGTGCTACGGGTGTCAGTCAGTTTGCACAGTCTGCCTGGGAGCCAGGGCTCACTTTTCAGTCATTTTTTATTCAACATTAAAGATTAAGGTATGCTCCCGGAACACTTAAAAAACCTCAAAACAAACAGCAGGAATCAAAGCCCCAAATCCATTCCCTGATGACAGCAACCTACATCACAGCAGATTTTGAAGTCAGTGTATCTCAGAGGGGTTCACATGCTTTACATGCCATTTTTACATGTGTGTATTTGTCTGTTCTGAATCGAGCATCTTACTGAGCAAATAATTACAAATTCTTCGTATTTCAAGACTGCTGACTCACTATTTCCTTTGTCTGTTAAACTCAACCCCAGACTCATAATTGCTTAAAATATTACCCCCCACCACATTAGAAATGCAATATAACCTTGTAGCATTTCTGAAGCTAATAAACGTCTATCTGTTACAAAGGCTGCAGTTTTTCTGAAGGAATACCTGTGAGACATCAACCCACATGACTGACCAAAGCTCAGTGAGGCTTTTTGTGTCTTTACATTTTCCCATCTCTCTTCCCTTATCCTTTTTTTTTTCCTTTTCTAGACGTTGATCCACAGATGAAAATGCTGAAGCTGAACAAAAACTTAGTTTTGATAAGAAGAAAAATGACTCACTGAACTGCTTTGTTTGGGGCAAGAGAGGATTACAAGGGATTTTGCTGTGCTGTTCTTTCTCCCCCAAAACTGCATGGCCTGTGTTCCAGTATGAGCCCATCACAGAAATGGGAAGATTTGTGGCACAAGATTTGATTTCAAATACTGTCAGTGAAACTGTTTTGGAGGGAAGGGGATTGGGAGGCAGAGGACTTAAGAAATGCTTCCTTCTGCCTTGTTTCCACCACTGCAGACATTATTTTGCTTCCTTACATCTTTGATATGAATAAAAACAAACAAACAAACTTTATTCCATTTGTGAAGACAAACAAGTGCCTCTCAGTTGGATTTTATCTGTCCATCTGTCCATAATTATATAGCTATCAGCAATATTTATATATATATATGGCTCTAGCTCACCAAAAGGCACAAAACAGAACACATCAAAGGCAATCAGTAAAGTGGAAATAAATTAGCATCTTCAGACTAAACTATTGCATGCTTTTCTCTTGGAGCATTTATTTCCATCTACAGTTGCGTTGTATTCCTCAGAAGCTTACTGAAATTTTTTATCTGAATTAAAAGGGTTTCCCAGCTTCTCCTAAATATCATTATACCTATGTTCTGTAAACAAAAAAAACTGTGCCTGTAATAGTTTTGAAATTGTCTTAAAAACCCAAATAGATATAACCAATTTTAGGGGTTTTTTTCCTTCTGTTTGGAAAGAGTAGGAAAAAAAAACAACTGTTCAAAGTGTTGTTTTCGTGCTGCATCTTAAAGCAGAAGAGAAGCAGCTTGCAACAGCCAGCCACATAGAAAACCATCATGGTAAGTATATGTTAGATATCATCTTCAATCAGCATCAGAACTGAAAGTCCCTCTAGCATATTTTTCTAGTTATTAGAGTGACTAAAGTTCATTTCAACATATACCACAACAAGCTGTATAGCCACAGATGTTACAAACTTTTAACTAAAACAGTGGATCTAAGCCTTCTCTTCTAAATGTTTTTTTTCTTTTCATCAGCTGTCTCTTTTCCTTTATATCACGTCTATAGCATGAGTTCCAGCTTTTATTTCAAGAGCCCTGAGATCAGATATCTTAGACAGTCCATGATTGCTACATGCCAAATTAATCCCTATTTTTCCCTTTTTCCCTTTGAGTTTCTTTCTGTGTTAGCTCATTTCTTTGCGTAGGTCATTCAAAATTTTAGTGTGGAAGTCTTTCCCATCAGACATGAATTATGGATATCGAGGAAAAGGCTCAGAAATTGATCCAAAATAGTTACCTCTTGCTATCTTGTAAGTATTTATCCAAATGTTGTATTGTTTTATGCAAGTGTTTGCTCTCTCTTATTCCTATAAATGGTTTACTCTTTCCAAACAATTTCTTCAATTTCCATTTAATGTATATTGCACACATAGAAGAGTGCATTTAAATGGAGCTGTGCATCATTCAACATAAAGTCATTTTTGTCTTGTGGCAATAGTCCTTTCTTATAGGTCTTGTAAGAAAGGAAAGGAAAATAATAAAAGGTAGTTGAAGAGAGCTGTAACATCAGGCAAAGAGGTTTAGTCAAATATTAACTCTCTAATGTTTATCTGTTCTGATCTCTGTCAAATCAAATACTAAAATAATGATTGCCTGAATACCACATCTGACCAACTTGTGATTTCCTTTATAGCAATTACATGTGAGACACTATGGTTTCCTAATAATGAACAATATAACTATTTTGTATAGTGTACAGACTATGTCCTGGAATGCTTTAAGGTAAATGATACAACAGCAGTGATAAAAAAGTAAGTGGAAGCAAAAAGAAAGGAAAATACTTGAGAGAAGCAGCACATATTTTCAGGGGACTTATAAAGGCAGAGAAGTGTCACAAAGTTTTCCCAAATGCTAGGGATTCTCAAAGCAGCAAATGCAAGGTGGTAAATATGAAAATAGGTAAATGTCAGTAGGAAGTAACCAGGCAAAACAGAGGTAAGAGTGGAGACAGGTGCTCCCAAAATCTCTGCACTGCATTTTGACATGCAGAGTAAAGCAACTGCAGTAAACATAGGCACATCACCTTTCACTAACATTCTTACTGGTAATGCATTTTTAAAAAGCTCAGATTTTTACAAAACATTGACATTTCAACCTAGAAGTGCACTGTAGCATCTTTTTCTATCTGGATTTGCAGGACACAATAAACTAATGAGGAAGGTTAATACAGATCACCAAAATATGCTTTTGTAAACTTCAGCAGGGAAGGTCTTGGTGCAGGGAAACCAACACACACAGCCATAGACACACACACAAAAGCACAGCAGAACAGGAAAGTGGACAAAAATGAAGCTAAACTGTAAAGACAGAAATCTCTGTGCATCTCAGAAATGGCGTGATGCTAAAGGCTGCACTGAAGTCAACGAAAATGAGGAAGTAAAATCGTTCATCAGCAGGAGGGAAGATGGTAGCACAGAGCAGAATGACTTCTTTTCTTGGACAGATTGAGCCATTATTGAAAATGGTCAACGTTATTGCTAAGTAAGTGGTGTTTGAAGAGAGAGAGAGAGAGAGCTATTGTGTTTACCTCACATTAGAGGCCATCACATACACCTCTGCCATCTGTCCTGCCCTTATTTGCAGCTGAAGTCAGCTTCTTATTCATTAGCAATGTTGTAATCAATCATCAGTCTCTAATTTCAATCTCTTATTGGGCAGAATAGACAGAATAGTGTATGTGTTACCTCGATACTACTTTTATTAGCAAGTTATGTGCAACTATTTTAAACTAGATTTTAAAAATGTATATTATTGTGACACTGTTCCCAGAGGAGATTCTGCAGTACCATCAGTGTCTCAGAGCTAAGAAACAAAGAGGAAACTCAGTGTAAGCTGCTATTCCCCAAATGTCAGCACTCAGGATATCATGTGAAGCCATCATATGATGCACAGGGAGGCACATTTCTGCATCTAGTACTAATAATAGTATGCATAGCATTTTACCAAGAGTTTTCAGAAGTCCAAAGGTCTTTTGCCAAGCATTTTAGCAATTTGAAATTATGTATGTATAGTATTTAAGCTATTTAATATTACAATGTTGGATTTATTTATTATGTCAACACCTTGTCAACACATTTGAGCTAAATCAATGTTACACTTCTTACATCATTACATTAAATTAAATACTAAATATTTCTTTAAATCTACAAATTAAAATCATGTATATGTCCATGCAACACTACAAAATGAGAATTATACTATGCTGGGGACATAATAATATTTATACATAAAACATTATAACACAATAAAAATGTATCAGAATGTTACTTTCTGACTCAAGCATCAGATGTTTAATTTCAAAGTATAATTTGTTTTCTGTAAACTTTCTGAAAATGTTCATTAAACATGCAAACTATCTATGCAATACAGTAAGTTTGTAATTTGGAAAAAATCCAGAAAACCTGCCGGCTGTTAGTCTTGATTTATGCAACACATAGAAATGGACAGAAGTTATTCAAATGCATTTATGACACAGTTGTCAGTGTTTCTGGAAAAGAATGGAAGTACTGAATTCCTGCAGATAATACTTGGAAAACAAAAGTATTTATCTGATATATATTGACTTTCTTTGCATGTGAGATGAGAATTACTAAAACTTGAAAAGCTTTGTGTGCTAGTAGTCGTTAGCTCTTCTAACTCACACTTCATGTTAACATTATTATGGGAGCTTTTTTTTCTTATTCGTTCCCTTATGGAAATAAGGTAGTAGCTACATTTCTTTTTAACTCAAGAATAAATTAAAACTGAAACATATTCAGCATACCACGCTTTGATATTGCATTAATCTCCCATCGTTGCTCTGCTATAATTGAAATTGTTACTGCTGAGTTGCTTTCTTTAATGAGGGGGATGGACACTAGAAACCAAACCAAACCCAAAACTCAGAACAGATAAACTAGAGGGATGGAAACAGAAAAATGAGAAAGACCATTATGAGATCCAAGGATCCAAGGAATGCATGATGAGTAAGAAATGAAGGGGAGAAAAATTAAAGTGAAAATTAAAAAATAATGCAAATCAAAGCATATGTCCAAGTTTACTTGTCAGTGTTAGGAGTTAGAGAATTTGGCATTGTGGAAGTAATTTTTGTCAAATTTTCTGCACTTAAGGGTGGTAATTTTTCATCAGATTAAAAAAATGAAAATCTACATTTGTATTAAAAGGGTGAAAATTTTCAGTTTACCGTTTATTCAACTGCCAAGGTGAAAAAAATGCATGATGAAAGGATAACTTGCCACTTAAATTAACAATTTATGCAAGCAGCACAGAGCTGAAATTGCAGTGTAACCACATGGCAGCACTTCAGCCATATTAAGATTGTGAGTCCAGTGTCACACCAAAGAAAGATGAAACATGGTCACCTTATACCCTACCTGTCTTTGCAACCATCTCTGCACCCCTAAAATTGTCCATGAATGTTTTTGTTCCTTTATTCTCATGAAAAATCTCAAAGATGGGATTTTTTTAATTGATATAATTATTATGGGAGGAGGAGAAAATTACTTTTTTTCACAAGCTTCCATAGCTTCCTGAAGAATCCAAGAGCGAGGCACACCTATGAAACTTAGAGCACTCATAAACAAAAAGTGTCAAGCCTGGACACAGGCAAAATTTCAAGCCTAACAATACTTTTAATTAGAAGGACTTTATAGTTTGGCACTGGGAATTAAGGATCTCCTACTTTACCTTAAAAATCACACATCTGTATATTCCCATAGCACAGATTACACTGAACTGCTCGGGGCTTTCAGTAGGGTCAGATCTCTACTGATTTAGAGCTCACAAACTCACAAAGGAATAAACATTATCCTGCTTGAGGAACACAAACAGAGGAGACAGAAAAAAGTTGTGAAAGTGTTACAGATGCTGCTTATATTACAGCTGAATATAGAGAAACTAGATGCATTTTGCAGACTACTGAGTGTCAGTTTAAAACCTTAATTGATGAATGATTCTCTCACTCATATGAACTAACAGACCATACTCTCAGAGGTATAACCCTGCTGACATGACCAAACTGCAGCAGTAAGCCAGTACTGAAGGGAACAGAAAAAGGGTGTGGGTAAATGAATCCTCCTTTTTGTGCTTCACAAGTTCCCAAACTGAAAATCAATAGCATATGGATTATGAATGAGACCCGAATGTGATTTTGTGTGACAGGACAGGGGAGGTGTCTTCCAAGGAAATATGATGTTCTGTAAATTGATAGCTGAGAAAGTTGATGATTCCCTTGTTGGATATTAGGATTTAAATGTAAAAATGTATGGTTTCTGAAGTTTTCAAGCCATGATTCAAGGACAGTGTAGGAGAAAAGCAATAAGTTATGTATACGGCTGGAATAAATCATGTCTGCATCACAAAGCTTTAATATTCAAAGTTACCCAATTACTTTTAAATTAAAACCCCTTGACTAGTCCTCACTCCTGTAACTTTCTATTTTCACACTTTAAAGTTCCCTAAAACATTTTGCCTCCTGCTATTGTCTGCAAAGGACTTTGATCAGGTTATTAGAGCAGTGCTTGAACTGGAGTTCTGCAAACACTAACTCCAGTAAAGCTGCAGTACAGGCACTGCCACTAAGTCACAGGTATATATAGCTCTGGGAGTCATAACTGTTCAAAGAGAAACAATAAAAAGCAGCTATGCTCAACATAAGGGTATATTTTCTTACACAGTCAACTAAAATTTTAATAGAAAAGTGCATACGATTAAATGATGTCACTTAATAGTGTACAAGGTTATTTGGTTTGATGATTCAGAGAACAACAATGACTTGAATTTAATTTCCATTAAATGAAAATGCTTTTTTTGCTTTCTCTGCATTGCTTTTTATAACTTTTATTATCTTACATAGTGCTATTTTACTTTTACCAGACTAATTATTGAAAGCTTCTTTTAAGACAAGACAGAACACCCCTGACCTCTTGTGTGTCAAAATGATAAAAATGTACACATAGATTCATGCTTTTTTGATTCCTGTAATTTCCTTGTGCAAACATTTTTAACTTCTTGCTGTTTTCCCTTCCACATGTCTTCTTTTGCCCCTTTGCTCAGGGCCAGGTCAGAAAGAAAAAGAACTGACACTAAAACAGCTTTTTACAGAAAATACTTAAAACCTGCAAGATTTACAGGGCAGCAGCCAGTAACCAAATAAGCATATTTTTGTCATGATTGGAGACCAGTGAGCAGAAAAACCTGATGGGATAGACTTTCATTGCACTGTATCTATGGTACAGCTTCAAACCTTGCAAAAGCTCTTTTTCCAGATTCTGGATAGTGAAAGCTCCTTTTGAAGGCTGGGAATAGAAATACCTGGGTGGCAGGGGGGGGAAAGAAAAGCAAAACTAGTAATTTGGGAAGATTTTGCTTAAAGCACACACTCATTTGGACTGAATCACAGGTATGCAATTCCCAGAGATCAGCTAAACTATTAGATATTCTCTCTGAAAATAGTTTTAGGACCAGGGCTGTGTGAGCTAAGCAAGGAATCAGGCAGGAAACTCAAAAGTTAGAGTCTTATCATTTGAATTGAGATGTGAAACGTGAAAAAAAAATGAGATATTTTAGGTGACCACAACTGACCTGACTGTTCCTATTATCTGGTTATCAAACCAGCCATTCCCTCTGTGACTAAATATGGGTAAGTGTACCATTTGGCTCTCCATACCTTGTCAAGGTCCCTCTCCTGTTTATGGAGAACACTTCCTTGTCCAGGCATGAGCCTTCAGTCAGAAGAGCAAGAGGAATTAGAGAAGTCTTTACATGAATACTAATTTTACGTAAATACTAAGTCTCTTAACAAGTTTAGTAAATTTTATGTTAAATATCCCAATTATCTTCAGGTTGATACACTAAGAGAATAAAATGTATTTTTAAATACATTAAAATACATAAATGTATTTTTAAAGGTTATTTAGGATTATGAAGTTTGTGTGTGTTTCTGTGTCTATATTTTTAATGTTAAAAATTCCAGAATATCCTCTCAAAACTTGGTTACACTATTAACCCCATGTATTGGATTTCTTTAAATAAATCCTTCAATGTTTCTTTTTTTTATTCAAATTTCTCTGTGTGACAGAAAATAAGAGGGAAATTGCTATAAACTTAAGACATACTAATTTTAAAAATAGAGAAAAATAGTTTTCCTTCTGTGTATTTTAATGACCTTCAGTTCTTCTAATGATCTTAATTACTACTTCCCATAACATCAAAATCATGGTAGAATAACAAATTAAGGAGACTTATGATTTTCAGACTTATGATTTTAAGAGATCAAAAGTTTCAAATAATAGTATTTTAAAATAGAATTTGGCTTCCTTGGTGGTTTTCTTTTATTTGACATTCTATTTGAAACCTTGGATAATAATTCTCCTTAAAAAAATGCAGGAAATTTCAGTATTGTAAATTTTTTTAGAAAGAATATATAGAACTCTACTTTTTTTTTTCTTTTTTTTTTTTGCTGCCCAAGTCTCTTGTTTTGTTTTCATAACCCAGCCCATATTTTGTCCTGGGTTCATGTTATTTCTGTACAATACCTTTTTTTTTTTTTTTGCAATATATACATCAGGGGCTTGCTAAATTACTCCAAGGTATATCTACATGTTTCTAAAGAGTTAGAAGGACTCAAGTACTATTCAGAGGGAAAAAAATCCAGGAACATGTCCTTTCTAAGAGATAACGTGACAAAATAGAACTGGCAACATTTTGAAAGTAATCAAAATGTTCCTGCCTCATCTTTCAAAATAGTTACCTTGATTCAAAGAAAATATAAAAGTTTTTTTTCCCTTATGGAAACAGAAAAGACATAAGATATTTTTATTTCTATGAAAAGCAAGAATGAACTTTAGTATTTAAAAAAAATATAGAAGCAGATAAAAAATGACAACCTCTACTCAAACAATTTTCTTTCCTCAAGAAAGAAAAAAAGTCATTTTCATTCCTCCCTCCCTATTTGCAGCCTCCTGAATAAATGTTGATATAATCAGAAGTGGAAACCACATAGCCAAAATACTGTATAAAATCCCATTCGTTTGATATTTCCATTCTGACCAGAGGTTTGAGATCATAGTAACTTGAAAAAATGAATTTTTGAGATTTATGGTCTGGCTCTAGATCTGTAGAAGACCAATATCCAAGAGAAGAATGGATAGGAATATGCAAAATTACATGTTACTTATTTCTACAATGAATTTATGGGACAAATAAGTTGCTGTATTTCAATGTCCTTTCCACTGAGAGTTGGATTATAAAAAGATGTACATATAACACTGTTGCTTAGGAAAACAAAGGAGAATTTATTTATAGCAAGACTGTTAAATCCAATGTTGACATTTCTGGAGTATATAATTTAATGCTGGTGGCTAAAGTCAAATGTCCAGGGCTTTAAGCTGATTAGTGAATTCAGAACTCCCATTAGTAAAATATTTTCTTCTAAAAAGTAATTCATTACAGACATCATATTCCCAACACTCCCCTCCCACCCCAAAGAACCAACCCAGTGTGGAACTGTGGCTGTTGTTCAGCACTATTTGTACAACAACTACAGTCGTTGCTCAAGTCCTGCAGCTGTGCTAGAATGCATAAGCAGCTTCAAATTTGTTTAGCAATCCATTCAACCTTTAAGAATGCAGAAAGCTCTTTCTGTTTCTCTCATACCTTCTGAACAGCACACCATAAACACCATGCCTTACCAACAGTATCACCACAGGAGAAACATGATAAAACATTTTATATTATTTACACAAATTGCAAGCGAATTCTCAGGTTTCCATGGCAAAACACATTCATCTGGGGTTTTTCACAATATTTATTAATTTATTCAAAATCTCTATCTGAAATTCCATGCACATGAGCACACAAAATTCTAACAGATCTAAGTGTACTATCTCCCATAAATACAATCTTATATCACTACCATCTTGACATACTCCTATGCAAATCTCATGAATAATTACCTCAACATAAAAGCTTAAAAAGTGAATGACCCATTCTGCTTGCTCTAAGAAGCCAAATGAACAGATTTGAATAGTATGGGTACCAAATAAGTTCGTTATTCAACACTCTAATGAAAGAGTCTCTCGTTTGTTTTTCCAGAGTGGCTTTAGATTTTGGTCTGCAGAGATGTTTAGAGAGGGAAATTTCAGGCACTGTAAACTTCCACATTGTATTTAATATGATGATGCAGCCAGGCAGACTGTAAACCTACTGCTAGATACGTGTCACTAAGTGGAATTAAAGTGTACCATACTGGGGAGCAGCTGAAATTACAGCTAACCACAGATGATGCCATCCAGGTCTGTTAAAGAAAGAATCAATTATTTGTTTGGAACAGATTATGCTGCTTTGTTGAAATCCTCTTCAAGGTGGGGGAATGAGGAAGAAGGCCACCCTGTTCTCTGAATGCAGCGTGCTTAAGCAGATGGGACTATACATATGGATGAAATAATTAAGATTCAATATGTAAAATGCACTACGCATTCTGCCCTCCCTGCAATTAAGAGATTTTACTTTAGGCTACGGAAGCGTACTCCTACAAAACCCAACCCAAAATAACTACAAAGAACTTTCTATATGTTAAGCTAAAAAAAACCCACTCCAAAGAGGAAAGTGAGGCATGATAACGCCATAGCTGTTTTTCAGCACAGTAATAGCAGAAACATAAAGGTGTTACTCCAAAACAGGATTTATGAATTAGTTTCACTCATGTTTATATATTGATCTATATGTTTTGTCGCACTCTACCTTCAATTAAAACACCCATTTTAAATGTTATTTTAAGAGAAACTATCTTATAAGTGTAGATATTTATTCAAGGAAAGTGAGGTAACAGAAATTAGAACACCAGCTGGGCTGCACCACATTTTCTGGAGGAGAAGTATAATGGTGATCTTTAATGTTTTCAACTATGCTAATGACACTCAAGGACTTGCTGACAAATGTTAAAGAGTGAATTTAACCTTTAACCCAAGTGTAGACATTGAAATCATATTCTGAAAGCTTTCCTATAACAGCACTCTGCACCTTAATTATGCAGTAGCTATTGAAGTTATCTTCCATTTGACTCACCTTATAACAAAGACCAATCATATTTTACTTCCTACTTCACCTTAAATGAGATTTCCAATCAGTTGTGTTAGTTTGCCAGTAAATGCAAAATTTTGTCTAATTGTGCACATCTAATTAAGACTCACTATTATAGATATTTTTGAACACATATTCCCTTGAAACCTTTCAAAAACAGGATGAAAGCATATCTTTCATCATCTGTGATAGTGTTAAATGACCAATACACACTGTTGAAGGTTCCCAATCCATGCTAGAACCTCATTCAAAATCCCAAAGTCATAAAACCAAATGAAAATGGACAGAGGACAAATTCTTGAAAAGTCAAAAGCACTTTTGTAGAGATTTTACAATCCATTACTGAACTTTATAACTGACTGGGGTGTTGGAGAAAAATATCATTAAATATTCAATTTTATAAGCTTAAAATGTATCATATGGTAGTAGCTAATTACTTTAAGTATCAGTATTTGTTTTGACAATAACAGGAAAACTTTTTCTTCACCTACCACAAAATCAACAAGTAACAACTAAGAACTCGTGATGCATCCCTAGCAATGAATCTGGTGAGAAAGAGGGATTCAACATACCTGTTATATGCAAATGAGAAGTAGGTTTCTGAAGTTAAGTCTTATTCTAAAAGCTTTCCTTCTGCTCCTAATCAGTCGGAAATTACAACTCTACTTACAGGAAATTACATCCATCATTTCAGGTTGATATACATGAAATGAATTTAATCCAAACAAAATTTCTGAGGTTCTGTTCCTGTTTCTTTTTCCGGATAACATATATTTGATTTGACTATGCATTTAAAAGTTGATCTCTCGTCTGTCACTCATCCTGACAGCCCTTCACTGATACTCTCTCTTCTGAGATTAATAAAAGCTCTGCAGGCTCCTTAACCCCAGAGTGAAGAGAGAGAGATGGAAATGGAATCAGCAGCTGCCACCAGAAAATTCCTTGAATGTCCTTGTTAAAATGGGAGCCAAACATTCTCACATGAAGCACTCCAGAAAAGGTAACCAGTTTTGAATGACTTTTACAATCAGATCAGCAATTTCCAATTTTATAGTCTGTTGAAAACGTGTTATCAACTATATTCTCCCTATTATGGTATGTGATGAACTGTCATATTTCTAAGAAAGTGCCTTGATATAAGCAGGGAAGTTAAACTCTAATTGAATGAGAATATAGAAAAATAAGTTTAGAAAGATGATGATTTAAAAATCCAATCTGTCTCTCTGATGCCGCTCAAAACAGAGTAAACTCATGATATTTACATATTTTCTCTCTCTCTAGCCCAGCTGTTGTAGATGTTGAGAGATGGAGGTGTGCCAATCAAGGCCAGACTATTTTATGGTCTGTAATCCATACAAGCATTTGGTTTGCAGGTGGAGCCAGTTCATACATCCCCAGCTGCTTCACTGGCAAATCTTCAAGATGTTTTGCCTGGATTACTGTATATTATGTAAATTTGGACACTATTTTAGAATGTGAGAGAACAAGAAAGCCCCATGAAGCAATGAAAGAATTTGGGCTCATAGCACATGAAAATATTCTAGCCACTAACATATCTTCATCCTAAAAGATAAGGTCCTTTTTTTGAAGGAAAGACTTTCTTCCCCTGAATATTCTGTTCCATGAGGGAGTTCAGGGTTTTGAGTCAAGTCAGATGAGCACATGAATTCCTTATGAGAAAGAGCATAATATGAAACTTTTGGTTTGTGCACTGGTTTGTGTAAATGCCACTCGTAAGGGTCTAACATCTCACTGTGCATTTTGTGAAAACCCAAAACGTACAACTTTAGTAGGGGCAGCTCTGGTCTTATAAGTCTCCATTTTGAATCTAGTCTACCATTATCATTAGTCTGGACACCTCTTTTAGAGGACAACCCTTTTCTTCACATACTGTAAAAATGCTAATAAAAATTACTTATTAAAATAGATGGTCAAATGACTGCCTTTAAGAGCGAGCCAAAGTGGTTTCAACTAAAGATTTTTCAATTGAATAATGCTTTTTCAGCCTAGCAGAACAGAATCATAAAGTCAGTCATGGCTGGGCTTCACGAACGAAGATTTGGGAAAGGTCTCTTTGAGAATCTATTTCAATCAATTAAATTTCAGGTACATGGAGACATTTAAAGTGTTTGTTTTCACTTTATCATGGAAGAAAAAAATACCCAGAAAGCTCAATGCTGCCACCAAGAAATTGTTCCAGGGCCATTTTGTCCAGTTACTAATCAATGCAGTGCTGTAGCTCTGCAAGATTACTTTTGAAGAGGATGCCAAACCAGATTCTCACTGTGTCAGCTTTTAATGATGGTATCATTCTATTTGAAGCTGTATTGTATTTTCATCTGCTGGTTGTGTGCTGCTGCCTTCAGCAAGTAAGGGGGGAACATGTGATATAAGGAAAATTACCATGGTTAAATTTTTCAAAGTCTCAAATGAGAGTTAGATACTTAAAATTCCTTTCAAACTCTCACCAGTAAGACTTCTGGGAATTTTATATGTTTAAAAAAACATTGTAAGGTCATTCTACTAGCTTTGTTGTATTTCTTTTTGCTTTTATACCCACTTATCCTATGAAGAGAGGTAAGTAGAAACTAACATCAACAGCATGAAGGAACTTAACCCAGAAATTTTAATCTCAGATGACAATAATATCAGGAGCACTCAGTATGAGCATGCACAGGAATCAGACTGATTGGCCTGAGGAAGGTTCTGAAGTCAATCCATATCCTATGGGAGTGTGCATCAGTCATATACATGGACCTATTTGAAAGTACATAAAGAGAGATGATAAATAGGAGACGACAGCAGACTCAGAGGGATGATGGAGTGCTATCACACTGTGCCACTGGGGAGCAGAGGGAACAATAATGAGAATTCCTCCTAGAAAGCTGGTGATCATGATGAGCAATTTCTGCACAGATAGCAGTGCTCAGGTGATCTCTAATTACATGAATGGAGGAGGAACCTTCTGTGGCCCATCTGCCAATACTACACAGGACAAAACCCATATCACACCAGATACCTCTAACTGAATGCTGCAGTCTGAGTGATACTTTTGTGTCCAAGGAGAAAGAAAAAACAAACAAACAAACAAAAACCCCTAAGAAATTAAGAAAATAGGGGGTCAAAAGTGTCACATAAATGGTTTCCAGTCTCCCACGAGATTATTTCACAAAAATATTTCAAATATTTGACATGAATGAGCTTGGAGTTTTGGTTGCATTTCTCCCTACAAAAACAGAAATTCATCAGGCTTGATACTGCAGCAACAAGATACAGATACTCAGAAAAATGAGCCATTAGAACCAATGTAAAGTCACCTGCTTCATGGGAACAGTTTATAGAGAAACATCACAAATGTGTGGGAGACCAGGGATGGGTAAATAAAGAATAAATCAGATTTTGAAGGTTAATGTGTCCTTTAAATAAACAGCAGAATTTGGGTGATCTTTTCTGGTTTGCACTGGTGGTGATATCTCACGGTTACAATGATAGATAAGCATGCTAAGGGAGCAATCATCCATGTAAATTTGTCTGACATCAACAAGAATCAAGAAGAGGGAGGCAAAGCGAGCTTCTACTTTCAATAAAGAATAAATATGGTGTTAGAGTAGTGCATTTATCAATACCCAGGCACAAAGAGTGTAATATTTAAAAACTCAAAGCACTAACTGCGGCAGTCCTTCATCATACAGAAATCCTGTTGAGGACAATGCTTGATGAAAGGCTGACAAATCTGTCCCATAGACATGATAAAACAAATAGTGGTTATTTCTGCTTGTTTTGTACTGTCACACTTAAACATAAATGGGTGAATTTCAAGCACAGCAGGAGAGCAATAGAAAAACCATGGCTTCAGCAAATTGCTAAGCAACATTTCAGTGCCTACAAGTCTCACTTACACACATCTACTAGACCAACAAATACAGGAATAATGGAAAAGAATTCTTAAAAGCCACCAAAAATTAGGTAAGGTCATAAATGTTTAAGTCAGAATATAAGATAACAAGTTTATTGGCACCACTAATCCAGGAACTTCTTTAAATAACTCTCTCCAGCTTGAGCCACTAAGAGATCTGGAAGCTATACTGCTTGTAATACAAGTAATACAGTATTAATGATCGAAGAAATACCATAAATATTACTTGTATTAATAATGTAGGTAGAAGGATAAGTATTGTCTCTCTAATTTACAATACAAGCATTACTTGAGAATCTTGTTGAAAGGTAAGATGTTGACAGCTGATTTTCACTGATTTTTGAATTCTAAACCAGGGGTATCAAGATTTGTTTCTTTAAATTAAGCTGCTTTTAGATATACCATGAAGTTAACAGATTTAGGACTAGAGGTTTTCCTGACTTTGTTTTCTGTGGTTAAATCATGAATATTTTTAGGTTTAAGATAGGGAATATAGAGGGAGGGTTTTAATAAAAGCTCCTGAAAGCCATTCCTGAGTTAAGTAATTTGCCTACAAAACTCAACTTTCAATAAGAATGTAGTCACATACTACTTTATTGTCACCTATCAACATCACATCTTAATATGTCAAACCAGATTATTACTCAAAAAGTCTGTGGTACAAGCAAGAAAACCCTTACTCCTAGTCTAATGCCTTCATGACAGGATCCTACTTCCTTCCAGAAAAAAAAAAAGAAACTTCCAGATCCATGTATGTGAACACAAATGTACTCGTGCAGCTGGTGCAAAGCTGTAAGTTTTGCTGACCCTTTTATACCCAGAAGTGTGATGCTGCATATCACATCAGAGATGCACTTTACTGCATTGAGATATACTGACAGTAACAAATGCAAATAATTTCTGTGGCATTGAAATAATATTACACACATTGATATCAAAATAATTCCAAAAAATGGTCAAAGTTTCTCTGTCAGCAAAAGCACATTTAATATTATGCAAATACTACTACTACTGTCTTTCATTACAGCAAGTACCTTGTTCAAAAGCAGGGACTAAAACCAAGTCAGGATGCATGGGCTCCAAATATGCTCATACTACCCTAGCTAGAAAATAAATATTCCTTATGACTAGATTACATAATTCTTCATTATAAAACCTGATAAACACTTCAGTCACCTTTTTTTCAAACGGCTTTATTCCAATGCCTTGACAATTACTACTTCTGCTCTTTTGCACAATGTGAACAAACTACAAGGTCAAAACTGTCTCCTGAATAACTACATAAATTACTGTATAAATTGTGTATCTGGGTGACTTTGAAAGTTTATAAAAAATGCCAAAAAAACCCTCTTAGGACACTTAAGGATATAAATCTCATCATATTTCATCCCAGTGCCTCTTCCCTTTTACCTTGCTACTAACTAGATACAGATCTGAGGAAAATTCAGGTTGGACGTGACCTCAGCAGGTCATGTAGTGTTTCTTCCTGCTGAAAACAGGGCCAGCTGTGAGGAGTTCATCAGTGACAAGGTGCCAAAGGTACCTCACTTTCAAAGGTATCATGAACAAAGGAAACAGTTGGAGGTCTCATATCATCAGCACTATATTTTTTGCAAACATCTGCAAACATGCATCACGGATCTTTTCAGTCTAGACTCTGAATAAACTAAAGGCAAGTACAGTTCCAAAAAAAAAAAGGTTTTAATGTTAGCTTCTTCAGACTTTTCAGTTATAAGATTTGTTCATCTTTGGTAGCAGACTGTATGTTTTTTATTCTATAGCAGAAATGCAAACATATAGAGAAGTGCAGACAAGGTTCCCACTAAATGTATACCCATTACATTACAAAAAAATTCTGATACTGTCTGAAAGGGTGGTTCTGATAGTGGACACTGTAAACATATTTTAAAAAGGCCCAATTACTTTGAAAATAATTTTAAATATTATTTTAAACACTATAAGTGCTATTTTGAAAAACACTACTTCCTTTTAGATTAATGGTACATTTGTATAATATCTGGAATTCATGAATCATATACAATAATGAGAAAGGATTATTTGACTTCTCTGATATGTATTCATCTTAGTCAGCAAGAAATGATTCAGATGTTAAATGATGAATGATTGCTCTATTGGCAGTCCCATATTCCGTTACAAACTCCATCAGCATATAATATTTCTAAAATTCCTAAAAAGCTTTTGTTTGATAACATTTTCTTTTCTTAAATCCAGTTTTGAATGAAGGTGAGAAGCATGCTTTCCATACAACACTAACAACATTTCACCTTTGTGGTCAGTAAGACAGTCATACTTATCATGTGTAAAGTTCTCTGTAAAACTGTCATTGTAGCTTTATATACCTTGATATAGATTAAGCAGAACTGGGAGGATTGCATAATTCTGACCTGCAAGGACCAGTTAACTGTTACAAAAATTAAAATTATATTTTAAACTCCCCAGGAAAAGCTAGCACCAACTGTTTAAGATATACCAAACAGACTCTTGTTTCAGATATACCAAACAGGGAAGCAGAACACATCTCATGCTAGGCTTCCTTACACCAGTGGTAGCTTTAATCTGAAATGGTTCAAGTTAACTTCAGATTTTATCAACATTTACCAGTTGCAATACTTTGTCAGGGACCAGCTCAAACTTGATGTACTTTAAAAGATCATTCTGTCTTGAAAGTTACTGGCTGATAACTTCTGTGAAACACTATTTTTAACTTGGTATCATAAGATGCTGAAAAATGGTGGATCTCACTTAAAAAAAAAAAAAAGTATGAAGGGTTATATTGGTATCTATTAGAGCACTAATCCAAAAGGAATGAATACTTGATTCACCTTAATTGAGCTCAGAGCTTAATTCAGAAGGCCAAGCCCTGGACAGTGTGTTGGTGAGTGATGATGAGATGCACAGTAAAAGCTTGGTGTCTCTTCATCTCTCACTTTCTGCCTTGAAGCTGACTTCAAGGTAGTTAGATGCTAGCTGGTTCTTGTGCTTTCTGAAACACTACTCTTAAGTATGTTAAAAAATACACTTGTTTCTCAAAAGATAAATTATTTTTTTGCCATTGATTTTGATAAATCCTTATATTACAATTTCAATTTTTTTTAATTTAAAGGTGTTAAAATTTGTTGATTTCAGCCCAACACTTATAAATCAACAGAGGTCCACTGAAGTTGTTGGAAGTGTGACAATTTCCACAGACTGTGGCCATAACCCCAGAAAGCAGTTAATAACTTGCAACCTGATACTGGTCCCATAGAACTTAAAAAAAAAAATGCATCACTAATTCCAAGGGAAATTAGGCACAACTTTTACTAAGAAAAGTAAGTTGGTTAGCAAAGAGGAAGTGAGAAGGAAGACAGGGATGGCAGGCAGACACATATATTCTTATCTTCTAAATCAAGAATAGCCACAACTTTCTCTGGTAGGCAAGAGCAGATGAGACTGGAAACATGCAGCCACTGTCACTGAGCACTACAGGAAGAGCAGCTTTGGGGAAGCATCAAGGAAAGTTCCAAGGCACTAAATAATCCAATGTCAATTCATCCCTGGCTATACAAAATGGGAATCCACAGATATCCACATCTCTATACAGGACTAAAGAAAACATTCTGTTATCCACTCTAACAAATGCAGAGCATGAACAAAGGATTAATTGCCTAAAAAGCAGTGGTATTTCTATGAGAATACTGATTTTCCTATAAACAGCTCTGTGCTATTTGTGGTTAAATCTTTTTAGTTTGGGAAAACATAGCATTCACCTGTTGTCTTTGACCTGTCTGAGGTTTGTCTTCCCACCCTCATTGCCTTCTGGTTGAAATTAGATAACAAATGCAAGTGTCTCCATAAGAAACCACACAAAAAATCATGATCACATAAGATTTGTTTTCAGAAGAAAGGACCTAGACTTTTTATTAGTGAAATGTACCCTGATTTAAATGCTACAGCACTTAAACCTCTCTCTGCAGCTCGAAGATGTGTGTTTGCTGGGAAAGGTGCTAACAAATCTCCAAGAAGTGACTGGTAAGGTGGTGCTGGCTGAACTTCACACAAGGAAGCAAAAGGACAGCAGCAAACATCCTGGAAGCAGCATAGCCAAATGTATTTACTCTTTGTAAAACTAATTCCCTCAGGCTGATCAATGTGGCTAAACTGTCTTTTACTGCTTCAGTACGTTCAGGACGCCTGTTTTGAATTTCATCATTGTGACATGACCATTGTAACAATTTTTTTTTGATTGCCCGTTTTAACTGGAGACAATACACTACTTTGTCCTTGCAAAATTTCAGGTGATAAATTAGTGGAAAAGATTTTAAGCAAGCTTAAATCCAGATGATAAGCATGGGTATGCAAAAAACTTGAAAAGGACTCATCCATAATTAAAATGGATTCAAAACCCATCAGAAATTCTTTTATATCATATAAATAATTTTTTAATTTCTCTGCCATTATATTGGTGGTGTCTGAGTTTCTTACTTTGGCTCTTGGAGGATTTTATTTTAAACACAGTTGTAGTATTAATTTAATGGCATTGAAATGACATATAAAAGTTTGTGACTTATGGTGGTATTGGATGATCTCCTCAAACAGAGGATATGGAACAGTGATATAAATAAATATTACACTGAACACAAAAAATATTTTTTCTTTAAATCCTCACTACAAAAACATTTTATCATGTTATACTGGACACACACAAAATATTAAGCCAACATTATTTATTTCCTAGTAGACATTTAATATTATTCTTTTAACCTAATTCAAAATGATGATCAGGGAAGTATAACTGAAATGCAGCCTCATGTTTAAGTTTTATTTATAGTTGCCTCTATCACTTTCATTTTGTTTTGATTTGGAGTGTTTTGATATTTTTGCCTACCCTTTTTGCCCATAAATCTGGTCATGAATCCATCCTTAATTCTGTTTATGTTGTTTTACAAGACAGTATTCTCTTTTTCTTCTTCTTGTCCAACTGACTTATTGTTTCCCAGAAATTTTTATTCCTGTAGTATTAAACAGCATTGGGTTTTCATTTTTTTCATTACACTGCACCTTTTAAATGCAGTGAATCCGCTGTCCATACTGCTTTATCATGAACTCCACAAAAAGCACCTGCCTGTTGCTACAGTGGTATCTGGTTATGGATTAGCATTATGGATGTCAAATGGCTTATGACTCTATCTCAGATTAACAATATCCTTAAAATACTAAAGACAGTAAGGTAGATATTTTATATTTCCAATATTCTATTCTCAAGTTTTTGGTCTTTGCAAACAATAGTAAACATATACATTGTTTTATAAAAATACTGACTTTGTTATAGAAAGTTTAAATTTAAATAACATTTTAAGGAAGTCATATGGATAATACATTGAATGATGCCCTTCAAATAGCAAAAAGTAAACAAGGCACAAGAAGTCACTATCTTAGTGTACAATCAACCATAAACTATAAAACCCAGTCATTAAAAATCCTCATTAGTTATTCAAATGTAGGAATTAAGCTAGGTACCAGTTTTATTTCAGCTGATTCCAGGGCAGAACTTGAGTTATACTAGACATCCCTGAGAATTACTTTTCTAGGATTTTCTTAGTATAGACATCCCCCTCTGATTTGAGGAAGCCTTGACTTGGGACTTGTAATTTAAAGTAGCAGCATGAGACAGTTACAGGCTTCTTAATGTACCCTGACAGAATCAGCTGTGAAAGCCAGAAAAAGTCAGAGTGCCAGATGTGTCAGTGGAGAAGAACCAGGCAGAACAGCAATAAAAGCAAGAATTTGTGAGAAATTCAGAAATAATGCCTCGATTCTCCTCCCAATAGAAATCACATGGTCTTAAGATTTCTTCTCATCCTCTTCCTATACTGGCTGAAAATGGTTATTTTAAGTATTATTTTCACTCTAAGTGAAAAAAAAAATTACATTGTGAATTCCAAATCATAAAAATGTTGTATAACTTTTTTTTTTTTTAAACAAAAGCAGCTTCTTATTTCAGTATGGAATTATTTCTGCTGGCTAAGCAGTGTTGGAGAGCAGGCACAGCTCTTACCTTTTAATTCACCGTTATTCATACCTAAGATGATGCATGACATCCATACTACTGACAGGATTTGAACTATGAGAAACTTTAGTCAGTTATGTTGGCATTAATCAGCTAAAACTGGCTTTGAACATCCCCTAAAGAAGCACAGCAGGAGTGGAAGGAGGGCTGGAATGGGTCTGACACTGAAGAGAGGCCACAGCCTGTGGAGGGTGTTTGTCCCATACATGATGTCCCATACACAAAAAATCTTGTGTATTTATAAAACACCAAATAAGACTTCTCCTACCAACTCCTTTGCACAGCAGTTCCTCTGAATTTTATTTGCATGTATTACTGCCTGCAAGCACCACAGGACCCCAAGACAGTAACAGGATATATACAGAAGATATAGGACAGTCCATATTCTGTTTATAACCCAACTTAAAAGGAGTTAAAGTGAAATGATGAAGAAGAATAATCAGTTGACACTTGTTTAATACATGGATGCCATGGTTACCTCCAAAGAGCAGTGTGATATGTCTAGTACCCATTACATAAGAGCAGAGATATGAATTTATAGGGAGATTTGAATTTAAGCTTAAGAAAAAAACACATCCAAGTAGTCAAATTCCAAACTTTATGCAAATGAAAGAAATTTCATATATTGTAAGAACTTAGAAAAATATCCAACATACTAATCACTTAGTCTTCAGGATTAATGCACAGAGAATTAAAACAGACAGGCAAAACACAGCACAAAGCTAAATGATAACATTAAACTGGAAAAAAAAAGTACTATTATAATTAATTGCAGAAATACTTAGCTATTCATTGCACAGAAAAACTGCTATTTGTCCACTGAGTATATTTTTCCTCATAGTTCCTAAGACAGAAGAGAATCACAGAGCTTACAGCATTTGTTTCACAACATACTTCTAATTTGGCATACAAGCAGCTGAAATGTATCTAAAAATTATTCAATCTGTTTAAACTGCAGGGAAAATCATTCCATCATCCTAAGAAATAGCAAACTACAGAGGAAAAAGAGGCAACATTAAGTGACCATGTTACTCTTTGCAATAATGTTTTGCGCTTTGTATTCATTTGACTTAAACCAAATTGGAAGGTAATGCACCTGGCAATTTAATGTCTTTATATATAAATTTTTATAATTCCCAGAACGCACCTAGATAATTTTTTATTGATTTAGAGTGAAATAATTTTGATTCTACTTACACACTCATCCTGGGGTTCTGTGTTAGACCTAACATTGCCCCTTAGAATCACAGAATTACTTAAGTTGGAAAAGACCTCTGAGATCATCGAGTCCAATCACTGACTCAGAACTGCCAAGTCCACCACTAAACCATGTCCTTAAATGCCACACCCACAAGTCTTTTAAATACCTCCAGGGGTGTTATGTGCTAAAAATATCTCTGAACATAACTAGACTCTTGTGAAGAATACTACTGTATAGTTTTGAAGGCTGTAAATTTTATTATTGTGAACAGGAGAATCTTTTCCACTGTGGGCCCAGTGACAGGTGAGATCAGCACAGCAGACACAGAAGGAACCACTACTAAGCCATTAGGGAGACTAATGGGGTGGATATAATGTGGTAAATGTACAAACAGGTTACATTAATTTCTGCATTCATATATGCATAAACTCTAGTGCATGACGCAAGTCGAAGAAAACCCGCTTGGAATTTAAAAATACATTTTGCTAAGAAGAGCTGGAAGGCATATCAGAAAGAATATGATGCTAGAAAAAGGAAAATTAATGAAAGCCAAATAACCTACCGATTACTGTACTTTTAATCATATTCTGCTGGGTTCATTCAAAGTCAGGTTTGGTTGCATGATACTTATTTTAGATTCATGGTGTGAGAGTTAGAATAGCTTGTTTTTACATTATGAATATGTGGCTTGGTAAAATATTCATTATCCTGCAGGTTCATTTGATTTTCAACAATCTTATCTGGCACAGCCAATAAACGAATTTTAAGAGAAGAATTGCTACCAGTAAGCCCAATTTCAAGCTCACTTACCTTAGTTACGTTTTGCTATATGCTGCTGGAGCTATACTAGTTTTCTTGGGTTTACTCTCAACTCTGACAACACAATTAGGCAGACTTAGGCTCTGTGCTTTCAAATGTGTGAAAGTTGCTCCCAAACTTTTCAGGATATATGTTATTTTCTGCAGGAAAATATAAAGGAAAAAACCCCCAAATGTTTGCTTATTCAATGTAAAGTTTTTGCCTCTGTCTGTAGAATTAGGCTTCAGTATGTTTTCCTTTCTGAAGTATTTCTCCTTTATGGCAATAAAACCAGAAACAAGAGTTAAAGTTAAAAAATGTTGTCCCTATCCAAATGAATACTAAATTTCATAAATATTATGGCTTGTGCTCTAGCACTTCAAAAATACTTCAAACAGATGGGCTAGTGAGACTGCCATTCATGTTTTACCAGTCAAGAGGCATGTTTAAACTGCTGGTTGAAACACACAATATGAAGCACATTCCATATAAAGTGTGAGAAAAAAAGGCCTGTTTGCTAAGGAATCACACATTAAAAAAAAAGCTAACTGAATGGCATTATATTTTACACAGCTATAATTTCTTGGGAAGAGATTGGTGGTCAAAGAAAAAATTACTGCTATACCATACAGGTAAAAGAAGTGAAAAAAAAAGAAAATCTCTGCATAAAAGTATCAGAGTATTTTCCAAACAACTATGTGGATGAAAAGTTGAAAGCTGAAAATTTTGTGTACTCTTCTACACCAGAAAAGCACAATAAGACTGTAAAAACCAACCAGGGGGACAAAAATTTTCAAGTGACAGTGGTTTAATGGAGATAAAGAAGGAGGATAAGAATTTTAATCCATATTTTAATGAAGATAAAGATGACAGATAAAGGAGGAGGAAAAGGAGGAATGTGTTCTGTATCTTTCACTATGAATTGAGATAGTCTGTTACAGAAAGGACATTAGTTAATATGAATGGTCACACTCCAAAATTTCACTATATAACAAATTCCACTGAGCTTGTCCCAACATAATCCATTCTATGATATCATCTTTTAAGTGCCTAATAATTAATCACATAAAAATATCCTATAGGTCACTTTGATATTCTGGAAAAGATTTCTCTTAACTTATAAGCTCAACAATGATGAAACACACAAAGGTAATAAAATATTATGGGCAAAAGCATTAACTGTAGCCTTGTATGATGATACTGAATTCAGTTTTACTTTCAACTCTCAAGTATATAGGAATTCATCTCTATAGGGCACAGAAGTATCCTTACTATGGAGGGGGCAGAGCTGCCTCAGAGAAGGAAAAACTAGTGCTGGGAACCACTTTCTGCATTTATAAAAACTGAACATAGTGTCAGTTCTTACATTCCCAGTGCATAAAACAGAGAAAGTCGAGCTCATATGTTGTTACTTGAAGCCCTGGAAGAGATAAGGAGTCATGAAGCTGTAGCCTTACACTCCACCTATCTAAAGAATAGTATAAACTGAACTCAGATAATGTCTCCCACAGGACGTTGTAATCTTTCCTGCTCGGGTCCATTATCTGAGAGGAAAAACACATCTTTCCAGTCTTAATGTCATGAACAATAGCTTAAAGTCAGATTCTAATCTTAGGGGTTGGCATTCCTGAGTCTTAACTGATGATTCTAGGACACAAGTGTATTCATTGGCTATGCAACTCACTTTTTTGTGGAGTCAAAACAAGTTGAAGTCAATACATCTCTTCCAGCTGCAGCTGGAAACACTATGAGGAACCCGGAGCATTTGAATTTCTTTGCCTTCTCCTTTTCACATCTGACCCTTATTCTGTAATAGAATGATAACAGAAATAAAAATAGAGAATTTGCATCAGTTATTATAAAATTATCTCTACTCAACTTAGTTAATGAATTTAATGAAGACAGTCAATACCAATTATTCTAGAAAGTAAACTAACACATAGAAAATACGAGTGACTTTTCAGAGTGTAAGGTATGAGAGGCCACTCAACATTACTCCCAGTCCCCTATTTAAGTTACTGTCCACATTTGTAGGAAGAAATTTATTCAAATCTTTATAGGATTTATTGCTTGCTTTAATACACTTCAGGTAAACTAATCTTTGAAATTGTTCTTCTCCCAGTTCTCACTGTTAAAAAGTTTTTGGTGACAGAATGAAGCAATTACTGGTTGTGAATGAAGCCTGACACTCAAATCCACAGAAGCTGGTGAATATCTGCAGTGGTGCAGGCCAGCCCAACTCAGTTAAATTGATGATAGACTTTCTCTTTGATGCTGGAAGATTTTACATCAGGAAAATAGACAAAAATCAAACCAATAAGGAACCTTTTTTTTCCTTGAACGAGAGCCATGAAAAGTTGCAGACTTGTGAATACAAAGGTAAAGCCAGCCTTATGGAAGGTTTTATTATGTACTCTTCAGGAAAGAAAATAAGGCATGTCTCTGCCTATAGATGCATCTATATACCTCCAGGTATTAGCATAAACATGCTCCTTTTTGGGTTTTGGTCAATTTGTGTGAGTAACATCATTTATAGCACCAGATATCTTGTGGAGATTTTCAGAAATTAAGCAACCTGTCTTAATAATACCGAGGGAATGATGAATACAGATGGAAATTCTTTCTTCCTTTCTTATTATAATTGTGAAAATTAATTATATTTGTTTAACTCAATATATTTTATGAAGTCATAAAATTAAATGTTTATTTTAAATGAATTTATTTTTAAATTGTACTGCAAAATGTAAAATATAGGCTTGATCATACATAGAATTTGAAGTTTCCCTCTTACTGGGAAATAAATTTTAAAAAAGTAAATCAAGAAAAGTAGGTTTAAATAATGGGTTTTAACAGAAAAAAAAAATCCTTATTTTTTGTTTCAAATGTAAGTTTAATCAGAGAAAATATTCCTCAGCCACTAAGTCTGACATTTTTACATAAATCTGAACTTAGACATAAGATGGAACAGGCCATCTACAGAGATTGATGAGATCTAATTTTATGTTTGTGATTACAGTTAAAACTATTCTAAGGTATCAATACATAAATCTAAACTACTATAAAAACCTACAGAACACTTGCTAAAAACAGCAGAGGATTAAGAATATAAGCAGAAATACTGAGCTAAGATGCCCTAACCACTAACAAAATATATTTTGCTGGAAGTCTAAGGCTGGATAGCAGCATCCCAACCATCCTTAACCACTGCATGTCTTAACGTGAGCTCAGATGACTGAGACTGTTTTTCAAAAGTTTACAGAATGAAAGAGGAAAAAGGCAGACTTATTTAAATGACCCTTATATGGACAGCCTTCAGTCCTTCTCCCACAACTTTGAAAGTGCTGGAAACCCCAAATCTCGTGTTACCACCCTCACCCCTCCTTCAAAAAAAAAAATAAAAAAAAATAAAAAATTGTAGAGTATCAGATCCTCTGTTTGGCCAGACTATCATACATATTGTCTGTGGAGCAGAAGAAAATATTACCCCGGAGAGGGCAATCTAGTAAAAATTTGAAAATACACAAATCAAGGCTTTTGGTGGCTGAAATCTATTTTGGTAAATAAGATTTCATTTACAAAAAGTAAAAAGAAGGCCCCTTGGGAAATTCAAACATTCAGGGTTCAACACTAAGGAATTGAATTTTAACATTTTTATTGTTTTCATGTCATAGTCACACCTGATATATTTTGCTATTTTACAATAATTTTCAAACACTTAACCAGAAACTATCAGAGATATCTTGTGTCCATCACAGGTGCAAACTAATTCTCTAATCTTTCAAAATCACACGTGATCTGCAAGCCCTTCTTCATCTCACACACTGCCCACAGAACTACTTGGAAGTTGCCTACATTTTTAGGCACCAGCTAGAGAAGTAGCAGTACTATACTTGAGCTCCAATACAGCAATGAGTTATTAAATACCTGTTCATTTATTCTCAGACCTGCTGCCCATGCTGTGCTATGCTGCCCACATGAACAAGATCAAATAATGGTATGAGACAAAAATCTGTGAAAATAGCTGGGAAATAGATGGAATAGAAGTAGGTTTAGGCTTATTTTTCATTTTAAACCACACTGCTTTTGTCACAGATTCAGACACATGGAGTTCTTCCCGTTTCCCCCCCAAGTCCAACATGCCAGGATCTCCACAATAATCACTGAAGTGCAGCTGCTGTGTTCCTCACTAATGACTATGCTGGACTATAAGGAGAAGGATTCTCTTAAACACCAGTTCAGGAAAAAAACCTTAAAAATAGAAATTCTAACTTCCAAATATTATGACTGACACAGAGCAAAGATGGATGGTGTAGGCAGGGGGGCAATAAGAGCAGCCCTACATCTAACTTTGCTGCCATTAATGTTTACATTACATATGAAGTGGTTTACCAGCATTCTGATGGACTGGCAAAATGTGCAAGCATACAATTTATTCCTCCATGCAGCAGCTACAGGAGATCATAACCACAAAGGCAACTTTTAGCAGAGATTGTTTCAAAATAGAGAGCTTTATTTTGACATGCAGGGAACTGCAATAAAAGATTTATTATTCGGTGGAATAATTGCTGAATGCATTATCCTGTCAACATTTAACTGTTATAATCAACTTAAATAATCAAAGCTGCCCTAGATTTTTTGTTGGTTTACGTTAATTTGAGAATAATTTATTATTTTACTCACATTTGAATTAATGTAAATGGAACTAATAAATTAGATGTCAAAGTTGTGTGAAACAAGAAACATCACACATTTTGCCCCTCATATGCCTATTCTGCAGGCCATACATTCCATACCTGCTGCACTTTAATCCAGCAGATGACACCAAAATGCTTTGATGCACTATCTGTGTTCTATGGGCTCTCTGTGCTCACAGTGACACTGTGACAATGATTTTGCTGATTAGGGTATGCACGCAGCAATCTTTGGTCCTTCTCTCATCTGAAGTCTCTCTAGCAAGTGGCCTGCCATGACTGGCTCACTCACCTCTTTGCAGATGTGTTATTAACATCTTATTGAGACCCATCTAGCTCTCCATGCTTCATTAGTCTTTTTGCTCCAGTCAGCCATAAACTGCTGATTTTCGGATTAGCTGCTTTTGTCTGGTAATCTGCCCTTGACTCATAGGCTGAAATGTTTTAGCAGCAGAATTTTGAAGCTTTTTTTTTTGAACAGTTTTTTTGTGAACCACTTAGTGAGTGACTTTAGATAAAACTGCATGGTTTGCCAAGACTTGGGAGTATTTGTAGACTCTCTCTATGTAAACCAATTACATAATATGTATAAAAGGAATGCTTAGATAAAGACAAATTTAACCTAACATGTTGTCATCAGGTAATCATATTGATCTTAAACTGAAAGCAATAGCATGAGATCTTTTGACTCCTCACAGCACTGAGCTGCAGATCATCAGAATTCGCTTCATGAAGTCACATAAAAAACCCCATACCAAATCAGCAACATGTTGGTAGAAGCTCTTACACTGTTCAACAAGTTCAGGTTTGTAGGAGATTCTCTCTTGCTTCTCCTTTGATTAATAAGGCCATACAACAGTCTCAAGAAAACTAGCAAAATAAGATTTAGGTACAGTTTTACTGCAGAAAGATGGGGAAATAAGCATGTAGAATGGTGAAGACAAGAGGATGTTACCCTACACTATAATTTTGATGACAGTCAAGTCAGTGGCACCTGCATCATTATTGAGAGTAGAGAGAAAGAGAGAGCAAGAATCCATGTAAGTTTTGAGGCTCCCTGGGGGCATATATATCCAGGTGTATATTTAATGTTTGTGCAGCACAGCTACCAGGACAGCAGTGTGTAGCTCAACAAATGCAGTCACATAATGTGGGATGTCCTCAGTGACAGTCAGACAAATTAAGAAAAACACCATGGGTTTGACCTGATACTATCAATAGTTTGATTCATTCTTTACTTTGTGTCAAAATATCCAAATGGGAGAGAAAAATATGCATTTAAAAATAGTGCTGATGGTTTAGTTGTTGAAGTTTTCTACTCCATCCCTGCTCAGTTGTAATAATGATCGGGGCATGGAGCATTGCTTTAGGAATTAATGACTACCTGAGGTTAACAGCCCACAGCTAAGCCTTGAGCTTTCAGCTTTCTCAGATGGTCATTAATCCCCAGGAATTGTTCTGTGACTCAATCATTACTTCTAATTTAAAAAGTGTATTTTCTCCTTTTAATTTTCTTTTTACAAAATGAAAGTACTCAATTAGACTTTGTCATTAAATCTCATCTGCATTGATTACCTAGGAAAAAATAACGAGAGCAAAATTAAATTTGCCTATTTAATCATTGAATCCTGATTAAATATTTGTTATAAACATTTCATTCCAATTAAAGTTGCATAAAAAAATGCACATTAGGCAAATAATGGTATACAACTCAAAGCTGTAACATGTCCTGTCACGCTGCCTCTATTTTATTCCTTCATTTCTTGATGAACAATGTACTACATTTGTGAGAAACTTCACCAGTTAGATTCAGCATCACTGAACTATTAATACATAACAGTAGCTAGGGAATTTCACAAATGTTTCAGTGATCTGATAGTGAAATCTATTTAAATAACAGTGATGGAGATATTCTTACAAGAACCACATTATCACAGAATTACTTTCTTTTTAAAGGTAAAACAAAGAACAAAAGAAAATACCTAGGTAAGATTTTGGACAGTGATCCAAATTCTCTTACTCAAGAAGTTTATGGTCATCATCAAAAAAAAGTTACATTTTTGTCCATGACACTGTTCTCTGGTGGAATCCCATAGGATTCCATATGCATCTAGAGATGCATGGTGCTGTGATTAAATTAGTCTGTGGCTCAGTCCCTTAGCAGCCACAGACAGGGCATTATATCATGGAGCAATCTGTGTTGAAACATCAGGTTCAGAATTAGAGAGAAATGGATTTATCGACACTGGGGTTTTGTAATGAGCTTTAGCAGGAAGTCTAAAGCCAGTTTATGCTGATATCTGTCAGCTTAGCTCTCTCTGCTGCTGAAAGGTACCTGCTATGCTGACACTTGGACACATTAACAAAGGACTAATTTTCTCCAAAGTTTTGAATAATCACAGTGCCTGTGTTAGTTCTCAGCTACCTTTCCTGTTTGCATACAAGTTTGTGCTTGTGATACCACATCCAGGGATGGACAACCCAGCCATGGCACACTCAGAGCTGGAGAACTGAGACTGCAAATCAGACTGTGACCCACAAAGTTCTCTAGGTCAACATCTGCTATAGTTCATGTATAAGTAACCTAATTTTCTGTAAGAGAATTTAGTTTCTCCCTCCACTGTACTCCAAATATTTTCCCATGTCCCTCTCACCCACTATCACAACATTCTCAATTTCCTTCAAATCCCATCTCCACTGCTGGACTAAGGAACAAGTCTATGCATTGAACCTGAAGAAAAAATTGATGAGATTCTTCATTTTATATAGAAAATTACCTATGCTGAGTTTTCTCGTACACAAATGGTCATTGAAATTAGTCAATATACAAACACATTTGAACACAAGAATTGAAATTATCAATAAATGTTAATTTTTTTTTCCTCCCTGTCTCATTTCAGCTTCTCTAATATGAAAGCAGATGGAGCAGCATAAAACCAACAACATCTGATCCTAAAATATACCTAAAAATTTTCAGGTTTTTTGAATGTTTCATTGCTCCTTCCAAGTCTTTTTCCAAAAGCTTGCTGCTTGCTTTTACAGTGTCTATATTTAGACTGTAGAAGTTGTACAAAAGACTTATCTTTTTTAGCACATTTTTTTTAATCACAACAATAATATGAATTATTTTAGTAAGAAGGTTGACATATTTGGTTGCTTTCATGATTCTACTATCAAATTAAGGATTTCAAAATAATTTCAACAGTAACTTACTGAAAGAAATTACATGTGTTCTTTGTGCTGTCAATAAACTAATGATGAAAAAATTTCAGCTTCCAGTGACACACAGGATGGTGTCAGAGCAGTAACAGGAAGGTTACCTGGAGATAGAACTGTCTTGCAGCTGCCAGATGGTGTTGAACTGCTATGCAGAGTAGCTGAATTTTTACCAGGTAAGTGCACCATTACACACAGCCTTCTTATGTATTCAGAGGCTTAGGGGAATGATATATGCATATTTGATCCAATAAAAATAAAAGAAAATATTGAATATTCAGCATGTTCTTCATGTTGTCTTTCACACACCAAATCATAAATTATACGCATAGAAACATCTTTCTATCAAAAAATCTCCATCCAATAAAAGCAAAAAAACTCTACTGAAAACAAACAAACAAAAATATCTTTACAAAGCCCGACAATTTAAAACATAACAAAGGTTATTTGTAAGACCTACGCATATTTAATAAGAATAACAAAGGACAGAATCATTTGCTATTCTTAAAGAAATAATTTTATAAATTGAACTATGGATTCCAGTTTCATTTTACAATACTAAGGATACAATTTGACAGACTTCACATGACAAAACACTAATCAAGACTTTGAGTTGGTCCATTTTTTCCAAAAACCAAATGGCTACCATAATTAAAATTACAGGATTCATTTTTAGGTGCAGTAGGCGGAATGAAGTGAACCGAGGCAAAACAAAAATCCAATCCTCCCAATCCTACTCTTGAAGAGAGAACGGGGGAAACTTTCATGGATGCATATGGTCTCATCTGAAAGAGCACTTCCCACACTAACTTCCCACTAGTACTTTAAGAAACATTGGTTCGAAACTGATTCAAAAGAAGGATGACCTAGTGAGTCACCAGTATCATTTAAGGAAACCCAAGAAATACCTTCCAGGCCTCTTGCCCTTCTATTTGACCTTATCCTCTTCGTAAGAACAAGGTCCGAGATTTCATACATTTATTTAAATACATGAGTAGGTGTAAAAAGAAAAAAAAATTTCTGTATAGAAAGCACTTTCCACATATATTATGGAAGCAGATGAGAACTCTTATTCTCTAGTCTTTGCAAGTAAAACCATAAGAATAATTTCTAGGCCTATCACTGCCACCTTCTGAAACACTGAAATGTTATGAATTCATTAAAATTACCTTATCCTATTCATACACTACTAACATAGCAAATGTTTACTCCAAAGAGAGTGCCTTCTTTTTAAAATCAGGTTTACAAAGCTGTGCATGTTTTTAGCTTTTACTGCAGAGCCAGGTTAGAGGGAAGGTCATGCAATTTATCATGATCCGCCATTTGTGAAGGGTACATATTTTTTAAACTTCACGTTTAATCAATTATTCTGTAAATAGATGAGGACCTCTGCATGTTTAAAATGAAATTTACACATTAAACCACTCAAGATGATCTTTCATTTCTTTAATAAATTAATTCAGCGCTAATGAAGGCTGAAAGACTGACTGAATCAGTCATTAATTCAACCTTTCCCTCTTGGAAAGATCAGCTGAGCTACTACTTTTCACAAGGGTATGTCAGGGGAACAAGTCATTTTATAACTCAGTGAAATGTATAAACATGGTAGTATTTAGAAAATGCATTAGCAGGAAATTTACTGAACTACCTTCAGGTTATTAAAATAACTGATTAATTAGCCTTCTTAATACCATACAGGCATCATCCACAAACATTTCAGAGATTCAAATTTGAAACCATTTTAACAATTATAATTTCTATACAGAACTACATGTACATTCTTCTTTTCAAAAGGAAATCCATGAGCTCCTAGGAGGCTTAACCTATCTAAATAAAGCAATGTTTACATGAGTTCCTTGTAAAAGGTTTTGGAAAAAAAAAAAAGGCAAAAAAAAACCAAACAAAAACCTCAGACTAACGTGATAATCAGTATGATACCCACCCGGTCGAAAAGAAAAAAAAGGAAGCCGCAGTAGGACAATAAGTCTTGTTGGAGAGACCTTCCCTTACATTATATATTCAGGTGCTATCCCAGTCCATCCTTGCCTTTTTTTTTTTAATTCTCTTATGTTACAGACTCTGATTTCTACCAGCAGCATGTAAGAGAATAATTAGAGCACTTCAAACATTTACCTGTATTTTTTAGGACAGGCTGGTTTACTGAATGTTTTTATGTTGAAAACCACTAAAGTTTAGTTTTTTGTCTTCTATGACACTTTTCCAGACCACGTTGGAAGGCAGCTTTATTGCACATTTTACTAGGAACTGAGTTTCCAGTAGAACAGTACTGCCAGGAAAACTATTTGCTCAGATAATTCAGTGTGTGTAACTACAAGAAGGAAAAAAACTCCTTAAAAATCAATATCATCTCAGGCTAAAGCAAATGTAACCTGAACCCAAACCAAGGAATCATGTGACAGTCATAACCCTCCTGCTGAACAGAATTCCAGTGTTGCAGGTAATCTTTCATCATATGGATGCAAAACACCAAAAACCTGTTCTGAAGTTCAAATTATGTGTTATGATGGTAGTTACAAAGCTAATGCCCAGATCTGAGGAATAAAAATAAAGGAGTTCTATGGAAGAGAGCATGCTTGAACCATTCATGCTTTCCAGCCCTACTATGCAATGAATGGACAAAACTGCCTGAATGGAAAAAATTGGGCAAAACTTTATTTAGACTTTGGCCAATAATTCTTACTTAATCCAAGAGTTCCAAAAATAAATGAACCTTCATTTTACTAACCTACTAATCTAAGAAATAAAAGCAGACAACAGTCTACATCTTATATCCAAATCTAAGAATCTTAATCAAACACCAGATAAATATGTATCTTTTTCATGGATAAATATATAAAGTATAGTAATACTCCACAAATAAGTATTTCTACAATGATAAATACTTGTGTACAAATAACAGCCTATAGCTCTCTGTGTATATTCTTTATGTATAATTATTACTGTAAAAGGCAATATAATTTAAAGTCTTTCTCATACAGTGGAATTTTACAATCATTTTGCATCTGTGGTTATGGCCTGCACATTTGCTTAAATTCTATTCTGGCAAAGAAAACATCTGAAGTACATTATTTTCAAAGAGGGACTACACATTTGATTTTCAAAATTGAAAGATATGTTTGATTTGATTTCTGATTTCTTTTTCCCTCAACTACCGTTTTGCCCTCAGGTAAGAAATGTAAAAGCAAACATCTACTAAAAAAATGCACAGGAAACAACAGGACATACTCTTCACCAGCAAGTACTAGATTATCCTTTGTAACCACTGGAAATAAAGTTCTGTCATTAAATGAAATATCTTGCTTTTATCTAATAGTAACATTACATCAAACCAGGGACAGAAAGGATAGATATCTATAGAGACACAGAGAAATGGATTCCAGTTGTTAAAATAAGCCCTGAAACACTCATTTTGCTGGTATTGGTCCCAAAAGAAGACAACTGGAAAGAAGGGCACCCCGGGTCATTTTTATGATACAGACAAGAGTGTATTGGACACTTTTATCAGAGGTCTAAATGCACTCAGATTTATGTAGAACAGTCAGGCAGCCAGTTGCAGTTTATTTTGAATGGAAATACATCTGCAGTATACAGCTAAAATCAAACAGCCACTTGGAAGAACAAATATGAGATATTACAGCCATTTGGTCAGAATTACTTTCTTAACTCTCTCACTGGAGAACTAGGAAAGAAATATAAAGGAATCAATGAGGAAAAAAATACAGAGAGATTCTGCAAGAAGATCTAGGTTAAGATAATGTTGACACTGGATTAAGAATTTTGTAGCTTTTATTATTAAGAACTGAAATTCAATACCATTTTAAAATGTTTTATTGGAAAACTACAGATAACCACCTGAAAAAAACCAACTCTGAAATCATAAATTAAGTTCCTGAAACTTCTAATGTATACAGAAAAAAGATATAGATGTTAACTTTAAGCCATCTGGTTAAACTTTTAACAAATTTACAATTACTCGTGTGGATTGTTTATAACGCACACACATTATTTCACAACTATATAGAATCTGCTACTGGTATAAGATAGGATAAAATAGCTCACGTTTAGTTACTGCCAAAGAGTTAATTTCAATACTTAAATGGGATCTGGGTCTTTTTTCCTTACTCACTGGCTTCATGAATCTGTATTCCTTGCTTACTGGTTTCATGGATATTGGAGTGAGGGGGTGCTTGTCTTTTTTTTAAGGGGAAAAATGAACCCTATTAATCTCAATGCTTTAAGATTAGCAATTGTTCAAGTGTTCCCCTCCCAGGATTTAAGTGGAGAAAAAGCAATCTCAGTTTACTTCCTGTTGGAGTGTACATAAACAACATTTATCACAATAAGCACTATTGTACCCACATACTCGGCTGGCCATCTCAGCCCATCTTCCTTCGACTCTTACTGAAAAATCCTTTCATAGTCTGATTTCATTGAAATAAGATTTATTCTCCTCTCATTTTTCTTTGCTCAGTTTTTTTTTCTAAGATATTTACATGTCTTTCTTGCTTTTTCTCTGTGTGTTTTGGCGTATTTTTGAGTAAGGGAGGAAAATGAAAATGAAATATATGCAAGCAACTATAGCTGAATAAAACAGTGAGGGTTATTGGTTTTACCTGATTCTGGCCTGACTGAGACACACCAGTTCCACACTGACTTCAGTTGCTGATGAGGGACCTGAGCTCACATTATCCAAGGGGCTGATGGGGCCCTGGTGACTTTACACAATTTTAGGGATAGTTAAAGGAAATTGCTGGTATTCGGCATTTCAGGGGGAAAAACATCAACTTACTGGCTGCCTAAATATGGATTTAAGACCTAACATCCTGAAGCCAGGACAGAAGCCAACTTTGGTCATATTTTAATAGTGTGTCTTTTCACAGAGTGCAGTACTATGTATACTGAAAATTCTGTTTTCTTCCTTTCATCTCTCTCTTTTACCTCAACATGTTTTTGTCATAAGAGCTCCAAGCAGAATTATTAATATTCAAAACTTCTTCACTGAGCACTGTGTGAGAGCTTCCTACAACAGCACTATAACTCATTATTTAGTAACCTCAGCCCTCGTGATAACTGAGATGTCTGTGGTTGCACTCACAACATCTACAGTTCTTTAAAACTATATGCACTCTGAAATAATTTGAAAATATTTGAACAAGCCTAAAAATATAGTCATATTATAAAGATGAATGTTCCATTCAGCAATAGAGATAATGAAAGTAACACCGTGGTCATTAAGGAGTACCCACAAAGGAGCTCCTGAGAACTGCAGCCTAAATAAAGTTTTTTTGCTTTCATATCCAAGAATAAATTCTGTTCCACAACAAGTTAGCAAAGCCATGAACTAACCATCTACACAAACAACACAGTAGGAGGAGCCATTCAATTCCCCATGCTGCCTCAAATAAAGCTGATTATTGTACTTGACTTGTTCCTGGCAGGTAAGACAGAGCTATAGAGTTACAGCTCATTTTCCTAGCAGTGATCCTTTATTTGGACACAACATGATCCAGACCTGTGCATAAAACTTCTGCAACTGTAACAGTTAATTCCTGAGGATCAGGGGTTATGGAATTCTGAATGGAGCATTAACATTTTCAAGGGGAAATAAACTACAAAAATATTTAACCAGTCTTCCAAAATACTGAAGTCTACAGTCTCAGAAATAGTCAGGACCTTATCTACAGCCTAACTGAAGACAGGCACCTGTACTCAAGGTATACAGTTATACCTCCCTTCCAGTGCACTGAGCATCAGCTTCACAGAGTGTCCTGTACCTCACCTAGAAAGGAACATTCTTCAGCTTTCCAACAGTAGCTGATGCCATTATTGTGACTGTAATCCTGTCTACAATACATGAAAACTACAAAGGAGGTAAAGAATGGGAATAACCTGGCCATACCATTTCACTGTTCCCCTCTTGCCTTTGGTAGAATTCTTGGTGCAAACACTTTCCTTTCTTACTGAAATCTTATTGAAATGACTCTGCAGGCCACCTGAAAACTATGTCTGGCTTTGAGAGATTCCAGTCTAGTAAAAGTTTACATGTCAAAATGATAAGTTAAACAAAGTAAGCTGTAAGTATTTATACTTATAGGATCCAAAAGTGTTTATCACCTGATATATATATGTGTCCAGTTTGCAGGCATAAAATCACAGGTAGGTTTAGATCCAGAAAGGTCAGGTTTACTGAAAGAAACAGAAATAAAGTTCTGGCAGTGAAGTTGTGGCAGAACAATGATCTATGTAGCACAGAAGACTGCCTGTTAGAAGAAGCTAATATTACAACAGTCATCTAGAATTCTAGTATGGACAATAAAATAGCAGACACAGGAAATTATTAGTGTTATCTTCCAGAAGTGGAAAACCTGGACTTGGAATTAATGAAAATTATTCTACCTTCTCTTTACTATTTTAGTTTTTTCCAAGGCATGCATAATCCTAATATGAAAATAAATGACATCAGAAGCAGATATTGTAAGAGGTTTACAGGGTGGCAGCCTATACGTCCCTATCCCAACAACATGGGATAGCACTGGATTGTCACAACAAGGCATTAACACCAGATATGGGGAATTATTGAAAATCTGCTACGACAGCAGACCTCGTGGGCTCTATAACCTCAAAATGATAGAGATGAAGCAGTGACCACAACTGATAACCCACAGGAGATCATTGATCACTCTTGGCAGGAGAGTCTCTGTACTGCCAACTAAGCCAGATCAGAGATGATCCAAAAAACTGCCAACCTGGAAAACAAAGAGCCTCCGGCTTCTCAACAACATCCTGTGTGAGTACACATGAGCTATTAACAGCTACTGATGTGAATGATGGGACCATGAATTAAGGGTCCTTCCCAAAGCTGGGCTGAACACTGCTGATGTGGGAAAAACTCTATTTTCCCCTGTCAAAAGAGGGAAGGCTGCAGGCTGAGGCAGTTGGTTCCCCTGTGGTTTGTGCAGCCCTTGATGTCCAGACTTGCCCTGTGGCTTGCCTGCTTCCAAAGCTGGTGATGGTTCTTACAAATGCAGGCAAAATTAGGCTTTGAAACCAGTGGCTGGCACATGCAAATGAAACCACATGAAACTGTTTCAGCCAACAGTGTCTCGACAGGAGGGATTAAACTCATTCATTGAAAATAACCAATGAATGAATTTTGATCAGTGACATTTTAGCTTTACCTTGGCTTTAACCCTTCCTGCAGCTGCTAACAGTAGTTCAGCTACATCCAAGAAAATGATACTGGAACTGGTGCTAAAGACAGGCTGCCTAATTCGTTAAGCTTTTTTACAGCAGAGATCTACTACCCCAATTCAACCTAACTTGCACAATTGGGGTATATAACTTCCATTAAGATGTGGAAAATGGTTTATTTCCTAAATATTTTTTTTTAATTATGCCTTTCCCCAGACACCTTCACAGCAATTTCTGCAACCTTTCCTTACATTCCAGTTTCCTTTAGCTGCAATTTTTTTTCATTGTTTTGCCCAGTACTTTGCTATTGCTTCACTATGTGATGAATGTAGACCCACGAAAATTAAAAATTCACAAGGGTTAAAAAACTCTATTATTTAACATTTTACCAGTTTTTCCAATTGTAATTTTGTTAATGCATCTCAGAATGATTTTGGTTGTCTTTTTCGCACTGAGAAATCATGGCTGACGTAATCAGATCTTTGTCTTTCAAGAAATTACTGAGTCAGTTATACCCACTTTTCTATTTCTGTGGTTGAGTATTGCTATCTGTGACCTCATATTCACTATCATAAAATTGCCTAAATCTAAAAAAAAGTCAACATTTCTTTACTTTGTCATGCCTTGGGCATTGCTTGTAGTTTTAGAAGTCCTTTCCTGCTGTATGATTAAAGAAAATTTTGGATCCTGGTCAGAGTCCTGCTGAAGCTCTCAGTATGCTCTTGAAATCTGATAGAGAGCTAACAATAGCAATTCAAAAGATTTGTTGGTCTTCCAAACATTCTCATCACAGCAATGTATCCCAACTCCCTAACTTTTATATATATATATATATGCATATATATATATTTTGCAATTGCACCATTTGTTTTTTCAGCTTGGTAAGTTCTACTTAGTTTTCCCTCATAGAAGTGCCATCCCACAGCCTTGACAGACCTTGTCATCCTTATTTACTCCTCTGCCCGAGCTTTTATGTAGATTTAAGTTGAAAACTGTAACTCAGTAGAACATAAAAGGTGTGATCACACCATGAATTTACTAAGTAAAACAATAATGACATTTATTTTATTCCACATAGGAAATCCTAATAGATATTGGGAATTTCTAACATTTAACCACTACTAAGGCCTGAGCTGTCTGTGAAAGCCTTAAGGTCTCATCTTTAATGTTAATAGTAATCTCAGAATCTTTTTATGCAAAGTGAGTATTAATTTTCCCCCACGTATGTTGTATAAAGAGAACCTCAGCTGAATTATCTCAGACTTGGGAGATTTTCTGCTGACTTTTACAGTGTTGGCCATCCAAAGCCTCCTTTGTGCTGATTGTAGGAGCATGACACAAAAAATGCAACAACAAAAAAATTGTAGTGCCTGATAAGTGCCTAATATAGGTGGTTGAAGAACATTTGGGAGCCAGAGTCCAAATGCAACAATAGACTACACTCCACCTCGATCTCACCTATTTCTGGACTTCTCTGAACAGAAATCTTTTGCTCATAAAAGGGGCAAGATGCAGAACAAAGTACACCAAAGAAAAAATAAATTTTCAAAATCAATCAGGAACCTAAACATACAGGTTGTTAAAAAAAGGTTTTTTAGAAGTTGAGGGGGAATTTGAAAATTCTGTCAGATATCTTCAAGCCTTTTAAAATCTGATCCTAAATAGGTATCTGAGGACACAGTGAAAACATAACATTAACTAAACTTCCCTTCAGTCTTAGCCTCATACTCTCAATAATGCTTCCTCCTGAGCGTATGACTAGTGGAACTATTCCACCTTTAAGAACAAAAGGTTGTATTTCTGCACCTAATTTTGCATCTTGAGATGGGAAGTAAAAAATTATGGCCAAATTAGGTTGGAAAATCCGGAGCATGCACTGCTCATCAGAACCCTGGCATCTGTCAGCATGAAAAATCATATATGATTAATTTATTTTTAGGAGTCTACATCCTCCTGTAAAACTGCACAGCTTGCCTGCTTCAGCATATTAAGGCCTCAGGGAGGTAAATTGCAACAGTCATCCTTTACAATCAAAGTGTGTTTAACAAGATTGTTAAGGGAATTTTCTTAACATCCTCTCAATAGCTGAATGGGCAACTGGTCAACTAGTGGGCCATGTTCATGTTGTTACAGTTCCTGCCTCAATCATCACTATCCTACCTGCACTTAATATTTGACATTCTTTCTCTTTCAGTGGCACATGAACAGATTATATAATATTAGCCTCGCCTTGGAAACCTCTGTACCCAGCTCTGTATTATCTGATTTCACTGAAGTGGAAGTGAGATCAAACCTGATATGCTTTTTCTTATAGAAGCAGCAAAAATAACTGAGAGAAAATAAATAAAATAGTATGCTTTAAAATACTTTTTCAATATTTCAGTTGATTTGCTAGCATTGCAGAAATACCTTATATATAAAAAAAACACCAAAAAACACACATGGGGAAAAAGAAAATCCCTGCAAGAGACCTTATTCTCCTTGGAGCAGAATCCACTTTGTGATTTTAAGGCAAGGAAAACTGCAGAGTATGATGAGGAAAGAACATGTCAGACTGGATTTTGAGCTGACATCTCTCTCTAGCTTATCTTCAAGATAATGTCTTTCCATCTTTCCCTGCATGGAATCTGATATTCTCAAGAAGGAAGTTCGGAATACATGAAGTGTTAAAAGACAAAGGCATTATGTGTGAATGCAACAGAAGAGTCAAAATTAACCATAAAATAGGAGTGTTACATAAAACAGACAGAAAAGGAAATTAGACAGTTACCTCACAGCAAAAATAACAGTGCAGCTGTGAGAGTGCTGCTGCATCAAGCAATTATCACAGTTCCCAGGACGTTTTAAACTGGTGTTCTGTAGGTGTTAAAGACTGTGGTTACCCAGACAGGTCAGGGCTTGCCTACCTGAAATGTGCACTGTCTGCCCTAGGGCGCTGCAGTGAAATCGCAGCGCTGTGGCGGCTTCTTGCAGTGCATTGGAGGCATTTGCTGCGTCTGCTGGTGCCACCTACAGTGAGCTGATGGCAGCTGTGATGTTTTGGATTCTGTCTTCGCTGCAGCAGTCATTTGAACAAGCAAGCTGCAATAGCTACCCAAAATGCTTAAAAAAAATTACTTAAAAAGGAAAATAGGTCTTTTACGATACAGAAAAATTGGCTTAGCAAGTTAAAACAACACTATTCAGGAAAAGGAGTAGGCAGGCAGGCAAGCAGGTAAAACAGATGGAAAGAGATCAGTGAGTAGCCTAGTAAACAGTGCAAGCCAGATCATCTGGCTTTTGCTAACAGATATGCAAATAAAAAATAGATTATTCAGCTTGTAGAGAGAAACAGACCACAGATGGATAAGATGAACATATATTTGTGACTTTGAAATGAGACTTTTTGTATCTCACCATACTGTCTTTACTCCATTTCCAATACATAAGACCATGACTTTTGTTATTCTGTTACCCCATTCTGCGTGTGTTTGATAGATGGCAAATAGTACAATCAACAGAAAAATGCAAAATAGGAATTCAGCATCAAGAGTATCAAACAGATCTGTTTGGCCACGAAGAAGACATTGGGGAATGGGAGTACTACTCATATCTTTGTCCTAGACTTACTTATACATCTCTGAGCACGTCCAAACAGGCCATCACAGAGCAGTGCAGAGTCCTAAACTAGAATATCTACATCAAGCATGCAGCAAATTCCAGTTCCTCTGTCCAACACAGAACATCTGTATTACAGCATCTCTCTCAGCAGAACTAATGAGCCAGCCCATGTCCGTGCTACAGGACTCAGTCAGTGGCAATTTAAGGCCATTTGAACTGCTCTGGGTGGGAGGGTGAAGTATTGTCTACATCACTACTTTAGATCTGTTCATGTTTCTCTTTCCACTCTCAAAGCAAGGTAATATTTCTTGTTTCACCTTGTTGCTTATGTTTACTGTTCAGTCTGCTTAGTCTCTGGGGGACAAATTGTACCTTTTTGGAAGGATGTTTTGTCCAGTAACTATGCAGCAGTGATGTGATCACAGTTGGGTTCAGCTGAGGATTTAAAATCGTGGCTTTAAAAAAAGGCAACAGAAAGAAAATAAAGTAAATATTTTGAAGGCGAGCGAAGGTGACTCCCTTTGCTTAAGTTTCCTAGTAAGATGTCCTCATTCAGACTTATGACTTTTACATGTCTATCACATAGCTATAAGAAGTAAAAGTTGGGGGTTGTGATATCCCAGATGATTATAAAGTTTGGAAAATGAGGGTGTAAATATAAATTTCATCATGGTAGTGTAACCCTAACACTGGTTAATAACAGCCTTTATTCTCGCCCTACAATATTGATATGGTCCTTCCAAGAAGGAATTCCCCCTTTATTTCAGAAACTGAATGATAAAGGCAGTTGGCACATGTGAACAACTCAATGTGTTATTGTTTTCACTTTTCGTAAGGTTCTTTCACTCTTCTAAATGTGAAAGAAGATTCTGAATTCAGGACAAAAATCTTTTTCCTGTATGTGGTATTGTTGCTAAATGGTGCTAATCCTCATAAAAGAGAACAGTTTCCAATAGAAAAAGCAATTTCCACTGAGTCATAACACTGACATTGGAAAGGTGAGAGGGTACCTACTATGAAACACACAATTAGAATGATGCTAAATTAAAATTAAAGATAATCAACACCCACAAATGTCAAGAAACTCAAAGGTAAAGTTAAGGTCCTCACCATCCGTGAGGACTGGTTTCATGTTATGTGGGTTTTGTGGCACTTACAAACAAGTTACAGTAATTCTCTCTAAAATTTGTAATTTTATTGTCAGTAAACACTGTGGAATTGGTAAAGAGCAGGGATATGTGTAACAGTATTAGAAACTGTGCTTCATAGAATCCCAGAACCACAGAACTGTTAATGTTGGAAAGACCTTTATGCTCATTAAGTCCAAACATTTCACTTATTGAAAAACCCCTGATGAAAATAAGTAAATCAGATATTGCTGAAAGAAAAGTGAGAACTGAACTCACTGTTTCACTGCTTACACACAAAGAGGTTTCAGCCAAAATGTACCCATATTGCTTACAAAACCAGAAAGAAGACAAAGTCTCAAAGAGCTTGTAATTTAAATAAACTGACATAGCATGTGACATTCAAAAGATTATCATCCTCATTCCAAGGAAATGCAAGACGAAAGATATAATTTGAAACACCAAAATGAAAACAAAAGGTGCCAACAGAAGACTCAGAAGACATAACAGTTCCCAGGCCTGGGGAAGCTGGGATGGACATCACTCTCACTCTTGAGCAGGTCATGACAGAGCATACATTGGCAGCTACATTGAACAACTTGAGGCATTGACAGGGAACTAAAGGTCACTTGATTTGATAGATCATAATTGATGATAGCAGCCTGCATGTGGTTACAGAATCAGTCAGAGTTATATACATCCAAATATAAACACAGTCTGTGTTTCTACCAACTCTGCAGTTTATTTATTAAAGTTTTGCATGCAAGCCAACACATAATCCAAAATACTCAGTCCTTCCTAAATCAGCTCACTCACGCTGAAGGTAGAAGATAATTTAGAATGGAATGGTCTGTGATGATATCTCATACTCATACCTCTTAATATGCTACAAATCCCTCAGACATAACTGAACCAGCAAGCATCATTAAATCACCATTAGTTTAAGGCACAAAGCAGCTTTTGTTTTCATTATTTGAAGTCCAGAACAATATACTTTCTGAGACAGAAGTATCTAACCTGACAAAAGAACTTCACCATTTCTTCCATTTTATAACGTTACATCTTGATCTCAACAGTAATTTATAAATGCTATAAAATGCTATGAGACATTATATAATAATTAAAAAGAAATTTTTAAAACAGATTCAAATTCTTCTTAAAACAGAGGAGTGTGCCTTAAGGAGGGAATTACTAGATCTGCACAACTGTCTTTTTTTTTAATTGGATAAGCTATTTTTTTAAGTTCTTTTAAAATAACACATCCCACTTTGCAGTTTAAGAAGATTCTTCAACAAGATACTGCATTATCAATTTTCCTCTTAAACTTTTCCTCTCTTGTCTGCATTCACAAATTGAATTAGAAGAGAAGGTGAAATGAAGTTTCTTGTAGAAAAAGACCTTCTGATGCACTGCTTTGGATAAAGAGAAAGAGAAAAAATTGGAGATATATATGCTAATAGCTGAACAAAACAGAATTTTGATCATACTGATCGGAGCAAAGGAGACATACACCATACATCTGTTACCAAACAACAGCCAGTATATCAAAGCTACACAGTATCATAATCAATATAAATTCCTGTGGGAATATTTTTGTGAACCACTGCAAAGGTGCACAGGAAAAACCATGATGCATAAAAAAACACAAGGAGAAAGGGATTTGGGTTGTGTGGTGTTTTTTTAAACTATGAGGATTGAACAGGATCTGATCACAGATCAGATGGATGAGGGTGATAACTAAGAACTTCACCTATAAACGTGAGACCTAGTCAAACAGGTTGAGTGATAAGGAGGAACAGAGGATAATCACAATGACAGATGCAAGTGTGCAATTTGCCTGTGAAGTCAAAGCAACCATAAATTAACAGTAAGCTAGGTTTGAAAAGATTTTGTGTAAAATTTATTAATTTATATATGTAATACTCTTTGCTAATCAAGGATTATATTATATGATGTAAGTTAGAGTAGTTATTTCCATTTCTTAACATGACAACTATTTACAGAAGCTCATGACCAGCTGTCCTACATGAGCTAGACTGTTGTTTGGACTCATGCAAAGGAGGCACATTAGATTTTATATTGAATATACATGTACTCTGTAATTGTTACACACCATACAATTTATTTGTCAACAGGATCATCATTTTGTTCAAGATGTAAAGCTACTGCCTTCACTTCTCCACTATGTGTATACATTTTTTACCCATACAAATTGTCCACATCGTACAGGGATCCAGAAAAAGGGTGTATTTGCTCAGGTGAAAGCACAGACACCTCAGGACATCAGCTCTGCATATCAGCTATGCTGGGAGTGTGCAAATAGCACAGATTCTGCAGCACAGCATAAAAGGGAAGATTTACCTCTTGAAAATTCCATAGACATTTTATCTCTTCTTGCATCAAATTCAAAACTGTATACAACTTCTTCCTGTATAAGGTTTTGTACATAAGCCTTTTTCATCACACAAATCCCTTAGCTTTCAGTCCACCTCAGCTTTCTGCAAGTTTCCCACAGTAGTTCTTTAGATTATCCTAAAGCTTTTTATTTTCTTCAAGTATATTTCTTTGTTAGATTAGCTGCCCACACTTGGAACACCTTCATTGCCTTCATCTACCAAGAATCCTTTCCCTGTACCAAGCCATTAGAGTCAAAACTCTTCTTCCCTTCAGTGCCTCCTAAATTATCCTAACACACTCCTGACACTTTCCAAGGGGCTTCTCCTGAGCCTCAGCCTTTGTCTTGCCTAATACAGATCCCACTTGTCTTGAGGCAGAGAACATGCTTTACCCACCTAAAAAAACCTTGTAAGTTTACAGCTTATGTAAATGGTTGCTCATAATAATAGCTGTAATATACACCATGTAATATGAAGATGCATTAAATATCAGCTAGCCAAGCTATATATTTTTATCTGTGAAAGAAATATTAAATAATTTGGGACTTGGATAAATAGATTTCAGCAGGGAGGGGAATAAAAAAGCCCAGTGAAGTCAGAATGAGGCTAAACTGAGAAGAGGTAAAATTTATATGAAAGTCTTAGGTTTCTGAAAAACTCAGAGGATGTTATATTTCTGTACTGAGACATTGATACATTACTACAAAATAGTAATACATAGTTTGGAGCACTTTAAGTTGCTTAAATGATACCTGTGCTAAGGACTTTGGAACAAGGCTAACAGCATTGCATTTTAAGTACAGTAGATGTCTTTCAAATTTTATATTATTTAATGCTACATACCAGAAAATAAAATTTCCCAATACTAGACTGCAAGGTGATGTAGAAATATTTAAAGCTCAAACAATTATATTTGTGAGTCTTTGACTCTTACTTGTGATGTTCCAGTGAAGCTTCTCCATTATCTCAAAGACAACATTAATTTCTTAAAACATATAACTTGGGTTTGAACTATGTCAGTGTAGAGAAGGGGAAGGAGCAGACATATTAATGTCTTAGAAGTATTTTAAGATTCTCTCTAAAACCCACTGAACTATCACACAAGAAACCTAGGAAGTTTCTTGCAGAGTCTTATATCTGTGTATTGCAGTATGGTCTCATCCCTTAGATAAAATTGCTACTATTATTCATATGGTATTTGCTAAATTAGGCGTGCATTTCTATAAGCACTGTTTTTCCCCATGACACTCCACATACATCCCTGACTGCCAGTTACAGTCCCTCTTGAGAGAGATGAAGCCATGAGTAATAGAGGTGAACAGAGTGGAAAGTGGCATAAAATGAAAATAAACATTAATAATCTTTAACCTCACGCTGATTCATTGACTCACACAAATAAGAACTATGGGATTTGGTCCCTCTTACAGAGAAGGAAACTGTAGTGTTAAGTCTTTAATCATCCCTTAAGCATTATCTTTAGCAGTAAGGCCACAGAAGTGAGCTGGCAACTCATGCATCAGAGCATCATTATGCACCTGAGGTTGGGCATTTGCAGTGGGTGTATTGTGTGGTGCTGTCATGTCACCGTTGTTCATTTCCATTCCTTATATTTAAAGGCTTTGGAAATTTTGAGAGGGAAGTCTCCGATACACAAAGCAACCCTCCATTTAGCCAAGAAGGAGAAGAATGTTGGAGTAAATGCCAGGGAAAAGACAGGAAAGGCTTTGTTAGTGCCATCTGGATGAGAGGGCAAAGAGAGTTGAGAGCAGGGAGTTTAGTACAGAGACTGCAGTGTATATCAGTCAGCTGAAAAAAATATCGTGAGAAGACCATATACCACATGATCCATTCCTAACAGTAAAGTTTGAAATTGTTTATCTGTGAGTCCTGGATCCAGAAATTTTCATATCTGCAGCTCTCCCACTGTTTGGAAGAGCTCTGTCTTAGATTCCTGATCTACAAGACAATAAGGGGTTACTACACTTTGGTGTTTTTATTGCTGCATAATTTACATATTTTTCTGAATATTTTAAACTCCCCAGTTACCTGGGTTTATTTCTGTATATTCATCCCTGCCATGTTTTTGGATTGTTTTTGAAATCACAAACACAGATCATTTTCTTCTGTGTAGTTGATACAAAAAATTTGATTAAACTTAAAAAAGAAGAAATCTTCATTTCCAAACAGCCAGTGTCTTTACCCATGCGTTTTAAAACCATTTTCCTAGAAATAAAAGCCAGGCCACTATTGTTTAACCTCTCTGGGTTTAACTTTTTTCGTGGGCATCAGCACTGTAGGAAAATATTTTTCTCACCATTGCCTTTCAGAAGGCCTCCCATTCTTTATAGCAGATTTTCTACAGTGCAGTTGATTCAAATCAATTTTCCCCTGAAAAATCTCAGGTTCCAAAATCCAACACTTCAGTGATCAAACATTTAGAAATACTCAGTCTTTGGACAGCATGATACCAATGAAGAGAACAGTAACACGTGTTCAGAGGCATCAATATTGCTCAGCAGAACTAATAAAATGGCAGCACACAGCTACTAATACTTGTGAATTTTGAAAATACACGGTTCTTGGATTATGGTAATCTCCATTTTAAAAGACTGCTAGTATGTCAGGTCAGGCACATAGTTATATTTTAGACGGATAAAGAGTAAAATTCTGTCATTAGATAGCAGAATGGATTTAATTTCATATTAGAAAACATCTGGAAAAGAGTTTAAAGGTTCTGGACTTCAAGTCCAGCCTCTGAATCCAGAAAGAACTGTGGCAACAATGGCTTTCTGGAGAATTTTCTTCTTTATAGTGCTAATACGAAATTCCTGCCAGAATGACTGCCACAATTTAAAATCAGTAATTTCTATATTTTAATGTGGAATTAGCTAACTAAGAACAGAGGTGAAGCACTTTCAGTCTCTTTCCCAAGTCAGATCCTTCAATGCCAGTGTTTAATAACTACAGTTCATTTCCCATGCAGACAGTTCATCCATTGACTGCAGTCTGGAGCAATAATCCATAGTTAGAGACTGTTGCTTATACTACATGTACTGTATAGGATAGATTATTATCTATATTATCCCAAGACAATTTATCTGCAATACAACACCAACACACCAATCCTTGTAGAATTTCTCTAAAGACATTCCTCCTGCCCCTGCAGCACTGGGAAGTGCCATCAGATTCCAGCTCACAGAGCAAGGCAACCACAGCAGTTGGAGCAGAGGGGGCAGCTGGAGCAGCTGCTGCCCTTCCACCCACCTGGTCCTGCCAGAACCTTTGCTGCCATTTCAGGCCACGAGGAAGCTGATTTGGGCTGAAGGGCTGACTGGGGTGACAAAAAGTCAGAGACTCTGGAAAAAAAAGTGTTTTTCAAAATTGACACTTGCTATATTCTAGATATTTTAGAAGACACTTGATCTCACTCTTCAACAAACTAGGTGGCAGATATGATGTACAGCATGTTTTATAAAAGGTTGTAGAATTATGAAATTCACAAGTTGTATACCATCAATATCAAGAGTTAAGTCCTTTTTTTCTACCCATGATTAATGTAAACATTAATGTTTTATTTACCTGTTTATCATCGTATTTTCAACTCTTTAAACTTAATTTCGTTCTATAATTTCTCATGAAAATATTATTTACTGTTCAAAGCATCTATTTTTAGTGCATTAATTTCATGTATAGACATTTTTGGCTAAAGATAAACATTTATGACTTCGGCATTTTAATCCCTCCATATCAGAGTAACACTTTTAGGCTTATGTTCTTAGGTGTAAGCCGGGGAGGACGTGGAGAAAGGAGTGAGGAAAAAACCCCACAGATACTGCTTTCTGCCTTTTTGTGATTACTTTCAAATAAAGCCTCTCTCCAATTTTCCTGAGCTGTCTCCCTATATTGTATGAACCATACAAATATATAAAAACGTAAAATATGTAATAATGCATATTTAGTAAATACCCACTATAGAAAATTAACCTCTAAGACTACTCTGCCCATTTATAACCAATTTCGGAGCTGCTTCTTGTGTACTTCCATTATAGAGTTAATCTGCTGTAATCACAGAGATTAGTGTAATGGTCATTGCAGTAAAAGTAAAATTAATTTTTTAAAAATTATTTATTTTTACCATCACTCCACCTATCATTGAAATGCACATAATGCTAAGAAGGGTCACATAAGAGAGGATATGGAGCTATGATAAATTATACTCCCTTCTAAATAAGTGGAAATGTGACCTGTAACAAACAAGAAGGTCTCAATAGAGAAAGAATTGCAGCTGCTCTATGAAATAAATAACACTGAAGCTGTATTTTTAAATCTACAATTTCTTTGCTTATGTAAGGGAGATATGACAGCCACAAATTCATTAGAAATTTAGCCACTGATCCAGGTGGGATTCACTCATGAATAGCCACATTGTCCCTGACATAGCATCTGATCTTCTTCCTACTTAGAAAAGTAGAAAACAAAACAAAACAAAAAAAACACCTCCTTTTGAGCACATTTATATAAATATAGAGAACTTTTCCAGAGAAGAACAAATGACACCAATTTAGGTAAGCAAAGGCCACAAGACTCCCATAAAGTTTTATTGCAGGGTTGATTTTGTTTGTATATCCATTAAAATGCTAAATATATCACAGCATTTGACTTCTACACTGACTGTAAAAATAGGAAAGGCCAATAAGACAGAGGAGAGCTTAGCATCAGAATTGACATGAAAAAAAATAAAGGAAGAGGCAAGCAAGACAAATCAGAGCATTCTGAACACCTTTTAAAAGGTTATTCCTTTCAATTAAAATTTTTCCACACAAAACATACCGGAGACTGTGTTCAAGGAATCCTAAAAGTCCTAGGGAAAAAAGGTAAGTTAAATTTAAAAGGTTTGTGATCTGCAGAAATTTAAATGTAAATACAATAAGTGAGCAAACTTCTGAAGAAGAAATACAGAAACAAAATTTAAAAAATGCAATTAACACATAATGTAGTTACAGGGTCTGATCTGAAGAAGAATGCCTTTAGTCAGAACCTGTGTGTATTTCTGGAGAATAATGACAAAGGCTTGAAAAACCCTTAGGCAACAACTGCAGCTTTTATCCAATCCACTTTATACATCAGTCCCACAGTACAGCTCTGTACCATTGTGTTTATGCACAAGGTCAACTGGATCTCCCCCAGCCCTTAGGGCAGAGCTGATGACAGCTCTTCATGAAATGCAAGGTTCTCTGATGGACACAAAATTTGTAAAGGAAACCTTTTTCTTTGGAGTTACCACCATCTGCCCTACTAGGGATTTTATCTTGGAGACCTGTGCTACTCATTTTAATATATCTGCTGTGTTGAACTCAATAGACCATTACAAACTTCAGCTCAGGTTTTTTGGCAGTAAGTCCTGTATTTTTAACTGGCAGTGCTGATAGACAACTGTGTCTCCTCTTGTTCACCTCCCTTCCTGCTACATCCATTTTAGTTAACATTCCTTGAAGTAACCACTAATAAGCAGCTGACTAGAACGTGCTTAAATACACCGACTATAACTTGCATAAAACAGCTCTTAAGTCTCATTAAAGAGAAGAAAAATCAAAAAATTGCAAGTTACTTTCAAACTTTCTCTACCCACAGAAATCCTAGGAGAGGTTGATTGGGAAGCCCATTTCCTGAATGCTGTTGCAGGTCCAGATTTCCTGAGTTTGGTTCTTCCAGGTGATCCCACTAATTTTGATGGATTTACTCTAGGCTTGGTAGTGCTTTGAAGACATGAGCTCATGGCTGGTTTACATTCAGCAAAGTCCAAAAATGAAAGGGACAGTCCTTGCCTTCATTTTTACCTCCCTAGGGCTGGCTGAAAAACTCATCCCTCTCCTCTCATTCCCACCCACCCAGCTACCCTGAGCCAAATCCCTGCTCATTTTTACAAGCCACACCCTGGAAATTAGTCCAAATCACCTAAGGTACACTTCAGGAGCCACCAGATGAAGCTCTTAGCAACAGGGGGATCTAGTCATCCTTGAAACATTTTATATGATAAAATTTGGTCTTTTGGTCTCCATTTGCTCTGGAGACTACTAGCTACCAGTCCTGGATACTTAGATGAAAGAGGAATGACAAAATCTGACAAGTTTTTCCTGGTATCTTGAGCCTCATTCTTTGAAGTACTCTATTGTGATACCTAACTAGACTTTATAATTACTTCTCATGATTATTACTCATAATAACAAGAAGTCATTAAATGAATTTCCATTCAGTTTAAACCATAGGTAGTTTCTTCTCATACTGCTCTGCATTTTCATCCATGCGAACTGACTGCCAAATGTTTTGCCCATATTAGATGTTATAACATTACAAATTGTCTGATGTCATGCTGAAAGCCCACAAAATATTCTTTTTATCTGAAAACTACAAATCCCTACAAATTTACTTCACTGGTCATGAGGCAATAGTCATTTGTCATAACTACTTTGGGCTGGGTTTGATAAAAACGGTCTCATGATGAAAGGTTTTCTACTCCACAGCTGCTGAATTATTTTAGTGCTTGGTTAATGGTTTAAGAAAAAATAACAAAGTAACTCTACAAATGCTACTACTTGGAAGTATTCCTTCCACAGAGATTTTCTGATTGAAGTATATGAGGAATCAGAGAGAAATTTGGGCACTTTTTAATGAACTTCCGGGTAAAACTTTAGTTAAGTCTGTTTTTTATCAAAAGGGGAAAAACTTAGTAGGCAATGATAGACTGGTTTTTGAAACTTCCATTTAACTGACAGTCCAAAAGAAATTCCTGGGCAAAACAAATTTGACATCAGTGCCACCCTTCCCTTGAGGCATTCTGAGCCTCTCTCTCCATTGTGCCTCTCACACTGTCAAGTCAGAAACTGAACAAGAAAAAAGATTTATTCCCTAAGACATTCACTTGCAACGTAGGACAAAAAACTTCCAGATCTCCTGGGACAGGGCTATTACTTTCAAAAGCAGGCAGAGAATCCATAAAAGACTGAGCAAGAGCTGCTGAAACCACAGCAAAGGACAAGATGTTCTTTTGAGAAGTGAGAACTAAACCAGAATGCTGTATCTTGTATGTGTAAATGCTGTATCTTGTATGTGTAAACAAGATTACTCTGAGTATGTAAAATGTGAACACTCTTCCTAGGCTTTCTCTTCCAGCAAGTTTGTGAATAACACATTTATTTTCCTTTTCTTTTGAGTACAAGACCAAATGTCCCCCTTGATTTCTTCTTTTTTTTCTTTTAAAGTAGAATGACCAATTCAATTCTCAAATTACCCTTTTGGCATCGAGTACATGAGCTTTTTCCCTGATGGGAAACACTGTTTGTATCATTAGAGGTATCATTAATGTGCCAAACTAACTGTCATGTATTTGCATAGCCTTACTTCCAGGTTTGTCAACAGCCTGGAGTGTGTATTTGTTGTCCCAGAAATAACCTGCATAAAGGATGGGAATGCAGAGAGGGCTGTCTACTGAAGCAGACATTGGCTGCAGAATAGTTACACCAAAGTTGTGGTAAGAATACCCTGTAGCTGTAAAAAACCAGTATCACTGCTGGTTCAGAAGTGTTGAAGCCATTTTATTCATAGGAAGATCTCTTGACAGCATTTCCTGGTTTCACACATAAGCATTCTTTTACCTTTCAATTTATAGAGTTTACTAGGCCTCAGTCTTGAGGAAATACCACCCTTTAAAGGTGGAATTTTAAGGAGCCAAAGAAAATGAAAGGCAAAATGATTGAGACAAAAATAGTCTCGTGTTTTGTAATTTAGTTGCTGAAATCAAACTCAGTTTTGATTAACAAGTTAGGTCTTAATGAACATATTTTGAGGGGAAAAAAAGTCCAATAACAATAATAATATTGAGTCCTTGCAATGCTTAAAAACAACCAGTGCTAATTTATTCCTGTTTTATGACAAATAATAATTAAAAATATTTTGACTTCATGAACTCCTTAAACAAGATTAAACTGATTTTTTTGCATACCCTTTATCTGTTCAGCATTACATTGGTTCAGAGGCCAGTAAATTCCTTTTCACTGCTATTTTCCTTAAATCACTTTTGCCTTACAATCACAAGTTTGATTTTTTGTAAGTAAATTCCACACAAGAAGCTTGAATAAACCCTCGGGCAAAGGAGAAGAAAGCTTTTATCCTTTTCTTAAATATATTAGAAGAATCAGAATTATTGTCATTGAATAATGACAATAAACAGTCTTCATTTTCAACTGTTAAGTAGAAATTCATTGTTGCAAAGGATATTCTAAAGGAAAAGGACAACAATGGATTAGAGTGGTCAGCTTTACTCATTCCCCTGTTGCACTGGTACCTCAGGATAAGCCATTTTACTCTTTTGGGATAACAAGAAGAATTCAGAGTTCATAAGACTGATGTGAGAGCAGTGATTGATGCGCTGTAACATTAATGAAAAAGATTTGCTAAGCATTACTAGTTTGTACAGATAAACAAATAGTCTATTTGAGAAGGGTATAATTTTAGGGCAATTAATCTTATATAACATATCAATATCTTGAGGGATTACTCAAAAAAAATAGGAAAAAGATGCATCTGATATAAGGAGAAACTTGGGAATTTCTTCTCAGAGTCCAAGGTAACACAAGATATGCTCATTCATTTTCATGGTTTCATTCAGTAATACCCTCTTTAATTTTGCAAGCAGATAAACTGACTTATTTTGTCTCCCAGAGGCATGCAGAATTGGATAAATTTGATGCTGCTCCACAAAAAACCCAGATAAGCTTATACTATACCCTAGAGTGCTGCATTTACTAACTCTAGTGACTTACAGTTTGCAGGCTAGTTTGCTCAGTCCATGAGGCAAACTGCTGGATTCCTGACTTTTTACCACTGCAGTCCTGCTTGCTTATATAGGTTTCTAGGAATATACTTGCAGTAGTTAGAAAAGCTGTGATACTACTCCTATGGTAGATATTATACACGATTTTAGTTCTATACCTTCATAAATCTGAAAACAAGAGACAGTGCAAGAGCAGTTATAGCAGAACCCTTCACTAATAGATCCAATCCCCAGCCAGTCTGATAAGTCTTTTAAAACACCTGTATCAGTTGGGTCTTCAACATTTTAGTTACCTGCTTCGCCTTCTGACTAAATTCAGTTTTATGTCATCGAAGTTTCTCATCAGCAGTTTATCTTTTTAACTGTCAATGGCTGCCTGCTGCAGGTTCTTTATCAGTGCACAAGCTGTTAAGCACTAAAGCATCACTGCAACACACATCTTCATAAAACCAAAAATACTTGGGGAAGGAAGAACTCATTTGGCTTCTTTTAAGCAATACAAAATTTGCTGTAGTGAAACGCTATCCTTAATGCTTTCAAAGCCTAATGGTTTCCCATCAGTTTTAATGTATATTTAATTAGAAAATAATTGTTTCCTTGCACAAATGTCAGCTCAAAACTGAAGCTAAGTTATTTGCAGACAAATAAGGAGACAACGCCACGGAAAAATTCTAGAACAGGCGAAGAAAACAAACTCAGTCAAGCATATGGGTCCTGACATGGGTGCAGAGGGAAAACATATGGCCATGCTCACAGAAGATATTGACTGGATTCTGACATGTTTCGAATATAAAAAGAAAAGCAGTTTGAAAACAAGCTGTGCATTTTGTTGCACACATTCATAGAGGCGTCCTTCTCTGTAATACTTAATATTAAATTACATTACTGAAAAGTAAGTGTTAATCACAAGGAACAGATTAGAAATAGAGCACTGTGCACTTCTGTCAGCTATGTACACAAACAGCCAGGTGTCCACTGGCACTGAGTGACCAACTCCAGGGAAAGCAGCAGATACATTTCTGGACAGAAAAGAGAGGTCAGTTCTGCCCTCAGTTTGACAGAAGCCACTGTGATGGGAGGGAGCACTGTTTAACACTGCCAGAATCTCCAGCTTGCTCCCTGGACAGTAGCACTGATTGGAAACACCAATATATGTGCAATATACTCAGAGTTTTTTTCCTTTTAATGAGATTTATATCATGTGCTGCTGTTCAAATGGTTATCATTTTCTGAATAAACAAGTAATTCTCTTCAAAACTCTGTTTGTACCAAGGTGTTATTGCAGTACCTCACACAAACGAAATATCATCAATAAATAAAATATAGTTTTACTAATATTTTAACTTATATTTCTTTGACATCTGATTAAATCAATTTATATTCCAGTCAGAATTCACAGATATTTTTGTAACTTCTTATTGCTTTAATTATAAACGTTCCAGATAAGGTAATTAATGGGAATTCCACAATAGTCTCTCCCAGATACATTATTTTCAATTTGCAGCTGTTAAATTGGGCCACCAGAAATATGACCAAAGCCTAACAAAATCCACTGAGGAGGAAAGATCATAATCCATATTTCCAAAATTCCAGGTTAAAGGTTCAATTGAATAGGGTTTTTTATCGAGTTTTACATCTTTCTGAACATAGGGCAGAAGATTCTTAATTAAATGCTTAAAACTCAAACTGTTTGGGCACCACACAGCTTCTCTTCTATCATACATTACTTGTAATATCTTTATTTTCCCCAGAAAAAGTCTGTTTGTATAAATATTTATCAGGTTGCATCATGCACAAATCCAGTGATTAGTCAACTTCCAAGCTGTTCTATTTAAGTATCTTAACACCATAATAATTAATTAAAATAATTAATAATAAAAAATGAGAGCAATAGATTATGTTAGTGTTACTATTACTGTTTCTACTACATCACTTCAGTGACTGAATCATAACCATAATCTTGCTGCTGTTACGAACCCATCAAAAGTTTCAAGAGACAAATCAAATTTTTCTTTTCAATAATAAAAAGTTCTCAAGCCTCCAAAGTTCCAACAGAAATTGCAGTTATGTAGCAGAGGTAAATAGCACCTTTCAAAATTGGCTGCACATTTCACCCTCAGCCATAATTTTTCATAGTGTGTTGATTTGGATGGTCGGTACCCCACAGCAAAGGGGTAAGGGACAGATGCAAACCCATCACACTCTCCTGGACAGAGGAGCTACACAACTGTCTCCAGACAACCGTGGCAGAGAAACCCCATAAACACAGTTTTTCTTCCTGCACTTGAGATGCTTACAAAGAAATTTTAAGTTTGAGACTTCGATGTGAAGGTAAGTCACCTCCAAGTATGGAAATCCCCATCAAAAGCAGACATGAGATCTTGGGATCATTCCCCAGGCTTACAGAACTCAGTGGAGAAAATTACGGGGTTTGTAGGTTTGGATCTGTTGACCCATTTGACAGCAAACAATATCCTGGCAACCCTCTCTGAAAGTACCTGTTGAGAGGGCAGCACTGTTTGAGTCTTTCTCCAGGAAAGAATGATCTTGCCCAAAGTCATTATGTACTGCTACAGGCTGTTGGGGTTTAGCTAAAAATCAATTTTCTTGTAATCTACTCTTTCATCTGGAGCACACAAACAATTGTGCACTTGTGAGCAGTGATAGGATAATTAATGTATATCTTAACTGAACAGGAATTTGCCATATAAGAGAAACCTTTACATGATATGCACACTGTAACTGAGCGGGCTTGGAAAAATTCCATAACATTTGTTAGACCTGACCTCTCATTTAGCAAATCTGGCCTCACTAACCTTAATTAAATTACAGCTCTCCTGACAATTTTCTTTTCCTTATCTGGTTACTGTTTCCACTGTATATTACTTTATTTGGTGCAAAACTCAGTCTATAGATTCTACAATTTTCCCTAATGCTACTATATTGAGTTTACATCGACTTTCTTTAAGTTTCTTGTTAGATTTTAGTTTGCCCAGCAGAATAACAGTGATAACTGTGTTCCCATTTTAAGGAATATGAGATTATAATGGGTCATCTCATGTTCTCCATAAGGACACTGAAGCACTTCCCTGCCTCTCTGGTTATTTCCTTCAAAATTCTGATAGTTATCACTCTTAATCTTAACACTTTGCCAGCTGATATTTAACTGCTTGTTTTGTCACCAGCTAGATGCTTTCTGAATGTTTCCTTTCTCATGAGAATTTTTTTTCTTGGTGGCATTAGCAGCCCCCTTCTCAGAGAGCAGCTGGGGATATAATTCACAGACATTTCTTCAATATCCACCTCTAAGACAAACAAAGATCTACTTCAACTTTTCGAGCTGCCATTACAATCAACCTTTTACTCCACAAATACATTCTTAAATTTCTGTTCCATCACACTTTTTTGATTCTGCTTTTTTAGGCTACTCCACTGCAAAATTTACAGGCTTACTTGCCTATGACTTTGTAGAGGTCCCTTGTACTCCTGAATATTTTTAGTCCTTGTTTCCAGTATTTTTCCACTGCTACGTTTGGTGCAGTTGTTACCAGCTTTTTGAATAAACTAGGTATTTTGTGACCACATTTTCCAGAATTTATCTCAAAATTATACTGCTAAGCAAGGATTTAATCTTGCTCTTTCATATTTGCTTATATTTTGATTACAGGTAAGCCATGATTTTATGAATTAATTGAGTTATTGTTCCTTTTACTTAAAATGCTTAGAAGAATTTAGCGTAGATAAACTCTTTCCAGTTTTCAAATTCCTATTGTATTTAAGGAAAATATAATGATGCAACCCCAGTGCAGCTTTACCTGAGTGTGATGTACTACTGCATTTATCTCATCTGCAGCCTGAACAGGCTGGAGTTTTGCTCTGTTTAGAGCAGCCTCTGTTTGTAAAGCACATACCCTTAAAGAAACAATGTACTATCCTCTGTTCTTCCCCAACTGCAGTGGCTCTTCTGGAACCAAATGTTCTCATCAAATGCACCTCTTTATTGGGAACATGCTCCTGCAGTCACAGTGTAGTGATGTACCTTGCTAGGGTGGGTCTTTGTGGTGAATCTCGTGAACAGCTCTTGATGTCAAATCTGATGGATGACCAATGTCATGCTGTAAGCAAAGTCACTGCCAGTAAAATATATGGCTTCTGAATGTTTCCAGAACTTCTTTGTCCCGAAAAATTGTGATTTTTTTTTTTTTAATTTTCAGCTGGTTTAACATAGTCATTTAAATTAAAAATTGTTAAAGAGTTTTTAACATAAAATATATTTTTCTTTTTAAAAATTAAAGTTGGGGGGTGACTTTTTTTTAAGAACCTAAACTAGTTGTGATTCTGAGATATATGGACTTTTTTTGGAATTTAATGTACTCTGGACAAGAGAATTTGACCTTTTATATGGGTGAAAGTCTGAGATAACTATACCCTGTTTATACTCCAGGGAAGAATTTTACTGTGTGGATTAGAGAGTGATAGGAAGCTGGTTTTCTTTTTTGGTTCAAGTCAGTGAGGCTTCAGATCCAAATTTAGTTTGCAAAGAAGTTGGACACCATTTATGTTTTAAGACTCTGCCTTGATGTTTTTCATTAGACCCTGGGCTGATGTTTTTCATTAGACCCTGGGCTGATGTTTTTCATTAGAGTAGTATAAATGTAGAGTTGCTGCACTTTACCCGGATTTATGAGAACGTCACAGAGCTCAACTTGTTCCAATTAACATTCCAATTACATTTCTAGAAGTATTTTAGAAAGGCCATTTAGAAATGCTTTGACAGAAATTTGATGTACAGTTCACCACTACAGCAAATCACACTTGCAAAGAGCGTTTGAAATTGTACAAGCTTTGGATCTTGCATACTGATTTTGGCTGAGCAGTCACAATGGTTACCTTCCAGAAAATTCAGGAACAAATTGTCAATGTATGTTCCACCAGCTTTTGCTTTCTCTAAATGGAAAATACAACTCAACAGACAGAAAGTGGCACGTATGTAATTGTACTCACATGCATTTCAACTACACAGCAATCTGCACTGAAGTACTCTCTTTACATGGCTCATTTGCAGCCTTAATTGAAAATAATGAAGAACTAACATATACAAAATGCTTTAGAATATTCTATACCTTACCCTTTCTGTTGGGCACTTAAGTTTGATCTGCTGCCTATTATTCCTAATTATGTCTCTTGAATTCAAGAGATGGTGACACACACAGACTTACATCACTGGTCAGACTGAGCTGTGCCTTTGGCTCCTTGCTGGTGCCAAGCCTCAGGACCTGGACCCCCAGCTCCAGCTGGAGAAAGTGGCCTGATAACTGAAGGCCATGAGTGGGAGTGGGCTGTGGTGGGATGGTGGAAGCCGTGGCTCAAGGCCAAGGTGGAGGTGACACCTCCTGCCTAGGGCTGGGGGTGACAGTGGCCTCTCCTGAGGGGAGTGTGCCGCAACTGAGTTGATAGGCATAGAATTGTAGACTTGTTAAGTTGGAAAAGATCTCTAAGACCAACCATCAACCCAGCACTGCCATGTTTTTGAACACTTGCATGCTTTTAGGACATTTGAGGCAAAAGAACTATAGGAGAAAGTGAGAGGAGCCCCAGGAAGGATGAATGAAAAAGCAACAACCTTGCAAGAAACCAATGATGCAAGGAAGGAGGAACAGCTGGAAACTGCGCTTGAACAAACAGTGGTGACAGATGCCAAGACAGGGGAGGCTGGAACTCATGACTTCCAGTAGTAGGAAAAATTCTCCCACTCTTCCCTCATATCTGAATGCACAAGATTCAGTGCAGTTCTTGGCCATTAATAGCCAAGGAAAGGGAAGGTAACAAATTTTGTGAAGGGAGGCTTCAGAGACATCTCAGTCTGAATTGACCACAAAGAACCCTCTCTTTTCAACTATCACTTGAGCCTCCAATTCCAGTATTTTGTATTTTGCCAGCTGCCCCCTTTACTAAGCCGTCAGCATTTATTTCCTTTTAGTTGGGTACAAACTTCTAAAAACCCTACATAATTTTATGCAGTCTAATAGCATTATGCTATTGTTCATGGGACCCTTGGAAAATCCTTTGTATACCCAGCTACTTCCTGATATGAGTGTTTAAAGGCTTTCTCAGCTGCTCAACCATGAATGCTGCACTTCCCTTCTGGGTACTGATGATAGCTGCTGGTTGCAAAATTCACTGTATCTGTTACCTGTTTGATATTTCCACATGTACCTTTAATTATCACCTTTGCTACAGTTCCGGTTTTGTTTCTCTCGTTTTTAAGTTAAATGTGTTTTCAGCAAAGTCTTCTAATTCATGTCAAAGGATTTCAGCAAGTCTCCAGGATTTGCCTTGAAGCCAACACCTAATTGGAGTCATACAAAGTTACATTAGACCTTATACATAAGCACATACCTGATGTGCCTGGATCATTTCCTCCTTTGGAGTTAACTCTTGGCTGGCATAAGTGAGTTAGTGCCACTATGCCAATTCCAAAAGCCATCCAATCCTTTAAGGGAGCATAAGTTCAAAACACTACAGTCATCCACTTAAGGCAATACAAACTACTGCATGATTGTCCAGACTGAGAACATTTTATCTTATTCCACTATAAACTGGGATTCACAGACCCTTTGTGAGCCAGGTTCTTGGAACTGAAGTGTCTTATCTTCCCTTATCTCATCACATTATTTATATACATGGATCCAAGGAAGGACCTATTCTTATGCTTCAGTGGAAAGTCTGAATGGATGTAAAGATTACGTGATATAACTCAGTTTGAAATTAGGATGTATTTGAGGGGAAATGCCATTCACAGAGACTTTCTAATTGCCTTACAGAGTTAAAAGATTACCTTGCAGATTTCCCAACCACAAACATTTGAGTATTTCCTATGAGCAGTTGCTTCATTTATTCTTTCATCTACATCTCCATATGGCAATATCCAACCTATTGCCAAAAAGAAAAATTATTTACAACTATTAACAAATTTTTCTTACACAATTTTTTTTTCTTATAGTTGAAATACCTTTTTTAGCTCCTTATCAAACCATATTGATACCAAAAATTATAGTCAAAATCCATAAAGATGTAACATCACGTAGATAATTATACTTTCCTTAGAAATTAAGGTTCACAAATAAACATAATTTGAATGAAGCAGTGAGAAGGCAAGGTTTCTTTGATTAATATATTTATATTTAGAAGTCTATAAGTGATGTGTTATTTTTTGAATGTCAAAACTTTTTTTATATTAAGGTGAAAATACATGCATATACAAGCAGCATTCATTATCTCTAGATAATCAGCTCAGGAAGAGACCCTGAATGTCAAATTCAGCTGTGAAATTAAGAGAGAAAATTCCAAAGAGAGAGCAAAACAAATAAGATAGGAAAGAGCATGACTGACACCTGATCATGTACTGATGGGTGGCAAACAAAACTATAATAAAGAAGCAGCACAATGTGGAAAGAAATAGAAAAACTCTATGTGTTGTGCTAATGACAACAAATAATCTTTCTAATACAGAGCCTGGAGAGAAATGGGTTGAGACATCCATTATTCAAATAACAGTCTAGTCTTCCTAGGAATGGCTTTCTGAATTCACCAACAATGTCTATATTGCTCCTGCTTATCCTGAAATACCATTTGCCATAAGTTCTAGTACATGCTAGGAATGTTATGAGCCTCAATTCAAACTCTATTTCTAATAACAATGACATAGGAGATTTGGTGGAAACGGTTCATAAAATCTCATAGAAACCAAAGTCCATTGGACTGTCAGTATGAAAAAGATGCCAGGAAGTTACCATCACATCTAAAATAAGTTAAGGTTGTTATTTTTTCAATGCAAGTCATATATTTTTACAGGTTTATATTTTAATCTGAAAAATAATACCCACCCATGACAATATTAATGTTGGTACACTATTTCTAAAAGAGTGCACTCTTGTAATCATTAAAATAAAACTCTAATTGATTGATTATGGATTTAATAATGAAGTAATAAAGTTTTATCTTTACTCACTGAAATAAATCAGTTACTCTGAATGTATATATCACAGTCCTTCAGTAAATATTGAAGAATAAACTTACTGTGTGATCAGCATTCAGTCTGTGATATTAGGATTTTGGGGTTCTGAGTGATGGAATTTGTTTTTCACAAAGTTCTGCAAAGCTATAGTGCAATTGCAAGCTTATAGTTTGCAAAAGAAATACAGACAAGTATAAATAAGTTTTTCCATATGAAAAGAAAGCTTCATGAAGAATCTGAGAAATGCCTGCAAATACTGTACCATCTAACTGCAAGTCTCCCAGAAGTTATAAGCTAAATCAATGTTTGTTTACACATGATATCTATGTTGCTGGCATTGCATTAAGTAATCTTATAACAAATGCACTTTCAGACATCTTTTTCATGTCTACAACACAGGGAAATAAACACTCAAGAAAGAAAATGCACTAATCCTTTCATATTATGACATGCACACAACAATAACCATAGGCAGAATAAAATCCAAATGCATAATGCATGCTCACATCACAGTAGAACATGAGCAAAGTCCAACAAAAACTGCTTCATTATGCACTAACAAATAAAATTTTAAAAACCATAAAACAGAACAATTGTTTACTCTGTTAAAAATATAAAAACAAACCACCAAACATAAAAATTTGATATTTTTGTCTTAAGGCTGTTCTTTTTTAATGCTATACTAAAAACTTTAGGAAGAGTTATTTTAAAACAAATTCTTCTCGCAGGCAGAGAAAAAGAAGCACTTGAATGAACGAGGGAGCAGAGGAGAAGAAAGGGAAACGAATCCCAGCAGATCACTCCAAAAACTTTGAATAAGCATGAAGCCTCATGGATAACAAGATAAACAAAGCTTAAGTCAACCCTACATAATCGTTGAACATCCACTTAAATTCAAAAGCTAAATTAGGTTTCAAAAGCATAATTTTGGAGGGACTACAACAATACAAAGACACAAACAAAATAATATTCAACAATGAGAACCTTCATAACATTCAGAAGTAACAAATGATGCAATTTAGCTTGCACAAGTGTAAAGGTGATATTGAAATCTGGTACTGAAGATTTTTATACCAGAAAGACACCAAAAAAAGACCTAGCACATTTCTGCAGATTGCCAACTATACATTACTTCACCTTGAAATGCAAATGTAATATAGCATTATATCCTTTCCATTTATCCTCATATTTATCAATAAATTGTTATACTCCTCCGTATGTTCTTTTCTCTTATGTATAATTACAGTATTTAAAAACAAAAAACACCTTTGAGAAAAACTTCTAATGGCTATTCTTCATGATGCAGTAACACGCCAGTCCTATTAATTCCTTCAGTATCACCTTAAAATACAGTTATATTTCTTCATTAAGAAACTTTTTTCTAAAATTTGGCACGTTATTAAACAATGAACAGAACTGTAAACATTACTCTGATAGCAAACTCATCTTTGCTCTATGCAGAGTATTGTTTGTGTTCAATATTGCACTCTTTCCACACTTAAGTTTCCTATTTACCTTTTGTCTCAGTCCTAAAATATTAGATATTCCTTTGCCCAAAGGAATTTTTTCAGCTGCTTTTTCTCCAAATCATCTTCACCATGAAAATGTGACCTACATTTCCCTCTTAGATGTATGCACTTACATTTCTCTTTATTAACGTATAGTTAATTCTTTAATTAAATAATTTTCTTCCCAGATGGCTGAAGTCATATCAAGGGGATAGTTAGAACCCAAGATATGCAGCAGCAGCTCTTGTCTAGCAGAGGAAAAATTCCCATGTGAAAAAAATTCCCCCCTGAATATAACAGAAGCACAAAGAGATGTTCCAAATTCCATTGATTTCAGCATGAAACGGATTCAGCTCAGGAGACCTAAAAAGAACAACACAATTTCAATTCTCTGGGTATTATAAGGGAAGGGGGAAAGTGCTGCTAATGGCAGTGTGGGAGTAGAGCAGTTGTTTCCACAACTATCAAATCAAAATGCACTAAATTATGTTTCAAACTGGGAAAAGCCTGAAACTGTAATGCAGAAAAGTGAGGTTTAATTTTATGTATCCAGGTCTTATCAAAACAATGGGAAAAAATTCTAAACACGGAAACTAAGTACACTTTGGGCCCAAAAATCCCTTAAAAATTCTGATTGATGGTTTACACGGTGGAAATGGTCTTTTGAATTTGTTACTATTCTGTTACAAGGCTCTGGCTATGATGTGCATTTCTTTCTATGAAGCTTGACATGACTACCTGCATGTGAGTTAATATACTGGATAGTTTTAGAATCTGCATATTCATTTTCTGTACAAGTCTTTGAGAGATATCTCTTTATTTTGTTTGATTCCTTACATAATATGCTACACTTATACAAAGGCACAAATGGTGGAATATCATGTTTAATCAGACCTGCTCTTTCAAATTTCTTGGCTGAGTGCTTTGGTCTAGTGCAACCTTCTTCCTTTACCCCTTCTTTTTCCACTTTGCAGTCTAAGAAACTGTAAAAGCATCCAAGACATGATGATGCACAGCTGCTTTCTTTGCCAGCATTTCTTTTAGGGATGAAACAGCAATTTAAAACAATATCTTGAAATTATACTGCAACAAAATGTAATTAGTAAAGCTACAGTAAGAACACAATCTGTAAAAATGATCCAGACTCAGGAATATTGTGGTTTGGGTATAATGGGGCATGGCTGAAGCAGGTCTGTACATCTCCAAAACTGATTTACAACAGAGTAAAAGAGATTTGAGTTCTATTTTCCCCAAAACTCTAAAAAATATCCCCGTAAATCACTTCCTAGTGATCACGCTTTACAAATATGGGTACCATATGTACAGTCCTAGTTGGCTGCCTTAAAAAACAAACAAGAAAAATAATTCATATATTCTTTTCTGCCATCAGTTAAAAAAGTCTCCAGGGTTGTCACTTAGAGTAGGTCTACGCCCTTGAGTAAATTAAACCCAACTTAAAAGGCAAGCAACTTTACCATACCCACACCCAGTACAAGCTTCCATTTTTAATAATTATTCAAGCCATAATAAGTTTACAGCATGCATGCTGCTTCCTGTACTTTAGGGGTTTCACAGTTGAAACAACATGCACAGCAACTCCATTGCCTGAGCCAAGGACAGATCCTACTGGTGCTTATTCTCCAGTCCCCCAAATATCAATCCCTTTTAAACGTGGGAGGTTCCAGCAGGCTCATGAAACTTCTGAGAAAGAGAATGGTTATTCTTTAGGGCTGATATATCAGCAGCGTGGACATGAGAGTGCCAAATGCTGATTTGCTACACAAGGAGAGGTGTTTCCAGAAGAGACAAAGAAGGCAAGTGTTCCTCAGCTCCAATTCTGGTCAAATACAATTTCTCCAGCATTATCAAGTCACTCCTTGTGCACCAGCCTATCCATGAAACAGAGAAAAAGCTGCTAATTGTACACAGGTATTCAAAGAAACAGAGCTGAAGCACTTAATGCTTTCCTTGTGGAACTCCACTGAGTTCTAGGATGAGATGTGGCCAGTTGCTGATCATGCTTGATAACGAAAATGGTTGCTACACTTCAGCACTATTCCCCAAACTAAGAGCAATCATCACTTATTCAGAACAATTCTTGGTGGACAGAGGTATCTTAAAAATAGCTATGAGCACTATGTGGAAAATAAGGAACTCCTTGTTAGGGTTATTCTTAGAGGTAAAGGTGAAGTAGTTAAAATATATAACCATCCATTCATAACAAGAAATATTTTCTCCCTCAGTGAGGATGAAAATTGGATTCAATAGCAAAGCAATTTAAAGTGAATTTCCCACTCTGCAAAGTTTATATGCCATGTGACAGATTATCTTCTGTCTGCAGGTACAACAATTAAATCCACTGAATAAAATTAAACTATGCTGGGTATGCAGATGAGTTCTGTTGCTATTTCTTCACCAGTATGTTTAATGAGGAACTGTGTCCAGTGTTGTGAGAACAAAGGATATTTTTGCATTAATTCTTGTCAGCCTTTTTATGTGATAGAATTTTCTTCTTCGCTCTGTGGATTTATAGGATTTATTATAATGAATAAAAGAACTGAGTTATTAAGTCTGATATCCTAACCACAGGAGTGACCACTACAGGAATTATTTACTCTGTAATACCAGGGAAATTATTTATTCCCTTAAGCATAAATATATTTTCTCTTTTTTTTTTTTTTTGGTACATATAAAAATCACTTTTTAATGCAACCGGGAATTAGTAAGTGAGGTAGAATTTAAAAGTAAAAAAATTTTGAGAGAATATTTAAATAGATGTAGAAATAACAATAGACCTTTGCTCTTTTCACATTGAAAATAAAAACTGAAGGAAAACTCAAAAGACACTTCAAAAAATCCAACCAAGAAATCATCTACAAGAGATGTCTTTCTTTTTCATAGTTTTCTTTTCCCCTAAGAGAACTAGTTTATGGAACTAAGCATTAGGACATTTTAAGCCCACAAAATCCAGGGAAAAAACCAGCTGAAATACAAGGACTACAGCAAATACCAGCTCAGTCCTAAAACTTCTTTTGATCAGATTTCTAATTTAAGTAATGAGCTACACTTTGTCAATGGGGTAGAAGACTACTCTGGCATTCCATAGACCTAAATACTATGTTTCAAATCTAAATGAAATGTGAAATCTACTGTTATGTATCCCTCTTATCTCCTCATTATACTGGATCTACCTGTCTTTTCTGATTTAAGTCCTGTTCTGCAAGTCAGCCTCTGATTTGAATCTCAAATGAACACTCAAGGAAAGAATAACAACAACAGCACAATACTGTGAGCCTTCATTCAACAGCTGCATTGAAAAGAATATTTCTACACATGGAGTCATTTGAATTTAAGATTTCACTACAAAAGTAATTTCTCAAATTTTAATAAAACAACAGAGCACGATTTCACTTTTAATATATGCCTTACATATAAATTCAGAAGTGCTAACAGACTACTTTGGAAATCTAAGGATCACAGTGCAGTCTTTTTTTCTTCTAGCCTTTCCATCACAAAATTCCTAGACTGGATGATTGCAAGATGCAAATAACGGCCTGTTCTCTGTTCTGTCGAAATAAATTAAAGCAAATGATTCAGTAACAAAAGAAAGCAGAAATGTGTCATTCTTACTATTACAAAACATACAACTATTCTTTTTTTTTTGCATTGACATGCAGTGTGAGAACCCAGGGCCCTATTTGTGGTGATGTCTTTTGGCTCCGCTTGTGGCCAGCTGCAGCAGAAGTGGCTGGTTACAACTCAGCAACACTTCAGTGTGCAAATGGTTAGGGACAAAGAACTTTTAGGTAGCAGGAAAGAGACAGTTTATTGGATAGAAATAACAGTGTAATGAATATAGAGTCAGAAAGTCAGTCATACAAACCATGCTGCAGGTAGCAGGACATACACATACACACACACACAGAGAATATCATCTATGATTCTTTCTACATAGAAACATGCTATGAGACCTCTGAATGCTGATCATCTTCTTCATAAAAATGTTCATATTTCTGTCTAAACAAAGTAGGAAAAATCCCTCTTGGGAAGACAATGGAGATTATTTCAGAAAGAAGAGCAGAAACATGGTAATTACGTAAACTACTTTTGCTCTACAACTGCTTGAGCACAACTGAAAGATAACTGATACGAAGTTTCATTTTGAAGAATGGCATAAAATTCTTTTCTTTGTCTAAGAAACATCAGCCTTTCAGCCAGGTAGCTCACTGGAGCTTCTCATGGGATTTCTTTTCAGTTCCCCAGAGAGACACCAGTTTAGTGCACTGCAGCACGGGTGACAAGGTGATGACATCAAACAAGCACAACAGAGAACTTTTTACCTAGAATGCTTTTTACATTCCATATAAAACTCTTGGTAGACAGTCTCTGAATTGGGCAGTAATATGCAAAAGAGATGGGTGCAGTACTTGCTAATTAAGTGTCTGATGAAGACTGAACAAGACAGTATGTCTGGAAGGAGTTAATATGATGGATTCTGGTAACCAGGGAGCAATGAAGTCTACTAGCAACATTTAAAACTTCTGTCAAAATTTTAATTTTTTTTTTTAAATGACATTTATTTACAATTTATGGATAAATTTGACTCAACCACACGAAATTCACATAAAAATGTTTTAAGGTCATTTGATTGAAATCCAATAAATTCCTTCAATTTAATGTCAATAGCCACCATGAATCCAACGTCAACAAATATGGTGATATACACGGGATCCTTGTTTCCCTAATGAATAGGCACTAATTAAATCACTTCAGCTAGGTTCACACTGTAAATGCTCAGTCTTAATAGCTACAGCCAATTCTCTCAGGACTGAGAGTTGGGCAGACTCCCCCTGAAAAACCCCGAAATCTCCCCATAATTGTGTAGCCTCCTTTCTTCAGCTTCCATATAAAAATGCCATCACGCTTAAAAGTTCCTGTGCCACTTCATCACATTCTTAGCTGGTGCAAAGGTCCATCATTAAAGGATCACAGAGAAACTCCTAAGCTGTTCTAATCTGTTTCCAAGGTTATACCTGTCCATAGCTTACCTTGCTTTGCAGCACGACACTTTCCCTTTCTCACTTTGCCCTTGGTTGAGTTGAATACAAATTCAGTGTTGATTCATTCTCCTTCTTCCTGTAGATGGACAGAACTATCAATAGATTTCAGCTGTCTTTTGAATTTACATCAATGAGTAAAACAGAACTTTAAAAGAACAAACCAAAGTGAACAAAAGTGAAATATAAAGGTTGCCTGTCTTTATTTGAAACTTTGAAGCACTTTGCTGTAAAAATTGGAAATTGCACCATTTTTGCATCTGGCTCAGAGTTCTCTTTTAGCTCTTTCTCGAGATACAGATAAGGAAATAATGAAAAAGCCTAGAAAGGGTGAAGGCTTAAAGGACATTGCACAGGAATTGGTAAAGATTCCTTTACAACTGACTTTTGTATACACCTTGAGCCTACAAAATTGGTTCAGCAAATGGCAAAGCCACAGTTTGGAAAGCACGTAGTGGAGAAAACTCCTGGACTATTACATCCTGATTTCAACTTTGATTCAGTAAGCAGTACATCTATACATCTTTAAATAAATAAAGACTTGAGGGAGAAGAGATAAACTATCCAGTGCCTAAAATATCCCCACACGTATTCTGCCTGGCTCAGCAAAAATCACCTGCAAATCCTTTAAAATGCATTTTTTATTCCTGTAACTGAAAATTGCTTTTTTACTAATGTCAGATTAATCTAAATAAAGAATAAATCAAACTGTAACATAGAATGCAATGTTTCAAAGAAACTCATTCCCACTACACTCTTCCCAAATACATTTTAAATTCTTTTCAAAAAATGTTTTTGTCAGATTAGAGATTTTTCTCTTTTTTTCCAAGTTTTGTTACAGATTTTTAACGTTCGTTGTTTTACGTGCTAAAAAAATATTTTACAGGTTTGACGGTGCCAACGATACTTCCATATAATTGTACTGTATAAAAAAGCATTTCCTTGGCACACTATGCAACTTTCAGCATGGCAGAGACACTGCAGAGAAAAGGTAGCAGACATTATTTAGTTAGTAGTACTCAAATAAAGCTTCGCAGAGTAAACATGAAAATATGGAACTTCTTAGTTCCTCTGCATTTGACAGAGGAACTGTAGCAGATATAGAGTATTATTTTTTATTTATTATTAGAAAACTAAACATTACGAAGACCTTTGCAATACCGATGGCAGCACAAAATATTTTAATAACATTTCCATAACAATTAGAATACAGCAGACAGAAGAAAAAATTATTACTTTGCTCATGTATTCTCAGCACCAGGCCAGATTCAACCATAATTTTTACTTATTTTTAACACTGTTCTTGGTTAATCAACTGTCATGCTTACTTATAGGAGTTATTTAACCCTAATTCTGGTATATTTTTTAATAAATGAGTGAAATAAAAATCCCTAGTCTCACAAGAGCACTGCTTATAGGAGGAAAATGTAGCACCAAAGTTACATAGGAACATATTGCCTAATCCTGTGGCTATTGAAGTTAATAGTGAGATTCCCACTGGATTTTCACCAAGATAGGATTTTACTCCCAAGTCCCTGGAAGGCAGTCAAAGTGCTTGAATTAACAGGCCTGTTCTCTTAGGCAAACTCACTGGGGGTTTGGAGCTCATTCTGGGAACTGCATGCATGGAATTGCTCTTTGGGTAATATAAGCTGGTCATGCAAACTCCATGAGCACACCTGGGTGAACAGATGTGTTCAAATTCTACCTGCATCCCCAAACAGCTCCTGTCATCACATGTGCACAAATGCTCTGCATTGCAATACTATGATAATTATTTGTAACCAATGTGGAAAATTACTCCTTCTAAATGCAGAAAATATTAAATACCAAGTTATGTGTCTCAAAAGTCGGGCTTATCTACTTATTTTCACTTAACTCAAAAATTTAAAAAATTCAATTTGTTCATCCCCTCTGATCAGTACAGTTTACTCCAGTGCAATTCCTTAGACTAAATAACTCTGTTTTCAAGGAGATACTCGTCTCACCACAAATACTGTAGATCAGACACCAATATATCACATTGCTGCTTATATATGTACAAAATTGAGAGGTGCTAAGAAAAGCTACAGCCCTTTACCTCTCTTCCCCCACAAGATTCACAGTGGAATTCATAATCCAGTATTTGCCACACATATAAATTATTTCACTTTCAAAAGAGTATAACCTATTGGTGGCAACATATCTCTTCCAGAGATTTCACTTCTATGGATATTTGCAGAAAAATAATAATTTTCTTTAATTCTGTAGAACATCAGTATGAGAAAAGTGCACAGAAATAAATAAAAGACATCCAGGGCTATGGGTGCTTGGGTAGTGTTTACAGGTGCCACTGCATGTGGTCAGCTCATTACTACTTGTTTAACACGCTTGTAGGAGTGTTGCTTGGGCAGCTGAAGAGAATCAGGATTCTTCTTAGTAGGATTTGTACAGTTTTAACAATGTTTCTTGTAGGACAACTGGAGAAGGTGAAAAGGCAGGTTTCAATCTAATTCTATCTCTGCCAAAACGAGGTACTACCATGAGAAATGTGACCTTCTATTGATTTAAAGTAGCTATATGTTGTGCTTTTGCACAACACACTAAAATGCTGAATACCATAGTCACCCACTTGGTACACATGCTCCTGGAAAGACTAACAGACTACTGTGCCTCATTCCTCATGCTGCTACAGAAGAAAATAGCTGAAAGTAAAAAATATGATAGTTTTGTCTCATAAAAGTTTTATATATTTTTTTCATTAATAAGTCATAAGAGCATAATATATTGAAAGGTGTGTTGCCCTGTAGTTCCAGGTGGATTTTGGTAAAATCATTATTCCTTGATCAGCAGTGTCTGCTGTCTTGTCTGATTTAAAAAAGGTCTCTTTTTCAGTAGAAGTCAAAGGAATGTGAGGCAGCAAAATTCCTCCTTAAAATATGACCAAAAAAAAAAAAAATCAACTTTGTAATTGCAACCTCAACAAGAGTAAATGCTCCCCTTCCCACAGTAAGAGGATTTCTCTTTCTCAGGCATTCTGTGTTTAATACTAATCATACCACCATAGCTATCTGACATATTTCAGCTAAGTAATTTTGCTTGTAAACTTTACCCAGCTGTTCCACAGCCAAGAGCTGAATTAAGGTCAGGTCTCGAAATGGAGGTGATTTACATCTACTGGTTCCTTAGGTGAAGAAAATCCCTTCATCTATGGTCAGGATCAATTCAAGTAATGTGGTGTTAATAAAGGAATAACTGAACTAATATTGTTTGGCCCCATTTCCTCCCAGCTTTGTCTGTCTCTTGTTTTTTTTCCCCTACAGAAGTGTCTTCCTGGTGCTCCATTGCCTGTTACATGCCCACACAATAGATAATGCTAGTATTTGTGCCATATACAGCTTTTACACTCTGTACGAGATCTAAAAATTTCCTCCTCTGCTATTCAATTCTGACATTGGAAAAAAAAAAAAAAGAATAAAAAACCCTCCAGACTTTGTTTTAGACAGAACACAGGGATCTGAGTTTAAGCAGTATAGAAGACAACTTTTACCAGGGTTTAAAAGTCAGGGTGGTTTCTACTCCAGTGTGGTTCTGGGTGACAGGCAAACATTTCTGCCAGTGCAGTGCAGAGCCCAGGGGAGAGAGGATAGACTTAGATACTACAATTTGTGTGCCACCTCTGCTAAAGCACAAGATTTTAAAGTTTATTTAAAAGAAACAAGTACAAATACCAAGTATACACACACTTTGATCATAACTCCAACGTCATTTTAGAGATTCTTAACCTGCTAGTAAATCTTCTTTAAGATAGATGTAACACTGCAAATCAGAGAAATGGCTGAGTATTACGTACACATAACTGAATGATCTAACACTTGTTTTAGTCCTTGAATGAAAAAATGCAGGTGTTTGAAACCAAGGCTGTGAAACTCTTCACGACCTGAAGGTACACAGTTTAGTTTGAAGCTTATTTAATTCTGCCTACTTCACTAGGGTTGAGTTCAGCTTCTTCCAGCCACAGATTCGAACAACCAGAAAACAATAAACAACACCCCCACCTCACCACACCAGAGGAGGGAAGTATGTATGTATATATTTATCTAAATGCACTGTGACTTACCCACAAGGGAAAGTTTATGAGAGAAAGGTTAGGAATATCTGTTAAATAATCAGTAGGAGTAGCTGTGTTTAAGAACAATAAGAAAGAGATACAGGCATTACAGATGAAAATCATTATTCATATGAACAATATGGAGGTAGAAGAAAAATGCAACAAATGCTGTGCAAGGTATAATATATAAACATAATATTAGATTAACACTCTCTCTCTGAAAAGGTAACTGATTATGAGACAGACTATGAATCTGAATTTTAGTAATGATTTTTATATGATTGCACAAAATTAGTAGTGATGCTGGAGGAGGAATAACTTTAGAGATAAGGATAAAGTGTTATTTAATGAAAATATGATAATGAGTAGTGCTAAAAAACTATTAGAATGTAATGAGGTTATCAGTTCTTGAAGGACTGAAATGAAGGCTGATATTTCATATTTACATTAACTAACATGAAGTAGGAATGCATTAATGACAGCCATTGCTGACATGAAATTACATGGCATTTTAAGAACAAATGTGGATTAGGATTTTACAAAGAAAATCTGATTGGTCTTTGGAAGAGAAAAAACAGAAAGCAGATTAATATGAAGGGCAGGGACTAATTTCTGTTACAGAATGTGAAGTTCATAATTTGAGGATGACGGGGGAGGAAAAGCTCACATGTGCTACTTGATAAAGAGTCAAAACAATGCAAGTTTGAAAAAATAGGACATTAGGAAGCTGAGAAAGTCTACAGCATCAGTCAAATTGCATGTGAAATACTGCATAAAATATATGTTCAAGAGACGTGAATTCAGACAGGTTGAAGAAGAGAGTGCCAAAGATGCAAATACTCCTCCCAGTAAGGAACTGAAGGAACTATCATATCAGAGGTTAATCTACCTTGTATAGTAAACATAAGAGGAGATGCAATTTTTCTCTGTAAATAAATCAGATGGGTAAACTCTGGGGAAGGTAGAATTGGGGGGAGCATTATTTAATTTTTATTGCCAAACTAACACAGAAACAAATGACGTGGTACAAACATCATAACTTTTAGCTCAAAGTTTAAGAAAGGGATATCATTAAACAGCCATAAAAGACTATTCAGATGTATCAAACACAGGAAAAACTAACTAGTGAATCCTGCATGGGCAACTTAGCTATCACTCTCCAAATATATCTAGTGACTATTAATCCTTACATAAAATTGCCCAGCCTGAACTTCTCCAACAGAAAAACTACATGGAACTTCTCTGACTTCAAGGGGATATGAGAAGAGGTCTTATGCACTATAATGTTCTGAGTACTAGGTAAATTTATTTTCAGATTATGGAAAATAGAGCACAGAAAAGTCACAGTAGCGCCATCTAAGCATAAATCATAGTTTCTTATTACATTACATTTCTTATACAACATGAAATTTGACTGCTGATTCTCACACAGAAAGTACTCAGGCAAACACAGATTTCAACAGACAAGAAAACTTAATAGACATTTTCTTTTCTTTTTTTTTTTCCTGTCAAAACAGAGAAGCAATTAAAAAGCATGATCCTAATGTTCCAAATAACACTTGTTGCCTCTATATTGATTCATCTCGTGTTTATGTAACAAGAACTGGAAAAAAAATCTGATAAAGCCCAAATTCAAACAATCATGCTTCTCAACTATAACCAAATGTTTTAATTCTAGGCATAGCAATAAGACTGAGCCAATCACTTCCTGGTAGATGACTAAGTACAAAAACCATGTTAACACCAGGTGGAAAGTGCAGCTTTTTTAAAGGAATAGACACTTATATCCTATAGAGTAAAATTTTCTTTAAGATATTAAAGATTAAGAAATTTCGTATAAGAATGAAAACTATTTCTGCTACTTTGGTGGAAGCTGGGGCACTACCTAATTACTATTTCTAAAGAAATCAAAAAATCTTTCTACCTGGGTCATTCAGAGAGCCACAAAAATTCAGTGATGGTGAAAAGTAGCTGTCTGTAGGTTTATTTGTAATCAAAATAGCTAAAGAATGAACAAAGATAATTCTATTAAGCTGTATTAAATTCAAAGTCTGAAGGGAAGATGGAAACAAGCTGCTTCAAATTATTGTTTTTCAAGTTTCCATTGTTGTTCATCCACCCTACAGCTACCTAAAAGTATAGTTTGATTTCTTCTTGTATACAGAATTTAAATCGTGAAGGCCTTGTATTAAAAACAGTCAAAAGTCTCAACATCTGTAGTAATCTAAAGGGAAAATAGAGAAAAATTCATATCCTTTCAACAAAAATCTTTGCCCTCTACTCTGTTTCATGAATGGGCTGATTTAGAGACTGACATAATTTGAAATGACAAATCATGTTTAAATGCTAGCATGTTTTTCTTTCCAGCCCTGGTGTTTACCTACTACTATTTACATTTAGCCATTTACATTTAGTGGCAGTATCTTCTTGCAGGGCAATCTATTAGCAAATTGCAAGTTTAATTCAATTTGTTACCCTATAAGAACCAACACAAGAACTGCCTGATCTGAAAAAATCTGGAATTGTGTCCAAGTTCAATGATGGAAGACAGAAGTAGTTATACTTTCATCTTTTTTCTTCCCACTCACCCCTAACCAGAACTCCTCTTTTCTGCCAATAGATAATCGAGGAAATATTTTGTAGTTACTGAAACTGCCTCCAGACTTGAGGGGCACCCAAGATGTGAGCAGGTGTTTCTGCACCCTGCTCTGCTGCTCAGCAAGGCTGTAGGTTTGTTGGGACAGACTCATGTGCCACGAAAACAGATGAAAGGAGTCTGCAATGCACAGAGAGCAGGATGTGGACAGAGAAACCTGGGCAGTTGGGCCTTTGGAGGCAAAAAGCTATCCCTGTGGCTCTGCCCACCTGTGCCATGCGTGCCAGCCTTCCACTCCCAGCAGTGCTCAGGCCGTGGGACCCAGGTTCTCAGGTTTTATTTCACAACAAAGCTAATCCAACCCACCTCCACTGCAGAAACCAGCACAGCTATTGCTGAAACCTTTGTGGCTCCAACCTTCCCATATTGTTGCTGTCTTCTGACATAATATTTATTTTCAGAACCTGACTGCTGTGTTAGTGAACATAGCTAAATTTATATCCCCCTGTTCCAAAAGTATTCCTATTTTTAGTATATTGGCATTTTTTAATCTCTGCTAGTGGGTTTTGAAACATAATGTCTCATTTGAATACATTAGCATATCGGTACCACAAGGTCATTTCAAAATGCAGCTGGGGAAAGCAGTTGTACATGCCATTATTTCCCAAGAAAACTAGGAGAAGGAAGAGAGTAAATTGCCTACGATTTTGTTAAAAAAAACCCCAAGAACAAAACCATAGGAAAAAAAAAAAGAAAAAACAACAACAACAAAAAAGAAAGCAGAAACCATTCAATAGTCATTTGATACAACTATATCATGGAAAGCTCTGGTCTGAAAAGTTCCAGATCCTTTTGACCTTATGGATTTTAAAAATATCCAATATTGTTTTTCATAGGTAAACATCAGAAGAGATCTGTGATGACAAATATAACAAAATTGAAAGGATTCACAGTATTTTACTCATTGTTGCTAAGCAACTCTGCATTTGCAGACCATTGCATTTTTGGTTAGTATGAGTAGTAAAGCAATCAAAGAAATCCCCAACAAAACTAAAGGAGTAGTCTGTTCACTGCTTACCTGTGAGTGCACCACAGCTACCGGACTGCGTTTGGGTTTGCTTTGACAATTTGTTACACTCAGGAAATTTGTTTTACCAACAACAGTACCATGACAGACATAATTATGGTCTTCTCTCTTTGTGAATTCATAAACAGTCTACCGTAGATGAGCAATCCAAGAAAAATGATGTTTTCATTAAAACATCCAGTTAAATATTTCTCTGCAGTAAATGTGCACATCTGAAATTTTCGAAAACTATACACTGCATAGAATCATATTGTAATCTAAAACCAAATCATTATAGAATTTCATATTACAGCTATACAACAAATTCAGAAATTCAATGCTAACTGTTAGAGGCATCATGAGATTAATGACAAGAACCGATGGTTTGCTTATCAGGGAATCACTAACTTTAAAATTTGCCAAGAAATTTGGGTTTGAAGTTGTGTGCTGTCATTATGCACCTAGATCCATGGCTGCAGTTTGGATCCATCCATTCAAAGCATGTCTGAGAACACACAATCCTGAACAGGAAATGAACTGGTAGCAAATAGAAAGGTCAGCATCAAATTATAATTCTTTTTGATGTTATTAAGTTCCTTCATCTTTAATTTGCTTTCATTATTCTTCAAAGAGAATTAAAAAAATACTCCTCCCTTTTTGATCAGTACAGCAATCAGAAAGTCCACAAGTTAATAATTTTCCACTAATCTATTGTGAAATTAAGGTGGAAATTAATTTAGGAAGCGTAAGGGTTTTCTTAAATTATAGGATATTTCACAGGGTATTACATTCCTTATTGAACTTGGATTTTCAGACTGATAGACTGAGCAAAATTTGCATTTTATAGAGCGTTGATGTATCCACTTAAGGTGTAGGAAAGGCTACAGAAGTACATGAAGGAGCAGATGATTTGAGGATACAAAGGAAGTTTTCTTTCACTTTTCGGTTGTGGTAGAAAAATAACGTACTTAGTAGTATGATTCATAATGAACAGAAATGCAATAGTGTATACTTTAGCCAATTAAAGTACAAAGCCCAATATTTCCATTTTTTTAATCTATTTCTTGTTCCTCCATACCATTAAATATGCCCTACACCTTTTAACTATGAGAAGAGCTGCTTTCCAGACTTCTGTCGACACAGATGTCATCTCTAAAGTGTGCTAAATAGAGAGGAATAATCCTTTTCTTTGCTCTGCTGGTCATGTTCCTGTTCACGCAGCACAAGTTGTTGCTGCCTCAAGTTTTGTGTCACCTGTAAACCTTAGGAGCAAGCTCTCCCTTACCTCATCCATTGGTTAAAAAGTTAGACAGGATGGGGCCAGGATAGACCCCTGTTATTGCTTATCTTACAAGCACTCAGGCAGAGTTTGGGTGCAAACTTCTGGGTTTGATCACACAAACTTTTTTCTTACTCGTCTGCTTGTCCACCCATCTGGACTGTGACATCCCCCCTTGGGTAGAAGGATGCTGTGTGTGACTGATTTGGAAATCCCAATAGCATTATAGCTTTTTTTTTTTTAAGCTCATTGCTCTACTGTCTGAGCACTGAGAAAAACTGCAAGTTTACAATTATTAATTATTTCTTTCTCTGTTCATGTTCTTCTACCAGCTCGAAATAATTTTATGCTCATATATACAGTAATTATTTTTCTCTTGCAAGGAAGAAAAATTAACTTCCAAATTACTTCAGAAAGCTAATAACCAGTAAGGCTGTTTGAGCTACTATGACTGCAGCAAATTAACAGAAACAAAACACCATAAAATATGAATTTGACTTGTTTTTAAAGAAGTAAAGAGTATTTATTTGAACCAGATAGAATTTATGAAGGCTACCTTTTATCTGACAGTGTGCACGACTCTAATATACTGATGTTAATAGAAAAAGACTTATCTTGTTGCTATTTTGGTAATGAATAGAATTATCTCAGCAAAGTATAACCAGTTATCATCTTATATTCCAGATCCACAAATAGGTTAGTTACAAAATCTTTAATTAATAAAAAAGAAGGCAATTCATGAAGTTTTTAATGGTAATTTTCATATCAGCAACTGGCAATAAGTAAAAGAGAATGTGGGTTTTTTTGTAAAAAGCTAACAGAAGCCATAAGTCCATAAGCAAAGTGTTGGTAGCAATTATTTGAACAGGGGATTACTGACAGTTACATAAACTCTTCTTCAAGGGAAAGGCAAATTTATGATACATTACTTGAAAGTAAGTTTTAATGTCTTTATTAGAACTAGAATTTAGGAGTTTAAGTATGAAGCATTTACACCATTACTAACCTATGGCTGTTGTTACTATAATTATATGCAAAGAACAAAAACTTACAATATATTGAAATTTATTTTAACAGGTTTTATCAAGTTTGTCAATGACACCAAGCTGTGTAGTGCAGTCAACACGCTGGAGAAAAGGGTGTCATCTGCAGGGACCTTGACAGGCTTGAGAGTGGGGCCTGTGAAAACCTAATGAAATTCTATCAGGTCCTGCACTTGGGTCAGGTTAATCCCAAGGACAAATATAGGCTGGGTGGAGAAGGGATTTAGAGCAGCTCTGAGGAGAAGGACTTGAGAGTGTTGGTTGACAAGAGGTTCAACATGATCCAGCAATGTGTGCTTCCAGCCCAGAAATCCAATTGTATCCTGGGCTGCATCAAAAGCAGCACAGCCAGAGGGTCAAGGGAAGGGATTCTGCCCCTCTACTCTGTGCTGGTGAGACCTCACCTGGAGACCTCAGCCAGCTCTGGGACCCCCAATGTAAGAAAGACATGGATCTCCTGGAAAGAGTCCAGAAGAGGCCATGAAGATGATCAGAGGGTTGGAGCACATCTCTATGAAGACACAGGACTCTCTCTCCCCCTAGGAGAGTTGGGGTTGTTCAGCCTGGAGAGGAAAAGGCTCCAGCTTGCAGCCTTCCACTACTTAAAAGGAGCCTACAGGAAAGCTTATGACTTATGACTTATTATCACAAGAGGGACTTATGATAATAGCATGTAGAGACAGGACAAGGAGGAATGTCTTTAAACTGAAAGACAGTAGGTTTAGATTAGATGTTAAGAAGAAATTTTTTACAATGAGGGTGGTGGGACTCTGGCACAGGTTGCCCAGAGAAGTTGTGGATACCCCAGCCCTGAAAGTCCAGTTTGGATAGAGTTCTGAGCACCCTGGCCTAATGGAAGTTGCCCCTGCCCAAGGCAGCAGGAGTTGGAATTAGATGATTGTTAAGATCTCTTCCAACCCAAACCATTCTATGATTCTATGTTTAATAAAGTCCATGTACCCAGAACTTAACTGGAAATTACAGGTCAAAAGAAGCTGAATACTAAATCATGGAAATATTGGAGGAAGTATAATAATGATATTAAAAAAAGATTGACATCAAGAACACTGGCTTCAGGAAATATTTCCTTAGCATCTAAAGAGAAGGCATGGGCAATTTCTGCTGCAGCCTGTACTTGAAGTAAAATTGTGGCAGTTCTATAGTCCTTTAGCAAATTGTTTGAATTCAATATATCTTTACCACAAAGGTGTTTCACAATGTAATGGTGGCAAAAATCTGGCTAATATAAGTAATCAGCTATATAAATCAAGTATTTAATGTTTCCAACTCAGCTTGAGCCAAGAAAAGAGGAATGGCCAAGCACGTAAACTGCATTATGACAAAGTGAATTCTGTTTCTTGTTTAACTTTTTCCTCTGTAACAAAAATAATAGAAAATGATGATTTGAGAAAAGATACACCAGTTTAATCTTTTCACAGTTTTTCTGTGGCCAAACGGACATCTCAAAATAGACAAAAAAAAGGGTTCTTTACTTTTCAAACCCTACCATATAGAATTTGATTTGCTTTTTTTTTTTTTTTTTTAAGTAAAAGGAGACAGTTAGAAGCAAACATGCATAATCAACACTCTGGAAAATGGAACAGAAATTTAAATATTTTAGCAAATAATTCTTTTTGTGACCACAGTCTTAAAGACAGAAAATTTCAAGTAATCTGAAAATGCACGGTTGAAGTTATAAAATAAATCTCTCTTCTCTTATAGATATATATATATACACACATTCATAATGATACCACCTACACATTATCTGTTCTGGTGTGTAGGACTATTGTTACATACACTTACACTATTTCAGCATGGCATTTACTTCCAAAGTTTCTGTGCCTCTTACTTTCTCTGAATTGAGAATTATTAATTTCTATGACATTATTTACCACAGATTCTTAAAGTGTTTTATAAGCATCATTGGACAGATGGGGCAGCTGAGACACAGAATCATGAAGCAGCTTCCACAAGGTCATGCAGCAAGATTCCAGTAAAACCCAGAATAAATGCCATGGTCTTATAGTCTACCTATGAGACAGACAGATATACAAATATTACATCCTCCATCATTCCTCCTACCTTATATTTATAAGCAAAGATTTTTATAGAGATTTGTGTGTTTACCTTTGCAATATATATATTTTATAACCCTTCATATAATAAGGATTTTAAGTTCATCCTGCCTGTTTGGTTTTGTTCTGAATTAAATATTACAGAAAATATTTTCCATTTTGTTCTTGTAGCTTGGAAAATTAGCTCGGGGAACAGAGATTGAAAGCTACAAACTGATCCAAAACACAAGTTCTTATGACAGATCACAGGCAGTCACAGGAGATTATTCAGCAGCCTAACACATACAGCCTGAAGAATAATGGATCAAAGACAGAAAGAACAATGTATAGCCCTGAGTAACCACTCAGTTGTTTTTCAGAAGCTATTTCCAGGTGTCTGGCTGCCTCTAACCTTGCTCCTTCAAGCAAGTGCAGGGAGGTGGACAGCACAACAAAACTCAGACATGCAAGCATATTTTATGGTTTCTGGTTTCTGTTTGCTGTCTCTCCCTTGCATTTGTTTGCAATCCATGGTCACCACATCTCTGAGGGAAGCAATGATAAGCATCTCTTGAATTTCTGCATACAACCACTTTATGGGCCTTTGCAATTTTACCATTGGGCTCCCTCAGGTAGATTTAATCTCCTTAAGCACAAACCCCACTAGCAAATATCACTTGTGTATGGATCTTTTCACCTTTCCCTGGGGAATTTATCCCATCAATGATCTTTCAACATTTAGAACAACTTCTCTAAGAATTCACAGCAGTAGGTATTTAAAATAATTTTATCAATATCACTATGCTCTCTTAAGACATATTCATGTTTTTGGATACATGCTTTTCCTGTAGCTTCTAGATAGTAGGGCAGACTTCCTACTTCTCCAGTAACTCCATATAGGGATGAAAGGCATGGTAAATAGGTTGATTAATATTAATCAGGTATACTCTCAAGCAAATTGGGGAAATTAGGAGTTTTAGAAACTTCTTCCTAGTTAAGTTTTACCTCTTACAGGTCACTAATTACCAAATATTTCCAGAATTTCAGCTCAGTATGAGCATTTTTTTGAAAATAAGGTATGAATCTCTGTCATATAACCCAGAGTTAGTAGCCCTGTCCATGACAAACACTTTTGGATCATTTCATGAAGGCCAATTTACCAAATGTGCACGTCTCTCTCTGCTTGATGCCTCAGCTATCCAGTCTTCAATACATGAGTGTATTTGACCAAGCCCAAGTAGTTTCTTCCCTTTTGTGCAAGTTTCTTAACTGCAGCGCCCATAAATTCTGTTGATATAGCCAGGTTCAAATTCCATTAAAATAAATTCAATTTCACTTCATCTAGAAATATATTAGAACAAAATAAAGTGGAACAAGGAAGTGACAGGAATATGGGGAAATACAACTAAAAATATAGCCTTCCATGAACCTGAAATTAAATGCAATTTGCAGGGGCAAATTGGGACCTGGCTCATGGTAAGCACAAAGCAGATCAAGGTTACAGAAGCCATTAGTCTCCCATAGAGACATCCCCTTTTCTTTATCCCAGTGAGACCCTTGCTATGTGATATCTCAAAGACACAGCATGAAAACTTAAACTAAAGATTAGTTTTCAAACTCAGACAAAAGTGCATATTTATATATTCCCAAGTGGGCAAGTTTCACAGTGCCTTTGAGCAGCCCTGTGAGCCACAAACACTCCCTTATTTAGAACCTAGTTGATTACCTTTAAGCAGAGAAAAAGGGTTTTTTTAATACCTTTTTAATACCTAATTTAACATAAAGAGTAACTTTAATGACTGGTTGCACATCCAGCAGTTTTAAAGTATAACATTGCTTCCACATTTAATTCTTGCTCTGTACATATTCTACTACAGTACAATAAGTAATTTCCAATTGCACTGGACCCTAAAGTTCTTGAAATATTTGGAGATTTATACAGTGGCAGAGTTAGATTAGGTATTTTGTAATATGATTTAATTATCTTGCAAAAAGTTCCCCAAAATGAATGGCTGGAAAAATTACTTTTTAAACTCTTTTTAGAGGTAATTTTAAAATTTTGCTTAAATAAACAAAAGACTATTATGATAAGGAAAAGCCCCCACCAAGACATGAATTTGTTTAGATACAAATATTTTGCAATGAGTATTTGAAAAGCCAAGACAAATTACACTTTCTTTGTCACAGAAGATTCTAGTGCATGAGCAGATTTAACACATTCACATGTTTAATATAATCTCCTCTGCTCCTCCCTTCAATACATTCAGATATGGCCATTATAATTAACCCTCTCCACAAACTAAATTTACCCTCCTCTCCGCCCCTGAAAAGTCATGAAAGGACTAGAATCTTTTGAAGTCGTCTGAATTTCTACATACTCATTGTACCTTTATACCATCTCCCACACACATGAGTTATTTTTCTAAACAGTTTTTTTGTTAAGAATTTCCATTGAGCAGAACGATGAAAAGATATATGAGAGAAAAAAAATATGAAGTCTCAAAGAGGTTAAGTACTTATAGAATTGCACTAAAGTACAATCACAGATATTCTTTTGTGGCTTATTGGCAACCAAGAAAACAGACGTACAGTGTGCACTCCAAAGTATACTTAAGTGCCCAAAGCACAGTTCAGTATAAGCTGAATTTCCTTGAAAATACATGTAAAAGCTAGAATGCTCTTTTTAGTTAAGGTGTAGATTCAAATCAGAGACAAGCTGGTTTGATAACATTTTAATGGCCTCATACAGATTCTTATTACCTGGTTAGTTACCTGGTAATGTACCTTTATTATAAGAACAGTAGGATAATATTCTGAGGGGCAATTCTGTCCCAGCTTTAAACCTAATTTGTCAGCTGTGGTCACAGATGGGAGACTATTTTCAGAGAGAATTATCAAAAGAGCAGCCCTGGGGCAAAAAAACCCCCAATAGTTCTGAATAGAAACAACAAGATGTAAAGTGCTCTGGGTGGTATTTACCTTAATGTGCATGATACTCTGCATAGCTTTGTATCCTCACTTTTACAGTAAAGACAGCACGACACAGAATTTTGTACTTAAATAATTAAAGTGTACACAAATTCTTGTACGATATCTAAAATCTAGTGTGCATAGGTGGGTAAGAAAAACATTTCTCAAATACAAATAAGCACAACTTCAGTGCCAAACCCCAAAAAAGGCAGCAAAACACCCATCAGAATGTGGGAGCCCACTCTCTCTCCACCATTTTCGCCCAGACACTTTTGGTGTTAAGCAGGTTTCACAGGCATCCACTTGTCAGAGAGTCACTATGGACAGATGTTCCCTGCTCTACTGGTTTACACTAGGTATTAAGATCAAAGACTGCCAACAGGAATGGTTTTTCCCACCAGATCCTCTCTACAAACACAAAGGAGCCAGATTAGAGCCATCTGTTATTTTACCAGTACAGATGTTACCTTGTTTTATGAGACCTTTCCTGCATATCCACTTCAACTGGAATAAACTTCACATGGCTTACACTGGGAACAAGGAGCAATGAGCACATTCTGAAAGGCAGTTAACAGCCCTTTAATGGAACTCTGACTTTTTAAGTGAGACAGAATGGCAGCAAGTACACTTCTGAAAACAATATTACAAAGAAGAACCAGTCAAAAAATGAAAGTTGGCAAAAATTTGCATCACTTTTGCCAAGAATTAGATTAAATATTTGCTTGAAAATTTGGTTTGCTAAATTTTAAATATAGCCTGATTAACAAGAATATTCAGGGGATCCCTCAACTACAGCGATAGTACTTTTGTTTTGAATTTCTCGTTTCCCTTTCCATTACCTTAGAATTATTTTTGCAATACAAGTCTTACAGCTCCTTTATTCCTTGTTGTGTACTGACCTAATCATCCTCCCTGTTTCAATCAAGGTTTCTACTTTGAGTCTTGTGTTATGAATTTTATTCCATTTTAACGTCACATTCTTATTTCCCCTGCCAGAACTGTGCTTTCCCAAAAGGCAAACAGCTAACCCAAAGTCCCACCTGTGGAAGCAGAGCAATCTGTCTGGCCCTAATCTCTCAAACATAAGTAACTGATTTATGACTTGCTCTCAGTAGTAAAATTGGGATAAAGGGTAATATATTAATAAGAGCCTAAAATATGTATATATATTTGCATGAGTGTTATACAAACTTTTTTTGCCTGTAGTCTGAGTCAACTAATACAATTTTAAGTATACTTTTGTAATACTAGTCTGAGCATTTTCAACTGTTTGTTTGTTTGTTTTGGGTTTCTTTGTTTTGTTGTTTTTAAATTCATTTTACATCACTTTAGATTAGCATACATTCAATTTTCCTCTCTTTCTGAAAATGAGTAGTCTGGCCTACATGCCTATCCATGGCAACTCTCCAGCTAAATTAAGATCATTAAAAGGGAGAAATTAATCCCAGATCTACTTATATTTTCTCAGTAGAAATTTAGCAGAGATAATACATGCCTAATGTTTCAAGTAACTATAACTTATTTATGAATGTATTAAAATTTCTATTTTTTTTTGCTACTACATGTAGGGATTTTTAAAATCATGGGACAAGTTTTATGGCCTTAATTTCAGAACTTTTCAGAAAGATATGAAGAACAAACAGTACATGGGAAATTTCAGCTAGCTCTAAGGACAGGGATCATGAGGTGCCATTTCTTTTGGCATGCTTCCGAATTCTGTTATTTTATTATTGCAAGTGGGCAGAAAGAGAACCCAGCAGAAGTTGTTGCTCTGGATACATAACAATAACCAGTCCTCCCATCCCAAAATATTATTTTCCTTCTCTTTTCATATGCATGTCCCAGTCTTAAGTCCAGTAAGGTGAATGATGGATTCTCACGCTCTTTGTTGTGACCTGTTATGACAGGGATTTCCCTTTTATTCTGCTCCCCAAAAACACTACACTTTCACAGCCTACCTACAGTGAATTTACAGGACAGCTCAAATTTCATGGACAGATAAAGAGGCATTTAACCATTAAGATATTGTTATATCATCAAAACATAGAACTACACAAACATCACTGTCAAAACATCAGCCACGTTGTTTCAAAGCCCTGGTTTTAGCTGTCATATACACCTTTATCAGGAACACCTTTACTTGGCAAAACCCCTAAAAATCTATTCCAGTACCACTCTAGGCAATGAAATGTTATACAAAGTAGTAGAAGTATTATTTCAAGTCTATAAGCAAAACCACCAAGGTATCCAAAAGGAGTACTGCAAATCTGGAAACCCAAAGTAAATGACAAAGTACTGAAAGTAAATGTTCTTCAGTGAATGGTACCTCAACATGACATGCTTAATATATTCTTAATGTCCAAGGTATACATTAGAGACTGATGGAATCTTTTAAAAATATGCTATTTACTTTTAAGAGAAGTTATAAAAAAAACAATAGGAGAAAAGTCTTAATGCATATTGTGACCGTTATCTACAGTTAAAGGAAGACAGATCAAAATCTGTAAGTATATGGTAAACATAACTATTTGAAATGAGATAAAATCAGCAGAACTTCATTTGAAAATAACAAAGGCTTTTCCATTCCTTGATGTGATCAATAGGTTATGTTTTGCAGTTTAAACAGTAAGTCAGAAACAAATGCCTCTAACATAACAATGGTAGCTGCTTCTCTGTAAGAACATGGTAGATACTCCTGATATTATATATGGTATGGCTTCATCCAGTAATTTACATGAGAAACTCTTGACATTTAAGGAGAGAGGGAGGGAAAGTAAAATAAAAATTATCATTGTTTTCATTTCCTGGCCCATTTTGGTAATTCTTTCTACATAAGTAATTTTCTGCTTAATCTCTGTTTGACAAAAGAAACCCCTTATCACCATGTGTTTGCTTTACATACATGTATATCTGTCTATATATTGATAAACATATATATATATGCAACAGTTTTCTGGTTAAATCTCACTTAACAAGCTTGTTTTGAAATTATAGAAAAGCAATTTATAAAGTCTTAGTCACTGGAGACTTGAAAGCTCCCTGGCAGTTGTGTTTGCATGTTTTCTTACCCTGCAGCAAGTACAAGGTGAATTGAAATTCTTCCATTATCAATGAAAGAGAGAGAATATAACTCATACTCAACTCAAGGGCATTGAAGAGTAAGGAAGTCTAAACAGATGGTTATTGAGGAGACACTGATAAATGATAAACTTTCACCCCATGTCCTACTCATATGTCAAAATCCCCTTCTCATAATACCTGAAAAATCACATCAAATTCCATTTTGGAGGAGTTCTTTTAATCTCCTCAGTTATCTTTCTACTCAACTTCACCTAAATTTTCATGGATTTATGCTCATTTCTTAGGTATTAAAAACGAACATTTTAAAAAACCCCAAACATTTGTGTGCTGTTTTTCACATAAGTGGCCAGGTCAGACAGAAAACAATACAAATCTCTGTCAGACTGTACATCAGTTGCCAATTACACTCAGATGTGCAAGGTAATTACAACCTACTTACTGAGATGTTCCATACAACCACAGACAAAATAACAACCTTCTCCTTGACATGCAATACTCCAGGAACAATAGGAAAGCAATGTGTATATTTCTTCTGAATTATGATTCTGAAACCACATACAGGCCCCTGCTGTCCTTCATTTGAAAAGGAGTCTAGTACCAAGAGGGTTTTTTCTCAGTGAAGGCTAGTCCATAACACATTTTTCTGTACAGAGACTGTTATTATTACACTAAAACTTTTAATTTTACTTTGGTCTTTAAATGTTTCTCCTTATCATTAACTACAGAATATGGGTCTTTTGATCCATTGATACAGCAAAATCATCCAAAACTCAGATTCTTTTGTTTATCACAAGTGTTGGAGAAACAAATTACATTTTTAAAATAAAGTTTATAAGAAAAAGAATACAGCTTAAAAGCATTTTAAGGATTCTTCTAAAAGCATTAGGAGGCTAAGAAAAATCAACCCTACTTTCCCCCTTTTCTAATCCAAAAACTGATTTAGCACTGTTTCACTAGTATGTAACACTTCAGGACAGAACACCTAAAAGTAGTTCTAAGCTATGCAACTGTATTAAATCATCTGAATTTCTCACCTGTGTGTTTTGGTTTGTGTAGAAATCTGATATTCCCTCTCCCTATTATATTCTGGGTTTCCACAGTTATTTTGGGTTGGAACCAATTTAACAAACATTCACCTGTGTCTCAGTGACATTTAGTTCCAAAATGTATGTCTACAGCCAGCTCCATAAAAAACATTTTGTAAGAAGAAAACTTCCTTTTCATACTTTTCCTGAGGAAAGAAACAAAGAGAAATGTGTGGTCTCATAACACCCAAACACTTCTAGACCTAGGTATTAATTAAATGCTGGAAACAGAGCATAAAATATTCACCTAAAGGAGTTGGGTTTAGTTTTTGGGTTTGTTTTTGTTCTTTTTTTTTTTTGCTACTGTTTGATGTTGGGATTTTTTCTTGGCTTTTTGCCTTATTTCTTTTTGTATAGGTATGTTTGGATTGATTTTAGCTGAATGATTAAGCTGAGTGTAACTGCTCTGCTTTTCTGTTTGTCAGTTGGGTCATATTCTCCAAGAAATGGTGAGCAAAAGAAATAGGACTGTGCAGTATCCAGCTGCACCACATTTACCTGCAGCTGGCAGAAGGCACTCAAACCCAGAAAATATTTTTGGGAAAAAACATGGCAATAGACACGTTGAACTAGTTTGTTCAAGGCTGTTTAGAATCCTTTTGGACCTATAGCAGCATCTTAGATCTGAATAACTTTCACAGGAATATGTACATTTAGCAAATGTTTACCAGAAGTCATCAAGAGGCAGACAAGAACAAAATAATTGTGGGTCAGTTGACATACACAGTAACACTTTCAACTTTGAAAAGAAAGACCTAAAGAATTCCTTGTTTTGTTGGGTTTTGTTTTAATCCATTCCTACTGAAAGAACTGCACACAACAATTTCCATCTATTTAATTAGATAGGTTCTTGTAAATGTTGAGCTCTCAGCATAAGGAGTTCATGCTGTTAACTGTTACTTGGTGTAAACCCACCACCTTTGCTCCTTTCTTTATTCCAAGTGGAAAATCACAAGTTTTATATACAACACACTCACAGAATCCAGTTGTTCTTTAAGCAGAATGCATCTCTGTTTTCATACTGCTAGAACAATGCCAGTTCTTCTGAATATAATATTATGAAGTGCAGCAAAAACATTTAGCCTCATCTTGGTAAAAAATTACCAATAGGCACAATCCCTATTGAAGCCCCATTCACAAGGAATTTCAGTTCCTAAATACCTTTAGTCATCTGACAAACAGACACTAAGGTCAGAAGAACTGCATCAGGTCATTGAGATGCATGTCCATCTAGGGGAGTTCCTCTATAGAAGGTACAATTAAATTCTGAGCTTCAAGTTTGCTCCCCTAAAATAACATGATTCCAGTTTTGCTTTGCTATCAGTGATAGCATACACATGTTGCAGTGCAAATAGAGTGCACATATGACACTGCTTTGAGATTCAGAGATGAAAATTTCATTTCTGCCTTGATTTTCTAAGCAGAAAAAAGGATTTTCTCCCCCTTACCTAAAATTTAAACTGCAATGAATCTTCTATCTCCTTTCTAGCATAGTTCCTAGCCCACTAGTCAGAAACTCTCATGCTAGTTGATTGTGAGACTAATCAACATTCCAGGTGAGTTTATCTGCCTGGTGCACACAGAAGATTCTTTATTTGAGCCGAGACTTAAATCTCTTTGCAGATTCCTTACTCCATTATAGACCAATCTCACAGATTTAGAAATTTCCAAGAGACTCTTAAGAATGAAGGTTTCACACACTGTGAAGCCTTTCCTTTTACATTATTATTAATGTTGTTTCAGAATCCCATTTTTTTCCCCTGAAAACAAACTTTGTTACTACAGAAGTCTTGGCTAAACACCAATTTTCATTACATCAACTAGAGACAATTATGTACATATCTGAGAACATTACATTCTACACTGCCTTTTCTTAGGTCTAACTAACCAAAAGATCAATATATAACCAACAAAATACTAAAGTCAGAACATCAGTAATCTCCAAGACCCTTTACTAAGTGGCATATTTTCACTTTCCATTTGGGTAGACTGAGACACAGAAAGTTTTTCCTTCAGTGGAAAATCTGCTGTATATTAGCTATGAATCCTGCTCTCTGTCAGATATTATCACATGGTGCAATGCTTTTTCTATAGCAGTTGTAGAAGTATAATCTTAATTCTTGATGAAAATGAAATCATGACCTGTGAATCGGGCATATTCCAGTCATTACATTATTTTCCTTTTCCTGCAGTATTCACACTGAAAGTAGTGCATGAAAGACCAGTTGTCACATCTATATAAACTTGTGCCTTACTAGCTTTTGAAAATATACATTTCTTCTGCCTGTTTTCAAAGTACTGAAAACAATTGGCTGATAATGCCTATATGTAGCAACTTCTAGACCTCAGACATATAACATTTCCATTCAGCCACCTATAAATACAGGCTTTAAAAGTAAGCAATTACTTCAGAAATTCAGAAATTCAGAAAGATCTAGTTTCTATGAATGCCTGGTGCAAAAGTATTGTAAACCCAGTGTTCTCTAATGTAATTAAAAGTAGGAAAACATTAATGATAGTTGTTATTCCAGTTGATGTATCTGGTGTCAAGTAAAGTAAACTATGAGTCTATAAAGGCATCAGTTGCAAAATATTCTTTTCTGAAAGGGGAAAAAGGAAAAAAAAATAAAGAAAGAAGGAAGCTGGGAGATCTTTCAAAAGTTGTTTGTATTTCTCTGTGCAACCACAGCTCAGCATCAACTCCTTCTATACTCACAGTCCTTTGGGGATTTCACTTATTGAAGTATTGTGTCTGTTCTGCTGCCAGCCTGCTGAGAAATTCTCATAGAAAATTTTTTAATTTTAAATTCATAAACCCTGTGAGACAGTAAAGTTAATCTAGTACAATCTCAGTCCAGAAGAAAAAGAAGAGAATGACAAGTTGAGCACCACTGTCATCCTCTGGTATTTAGGATAGAGAGAAGTCCTTGAATTAAAGGATTTAGTCCAATACAGTAAAGAAAAATAGGTAAGTACAAATACAAGCAGTCTACCCTACATGCATCTTTGTTTTTTAGGATGCCTCAGGTTATCAGAAAAATGGAAGAGCTTCTGCTTTCCTTTTCACTTCTTCTCAGTTTTTCTCAGCTCAGATGTACCACTAGTACCAATTTACAAAAGAAATTGTAAATATATGGGCAGAAACTTATGCACTAACTCCTTCCTACACATCAACACATTCTAGTCATGATCAATGAGGTTCAACAGTCAAGAGAACATCATCTGAAAATTACAAAAAGTACCAAATTTTAAGTTTTACTCTTGCACAGTTTCTCCTTTTCAGAGGATATTCGCAGGTTTATGACAGTTTTCTCATTTCTTTATTTTCTTACAGAGACAAGTAGGAAAGGAAGTAGCTTTCTGCCCTCAGAAACTCCAATACATGTAGAATGGAAACTAATATCCTTTTCAGTCACATCTGCTGAGTAGGCTTATATGGTAATGGTCCCTCCTTTTCTTCCTCTCACTAGAGGGAAAAGATGATTTGTTGAAGCTGAGAGAGGACTTTGGTGATATATTCAAGAAACAGAACACTGAGTGATTTCAGAAACAAGGAATGTCTACTTTCATACCAAAAAAGGGTGCAGTTTTAATTTCTGATAGAAAATTAACAGATGTTTCCATTTCCTCAAGAAAGGTGACTGTGATGGAAATGATGGGGAAGATCTAAGGAATTAAGGGTCCAAAATAAATCTGCACCATCATTCATGTCCTTGCCATTCTCCAACATTAAACCTGTAAGATTTTGTATTCAATCTTTCATGCAAATTCTATTTTCTTTTCCAGATATTGGTAAACGAAATTTTGCAGCTCTAATATTTTAGCCTCTTCTAAAATGTCTTGCTGTTAACCCATCTGAGGTTCATAAATTAGAATTTATGCAGTTACATAATATTATTTCTTATTATGGATATCCTGAGGTGTGGAATTGCATGTGCTGAAATGACCAGGTAAACTGAAGTGATCAAATACAATATATCCTTATTTATGTTTCAGTCTCTACTGCAAGTTCTTCTGTATGTTTACTTGATAACTCCCAGGTCACCTCTGGGGATGAGGTATCTCATTTCCACAGCAGGATTGGCAGCAGTACAACTGGTGTTACAAACAACACTTATACCAACCATACACCAGAAATGATTAGGCACAAGTACAGACATGCTTTACAGTAATTCTTCTTCTTTTTATTACATCCTCCAACACTGTAAGACAATCTTAAGTCAGATGGCAGAAATCTAAGAAGTCAGAAAACAGATGATGCATGACCCCTGATTAGTGTTTATAGGGCACATGAGTATCCTATAAAAAGGTTGTGTTAGTGATGCTAAATAGCTTCCTGAAAGGGAAAAAAGAAAATGCAGCTAAGATCTATTATATTTATAGTGACATCTGAACATGCACAAAACAGAGCATGACCAATTTATGTTCATCACTAGACACCATAAAAGAAATAAAGCACTGTTGAATGTTTTTTTGTATAAGCAGACTGTTTGATGTACTTTTGTTCAAATTATATATGAAAAACTTGCTGGATATTTATCTTTTGTAGCTGTTCTGCCTTCTATATAATATATAAAATATATGTATTATAAAACATACATGAAATATGAGTCTATGAGTACACAACAAATTCTGAACAAAAAAAAGTGCAAACAACCCTCAGAACATAAGTCCTGATTTCTCTGTATTTACCCTCAGGGTTACACTGCAAAACCTGCCCTCTTTGTATTTACCAGGAAGTCTCTAGCCATTCCTACAAAATACTCAGAAACCACTCAAACATGAAGGGCTAAAAGCTTTACATATTTATAAAATGCATTTCAAGTATGCATTCCGTGAAGAAATTTGTAATTTACTTGGGTAAATAACTAGTGTTTGTCCATCTGTCCTTTTTTTTAATGGTATTGAACTTTCTGAGAAAGTGCTAAGGAGAAGCAAAAGAAAGCATACAATATAAACATATTTAATAAAACTAATGCCATTTGGAAATCTCATCCAACACATGGCTCCTTCACATCAGCATGATTTTGGTTTGTTTGAATGTTTTTGATGTGTGAAAAATTAAAGGCTGATTACTTTTTTCATGACAGAATATACTACATTCAATCCTCTCTTATTGTTAGCATGAAAAAAAAACAATCAAAAGACCCAGAGAAAATAAGAATTACTCTAGGGTCTTACAGCAAGTTTCTATCTCTCAATGTCATCTAGTTTAATTTAAAGGAACAGTGAAAAAAATGAAGCTACTCTTCCACCTCTAATACTAATCTACTGTATATGGCCAAGAAGTGAATTCACTATATTTGCTGCATCTTTTTGATGTATATAAATTCTTTCAGTTTATACAGATTACAAATGCCTTTAAGTGCACATTGTTTCTTCCTGTATCTGACACACAGTTTGGATGGAGACTTTATGCACTCCTGCAATGTAAGCAATAAAGACAAACATCACAAATAATAATGGTTGCTGAGTGCACTGCATATAATTCACATTTACTTTTAAACTGAGGGCCCTCATCATCCAAAGATACAGCCATCACAATTACTTTTAGACCTAGGTCAGGTTTGTATACAACCACCAATACTTTGCAACACAGGAATATTTATTAAATTTAATGGAATTGCTGAGAGTAGAACATGATGGTCATATGGAAATCAGAACCTTGGCCTATCAGCAGAACCAGAATTCCAAGTTCTTTATGCATTTTAGTTATTTTTTTTTCTTCATTTCTTCCCAGGATGAATTAATTATTAATGACAAATCTGCATGAATAAGCTGTTCTAGGTCAACCTAATAAGATAACATCAAAATGGTTTGTTAAATATTAAAAAAACACTCAAAGCTCTATTCATTTTAGTTCTATAGGTATACAGCCTTTCTGGTTTTGATGTTATTTCTATTTTTAAGGGCTGTTAGTGACTTTTTCCAGTTACTCTAGCAAGATATTTATACATCATATTTAATATCTGGAGACTAGAACTACAGTCTGAAGTATCATGAAACAGAAATAAAGATCAGAGGACAAAGAGAAATGCTATTGTAATGTACATAGACTGTAATGTACAAATGTACATAGACTTTTATTATACACAGAGAGGCAAATAATACTACCAGTTGGTACTTTTCCATTAAACATTTACAGTTTTAAAATTTTATAAATTTAAGGAAGAAAAGCACTATTTGAAACAGTGGTAACTATCTCACAGATTAGAGAACTGAGGTCTCTGCAGTGCTGAGATCTAGAGAAAGTTTAAGCTTGATAAGGACTGAAATTCCAAATATTTTTTGACAAGTCACATTAAAAAGCCATGACACATCACCTCTGTACCCACACACATACTCCTGTTACTCACCAAACTCCACAGAAATAGGTCCCCATATCATACAAGTTGTTACTCTATTCAGAATTTTCAGACTTCTGCATTACCTCTGCATCCTCATGTTGTACTACATCTCTAATACTTAGAATCTCTTTATTGCACACATGATTCCATATGGAATATCCCTTTGATTCCAGAGGCCTTCTCCCACTTAACACAGTAGCAATGATGGTAAGTGCTTCTACTTCATAGGACTCTGTACTGTGATCTTTTCCTAAATAATGGCAAGTTTTGTGTTCATTCCTGCTCCACCTCTATCCTGCAGCACAACATTTATTTCCCAATATATGCTGACATCCAATATACACAGAAATAAGGACATGTAACCACCAAGAGCATTCACTGCTTTGAGCTTGGTACCCCTTCAGTTACACTGGTTCTCACTTTGTAAGATGTGTAAAAGCAATTCTTCACTGTGTTATACAGAGAATATAAAGGTTTCCACTTTTGCCACTGCTCTGTGTCATGTCATCTTGAATATTTATTAACAAGTAAACCTAGCTGGTGAGAAGTTACACGCAAGAAGGTGCTCTGTTATTTACAGCATGCTTAGGAAGTATAGTTGCAAAACAAAATCTTTTTCCTTCAAGTCTAAATAAAACCTCTCTGCCACATGTCTACAGAAAAATCTAAGCTGGACATTAGATTATCTGCAGGACTGGTGTTAGTTATCATTATTTCCTTTTCGTTACCCGTTTGATTTTTATTGTTGTTGTACAAAGAAAAAAGTTAACCTTAGATGAATATTTAAATTCTTGAACATTGCCCCACTGAAAATTGTACTACACTGTAGGAAGCATCAGAGTACTAAAAAGAGGGGGAACAAGGACTATAATAGACCCCACTGACACTAAAATAATGAAACAAGTTACATAGTAAGTAGGAAAAATATTCTACTGACACTGTCATGAGCCTTAATCATTTATAATAGCAAGAGGTAGCAAATAGATAATATTTTCTAGCATTAGCAAATTACTGCTCTAGCCAGTCTATTTAAGAGAATTTGAAAGTGGCTTTACTTTTTCTGTGTAATCAAAAAACCCAAAGTGATTCAGACTGCTAATATCCCTTTTAGGACAAGTGAGCCCATCAGCTGCTTCTTACCTGAAAGAATAAAAATAAAAAAAAAATTCTTTCTTCATTTACAGATTAGTCTTCAGATTAAAATCTGTTTTAGGGCTGTCTTGTTTGCTCATTATTACCACCTGTGCTTCACAAAGCCAATACCAGGACTGGCAGCCAGATTTTTGTACTGGTGTTATTTTCCAGAAGCTCAGGCCAACATTCAGAAGATTACTTCTGCACTTCTTAAAAGGCTCATATAGAAGGTGGCATGTAATGCACGAGCTTTCATTGCTCAGAATAGGAAGAGATGGATGTACTGGTCTGTCAATCAGACACACTACTGGGTAATTAGAAACCAGCAACACAAACTCCATTTTTCAAGTGATATTTCTAGACTTACTGCTACACTATCTTATGCCATCTATTCTTCTGGATACGTGACAAGATTGATGAGTAATTACAAATGGCTCCTTTTGAAGGGGATAGATTCACTGAACAGTTTTAAGTTGTCACAACTTCATTTTTGTGTGTAGAACAGCAGGAGTAGAGCATTAGGTCCAGTACAGTAATAAGTGAGAAAAAGTGTGAAAGAATGGCCTGAAGTCAAGCATGAAATGGAAAATCTTGGGGAGCTGAGGACAGTCAGAAGTGACTAGTTGAATCTACTCCCCTATGGATTATACAACTGGCTAAGGTTATATTCTAACCAACCAGCAGTGAGAAGGACCAAGCAACTTCCAGGTGGCAAAAAAATAGTAGTAAACTGGATATATCAACAGAAGAGAGCATTGAGTTGTTCACCAAAAGTTAATTATATCAAAGAGAAATAAGGTAAAAATTTTGGAAAATTAAAATCAGTTCTTTTCTTTTTCCCTCACCTTGTTTTTAGAATGTATAGACTGTGGTACAGCAGCTCTTCCTAGTATTTGCAAAGATCCCATAAATAGTATGTTAGCACTGTGCTTAGGCCTGAAGGATTTCTAGAATGTGTATTTATAAAATATTTCCAGAAAGTACACATTGGGAAGGTGGAGGAACACACCAATTCAAATCTCAGGGTTTTTTTCAAGCCAAGTTTTTAGTCACCTTTTTAGGAAACCTGTATCTGACAACTTTTATCAGGAAATTCAGTGATGGGAGGAAGAAGACAGGTAAGCCAAAACTCCTTCTTTGCTGTCAGACAATGTGTCCTTCTGTCTTCTGCAACTGGCTAGTCCACTTCCTGCCTTTTATTGAGGAACTAAAAGTTTTACATGGGGATTATTTTCAGTTACAATCAAACAGTGCTGAGTCACTGGCTTCCCTCAGTGCTGAATAGAAGGTAGCAGAGAATACTGTCCTCTCTGAGGAGAGAAGGATCACAACACTGACACCTTCTTTTGTACAGTTTGGCAGCCAGCAAAGACTTCTCTGTTGTGGTATCAAAATTAAAGGAATGATCTTGCACTGAATGCAACACAAAATTTTAAGGACTAAACTTTAAAGGCTCCTCAAATCACAGTCTAATTTCATGTTTATGAGGATATGAAAAATATATCCTATACTGTGACGAAAAGCTTTAGAATTACTGTGTTGTCTCTGAAGTAATTTGTAACTCAAATATCAGGGTTTTTTTTGTGCGTGCACCTGTGAATATTCTACATACTCAATTATTTAATACGGAAATACTAATATTCCAACACATTGTACTTTGAGCAAACATGTCTATTTTTTCCCAGAATAGATTTATGAAAGTAATCAAACAACCAAGCCTAATATTTCTAAATTTATCAGATAGGAACATTAGAATCTACTTGTCTAAAAAGAATATTCTTTGTTCCGATTTCTACATACTTTTTAGTGATAGGTTTTTTGGTAGCAGAAAGATACTGAAACTTGAAGCTTTAATATTCATAGGGCTTTTACTGATTTTCACTGAGAAAAATATGCATTCCAAAACACTACACACTTTTTTGATAGAAAGCACTTAAGTAGTTATCATACTTTTTTTTTTTCTTTAAACTGAAGTCTAAGGTAAAACTTTTTTAAACTTTTCATTCTATGTGCAGCTTATTCTTACAGGTTATCAAATTAAAGAGTGACTGTGTTTGTTCTTCCTTTACATTTGTTTCTCTGAATAACAGAACTGCAAAATAATCTCACATGCCTAAAAGTCATAGCTCTGTCCCTCGCTTAAATAATTTTTCAAAATATGTTTTGACAATGTATTTTTAATCATTGTCAGTTCCTAGAAGGTGTTGTTATGCAACACAGACACAATGTCTGTCAAAGCTGATAAAATGAGTGAATATACTGTCAAATTCTGAAACATGTGAAGCACCAAATGTCTAGGGTTGGAAGGGATATTAAAGATCATCTAGTTTCAACACAGTAGTTGCATTCACATTAGAACAATTCCTCTGTGCCTTGTTCTACTGCTAGAATTCTGGGAAAGTTACAAATGATGGCCAATTATTATTTTAATGTTCTCCCAAATTCATTTATTTAATACAGTATAGTACAATATAATACAATATAATATTATATATTTAATATATTTCCCCTCAGTGTCTTAACACACGTGAATAAAAAAAGGAAAAATCAGGAAAAATCTCTTAAGTGTTGGATAAAATTTCCTCTGGAAGGCAGAGATCAAGATATAGATATTTTTCTAAATCCTGCCTAAGCCCTGGAATCACACTTGGTGCATAGACCTTCCTTATGCACAGACCTTCTCCTGCTCATCTTTTTTACACAAGGTGAAGCTTCACAAATATGTGCAAGGCGGGCATTAGGAAGGGAAGTAAAAGATAAAACAAATCCTACCATTAATATGAACTTATGTGATTTAACTCTGCTTCCCTTACCTTCTTTTTTTCCCTCTTGCCCACAAAAGAAGGGTAGAGGGAAATCTTTCCCATAAGAACTGAAGACATGACAGTTTTTCAACTGTTCATTTCAATTAAAAATTTAAACCAGAATTTTTGAGAACTCCAGCCAGTGAAAAAACTCAGAATAGTAAAAAAGGCATTTTCGTGAAGATCAAACTTCTATTTGAAAGTCTGAAGCAAACTCAAGTAAAGGGAACTGCAGTGAGATGGTCAGGCTGACAGATGAAAGAGTACCATGACAATTTGTCCTGGTCATGAGAGGCAGCTTGGTGCTTTTAAAGTCTGATGTCTAAAAGCTCAGTAATCTCCTGGCAAAGCAAGAGAGGGGTTTAAGAGCTTCAGTTGACACCAAAAGTGAAAATAAAGCTGCGAGGTTTTGCGTCAGTGCTAGAGAAGGTACATGGCACAGGTCAAAAGATCACCCACCCCCTCTCAGAGCTCTGGGTAACACTGTACCTGCTTTTCTTCTCAGGATTATTTCCTCCATTATTACATTATCTCCTTCCCTTAGTCCTGATCAATGAGTCCCCAGGTTCCATTCAATATGCAACAGGTATTGTTTTACAGTACCACTACACACTACCTTACCTACAATGTCCTAAGAATTTTCAAAATGGAAACCAGATAAAAACATCTCCCTGAAAACAAACGAACAAACAAACCTTTTCTTTATTCCATTATTTATAGTTCTGATTTTGTAGAAATCATCTTCCCTGCTCAATACCACAGAATCTAAGCCTGGGAAAAGCAACACACAAGAACAGAAAAAAATAACTGTTTGAAACACTTTAGCATGTTGAGAATATATTTTGAAGACAGCACTCCGTAGTAGCTGAGAGCTTCCCTATTTTCCATTCCATAGGCTTGGACTACATGTGCATTGAGTTTTGCACTATTTGTGGAAGTAACTGTTCTTTCCCTCTTTAATTTTATTCAATGAAACCTTTTATTTAGTTACATATTACTTCTGAAGAAGACAAATTAAATTTGTATTTTACAAACTGGAACATTAAAACATTTGATTTCATGTTACCAACAGGTTATCTGAGTGATAAATATCAAGAATTTCAAGACACCTTAAAGGCCTATTAGCATGCTTAGAGAGTCTCTTAGCTACATCCTTTCCCTAAGGAAGCAAAATTTACTGACTTGTAATTAGAACATTGGAAAGAAATTTTTAAAATTAATTTTGACAGTGTAGTTTTGTCTTTTTCTTATTTACATCCCACTTTTCTTTTTCTCTAATCATTTTCAACAGCTATTATTTTTTTCTCCAGTCCTATCTATACTTTTCACTCTTTCCCTCACATTTACCTCATCATCTACTCTAACAAAACATACACATTTTCTTTTCTTTATCAGAAGTGTAAGATCTGGATTCATAAAACGTTTAAAAAGAGAGAGGATTGCTTTTGGTGATTAGGGACACATAACACCAACCATGAAACATATCTAAATCAATACACTTCCACATATCAGAACAGCATGTGGCAGTACAGCATTATGAAATTTATGATTGCATCGGATCCATGATTTCCCAATAGCTCTACCTCTATAATAACTAATTTTAAGCTAGAAGTCCCATTAGTAACATACAAAAGAAAGAGGGAAAATAGGACATTTCACCGAGCAATGCTAAGCTAATGCTGTAAGGACTATGCTCCACATTGTAGAGTGATTTGTACTTTTTTGTCACAACAAATGAAATTAATGGCTTAATAAACATTTATAATCTGACCTTTCTAGATAATTTAAATGGGGTTTCTGTTGTTTGTTTGGGGGTTTTTTCTATCATTTGCAGAAAAACAGCCATAGCTCATGTGGCCTGAAACACAGAACAGAGCAAAGAACAGAAGAGAATGAAATATTATAAATATAATAAAATATTAATAACATAAAATGCATAAATAAAATAAGAATATATATATTTAAAGACAGGTAATTCTCTGACACTCTGAGAACACCATATATGAAACTAAGACTTAAGCATACCATGATTTAGTTTTTAAGGTTACTTCAGAATTTTATCTGAAATGCACGTGGAGGGCAAAAAGATCCATAGCAGATTTGTGCTGTAAATAATCCTCATATTTCCTTTCATCAAGAGGGAAACCTACAGTCATTCAACAATTCAGCAATTTTGGCAGAAAGCCTGTGGGTCTCAGAAGCCAATGTTCCCAAGTCCATTCACTCTATGGTATAAACTGAAGCACATTAACCCCCGTGCTGGTTTTGGTTGTGTTAGGGTTTTTTCCTCAGTGGTTGGTAGGGGCTGTGCTTTGGATTTGTGCTGAACACAGTGGTGATAACATAGAAAAGTTTTTGTTATTGCTCACACAGAGCTAAAAACTTTTCTGCTTTTTGTACTGCCATGCCAGCAAGGGAGCTGGGGGTGCTGGAGAATCTGGGAGAAGACACAGCCAGGACAGGGGACCCCAACTGACCAAAGGGATATTCCAGACCCTATGGCATCATGCTCCATATATAAAGTAGGGGGAAGAAGGAGGAAAGGGGAAACATTTGGAGTGACAGCATTTGTCTTCCTGAGTACCAGCTGCACATGAGGGGGCCCTTCTCTCCTGGAGAAGTCTGGACACCTGCCTGCCCGTGGGAAGCAGGGAATGAATTCCTTGGTTTGGTTTTGCTTGCGTGCACGGCTTTTGTTTTCCCTAATAAACTGGCTTTATCTCAGCCCATGAGCTTTCCACCTTTAACCTTTCCAGTGCTCTCTCTGTTCCACTGGTGGGGCAGCGAGTGAGCAGCTCTGTGGGCTTTGGCTGCTGGCTGGGGTTAAACCACAACACCCCCGGGGGCAGATGTGGAAAAGCATCTTGGATTCACACACCACCAGCAAGCCCCAAGGATCTGCTGAGTTCCAAAGCACGTGCCACACCACCTAGCATGGGCTCCTAGTCTCCGTGTCACAAGACCATTAATGGTGTGTTCCCAAAAGCAGAAAGCTTTTTTCCTCCTTCCAAATGTTTAGCACAAATGTTACTGCTCTATTTTTGAAGTACAAGTCGCTGCGTAACCTTAATTTTATTAAAAGCCCAAGGGTGCACTTATCATCTAGTGCAAAACTATCACATTATACAAGGAAAAACAAAGAAATACCATTTTATAGATTGAGTATAAGAGAGAAATTAAACCAGCTCCATTACAGAGATAGCTACAGCTTAATTTCTGTTATAAGAGATTATGAAATTACTCATACACTCCCATTACCAAGAGGGATCAGGTTTGTTTTCAAGTCAAAACATTATATAAGAAGCTCCTATTCTGGTAATATTTCCCTCCCATGTATTTATGTATCTATTAAAAGCATCACTAATTATTTGCTATTAAGAATGAGCTAATTAGATCTTGCACTGTGTGAAAGAGATACACAGTGTTTAACTCATGTTCTGTTACAATAGCTGCAAACAAATGAAAAACTAAATTAAGACTTGCAAGAAAAATGAAAGAGCTGACAATGACAAACCAACTATGCTTTGGTTACCTTGGATGACAAGCTAATTTACAAAATTATGTAAAATATAAATATCAACAACAAGAATAAAATAATCCAATTCTATCATATATGACTTTTGGTAAATACTGCAGCTGAACAATCTGCAGGGAAAGTACCACAACTACATAGTGTTTATTTAACAAATATCTTGCTCTACCTCCCTTGTGACTGTATTTAAACTGAGGAGTTATATTTACAGAACTTAGAAAAAATATTAATCTGCCAATTACTGTTAGTTTACATTGTTGGAACTGTTAATTGAGATTTAAAAGACTAAAATTATTTCAGTAGAATAAGAATGTCTGGGTTAAGATATTTTTAATTGATAAATAGTATGTTTTTAAATGAACCCCTCTGTATTTATATAACCAAATTTCACCAGGCACCTGGGAGAAACTATAATGTAGGCATTGAAGACACATGTGGATTTTTTTTTTTAATTTTTTTTTTTTAGTTTTGATAAGCACAATCCTGATACAAGGACTTAGAGTAGTCTCTTTCAAGTCATCTTGCCTCTTAGCCTGCATTCATACTCTGTTAGAAATCTTCTTTGTAATGTTCTGGAGGATGAGTAACAGGCAGGTAATTTTTAAAGCTCACTGTGTTCTGCTTTGGCTACAGTGACCTCTTCAGATTGGTACAAATGCCAAAAAAGAAAAAAAAAAATCTTTGATGTGGTCCCCATCTGCTAATGAGTTAGTCATCCTTCACATACCAAAAAGTAGCAGCTAATAAAGAATTTGCAAGTGGAGATAGATTGATAGTCTGATTGGTATTAGCTTCCCTTTCAGCTAAAACAAAACAGAAGCAAGGCTCATGCTCCAGCCCTTCAGATATCTAGCAAAACCAAACCCATTAGCAACTACATGTAGAAATTTTTACCTGTTCAACCTTTTCTTACAATTGGATTTTAATTCATTACTGATTTTTAATGCACTCAGTGTCTGTTCACTCACAGACACAATTAGCACTTCCATAAGGAAAACGAATCTCAATAAATAAAAAAAGTAATAGAAAAAACATTGCCTTCCCTATGGACAGAGCTTGAGCTCTTAATGCTTTGAAACTCTGATTGCTAAGCATATAGTGGGTTGCATAACTAGGATTTTCCAGACTACACAGATAAAGCCTAAATATGCCAAGATTTCAATAAGGCAGAGGTATACTAAAAAATTGCCTTTATCTGAAAAGTGACATTTATTTCTCATATTTCTGTGAGTATAAGTTATATTACAATTGGATATTGTACACAGAACTTAATAGCAGAGAATTTAGAGATAGTTATGAAGATTCCAAAACATGTAGCCCTATAAACCAACAGCTTACCTCAAACACCTAAAGGCAAAACAAAGTCATTAAACACCAAACCAAAAAGTAATCATTCAGTAGTATGCAAATCCCACATGTCAAGAACACAACTGTCCCTTACCTGTGTTGCAAGATATCTGACAATACTTACAAAGCTATATACAATTTTTTCTTGTTTCAGATTAAAAAAAAAAGATGTTTCCAAGAAAAAAAACCAGCCAAATTTTGTAGTCGTTCCTATATGTGCGTGTATATATACACTTGTATTCATTAGGTTTTCTTTCTGACTACTGTAAAAACACACAACTCTACTTCAAAGAGCTTCTGATGGACAACTGCATTGTTTTTATGCTGAGAACATAGAAAAGGAATGTGATAATAAGTAAAAAACATTACATGAAATGAACACAAATGAATTGTCTTTCAAAAGCCAAACGTGAGTGCTCACAGTCAGGAAGAAACCTCCAAAATATTGTTCTTCTAACCTCAGAAAATTATGAAGGCAATAAACATTAAGCTCCACAAAAGTAATTCTTTAATTATTATTATTAATTTGCTGTTCAGAAAAGAACAGCACTTTAAAGGTCAGTCATCTGCTGAGATGCAAGCAGAAAAAGTCCAAATAATAAGCAAAATGATACCAAGACTGAAGGGCACATAGCCAAGATTTTTCTGATGGAATTTATCTATTCATCCATTGAACGCCTAACAAAGTTATTCTCACCAGAAGGCAAGAGAAGATGTTCAGATGTTTAGAATGGTTAGCCAGACATCAGAGTACAAGTCAAAGATTGATTAACCTGACATTGGGTACAGGACTGACCACAGGAAAAACCATATTTCCCGTCCTATGAGGTTTCTCAGTAATACCCATGCCAAGGTTTTGATTTTACAGTGACAAGACAAATGAACCAAGTTTAATAGTACATATTTTACTGCAATTGGTAATATACTTGATTAATTTTGCTAGTGATTGTGCTGAAAAAACATACACCAAAACAAGCTAAGCTATGAATTAATTAAGGTTTCTGGTACAGGATACATGCATGCCTCAAGGCTTGCAGCTCCAAATGTCATTGTATTCATTTTATTAGAAACACTCTTTCAGAGGAATAAATCTGTTTTGCAGCCTGCACAATTGATGTCAATGTTATATAAAGGTAAATACTTCTGGTGTGAACATCTGATAAAGAAATATATTAGTAAAACATGATACGTCACTACCATTGTACCATCTGTCAGGTAGTGTGTAATTATGGAAATATCATTCTTTTCAAACCCTTGAATAAAAAGAGTGTCTGGCAAAGATGATGAATTAAAGGCAGCTTCATTCTGTAGTCATTAAATCAGTGGCAGTTTTGAAAATCATTCATGCTAGTTTCTACAACATCGTGTCAGTTAAAAGCAATATCTTTTAAAAAATATAATTTAATTTACACCAGGTAACCTCAGAACTGTTAGTGATGGTCATAAGTGAAAATCTTTCAAGTCTCTTTGCATCTTCTTTCTAACAAACCAGAATGCTTTTAAATTCCATAAAATCTAAACAGTAGTGAAGAACAGTTCTTCAGGCCTTACTGAATTCTCACAGTAATACAGTGATTCATTTAATATACTTCTTAGGAAGACTGCTTTGCTAGGAATGTTTTATACTGTAAAGAGAGAGAGAGATATAAAACATCCCCTTTTCAAATGGAAATATGTTAGTGAAAGCTAATTAAAGATTATCCTGTTCAGCAGACAATGCATGTGCCTTGTATGCAAGTAAATTGCTAGGACAGCCTTAGTTCAAAATTCAACCTTAAACTATCTTATCAGTGTTACTGAAAGCAATAGCTGTATTTATTATTTATGAGGATTCATACTTAAACAATATAAATTGAATATCTTCTCTATCAGATGTTTTACAAGGCAATAGATGTTGATGCATCCTACAAGAGTAAAGATGGATTTGCTGAAGAGTTTTGAGTTCAGGCTTTTCTTCCTATTTTTTTTTCTTTGAGTGGGTTGTAGGGTTTTTTTCAACACTCCTGTTTCGGATTTTGCTAGAGATTTTTTTCAGACATTGCTTCAGATGGTAGAAAATAGCAGCATATGAGCATTATTTAGTTTTCATGCACTTTAAATCTATTATCTGGGAAAAATCCATATTTCTTAAGTAGCCATAAATGAAAAAGTTGCTAAAACACTTGAGAGCTCTGGTTAGGAGAGTGTTTTACACTTCTAATCAAAAAAGCTACCCACACATCTATTCAATTTTAACCTTTTTTAATATCACAAGAACCCACGTAAATCAATGAAATACAGACAAATATTGAGATAATATTTCAAAATGGCTAGTGAATAACACATAAATACTGCAAACTTCCTTACAAAAGTAAAGATTTATCCTCCACGTTCAGAGTGGCCCACCACTCCAAATTTTCAATCAAAGTTTGGTGCAGCCTCACATCACTGGACTGAAATAACTGGAGCCAAATGCTCCTGGGCATCACTAAATCTCAGTGAAACTAAAGCAGTACAATGTGCTGAAGATTCTCCACGTGCAACAGACCACTGCTGTTTGATATTTTTGTTTGAACAGTTTCCCACTGCAAAGTCTGGTTTTGATTGAATATTTTTTTCTGTCAGACAGTATTTAGGCATGAAACTCCCTAATAAAATGCTCAAACAAGTCTTGAAAATTTTCTGAAGTTAATTTTCACAGGGAAAAAAAATAATTTGAAAGTTTTCTTTCAATGTATTGGTTTTATTATTTAAGAGTGGAAGCCTGGTCACAAGTTTCCGTGTGGATTTACACTATGCCATCTTAGCAATATACAATAATATTCTAAATAATTAACTTAATATCACATACATATTGTAGGAGAGTTGACTATTAAGCAAAGCTGAAGCCAAGAAGAGAAAATTCACTCTGCACTTGGGCCATCTGCAGTAAATTGCCAAAAGAACAGCTTAGAAAGGCACATATGACAAGAATTTTATCTGTTAAACTTTGTGTTTCAGTTCAAGTTTACTGCAATCATGTACAAGAAAATCATGTCCCATCAACAGCATTCCAAATTTAGCTCCTTTGGTGCAATCTATGCAATGTCTCTCCAGATGCATCTTTGAATTTGTTAGTAGCATGTGGAGCTCTGTGCTGTATCTCTACCTTCAGCATCCAGGCTCATTACCAATCTCCTGAGCCATCCAGTCTTCCTCAGTTGTGAAAATGTAATAAATTGCTTTTTTTCCCTAGTGTATTTAGCACTCATGAAAACTGACAGATTGACAGCTGGGAGGCTGAAGTATTCTGTTTAAATCACAGAGAAAAGGAAAGAAGAAGCAATGACAGACAAAGGAGTCAAAACTGAATTAACCCTTTGCTCAAGTAGCGTGCCGAAGACAGAACAGCCAAGACTCAACAGAGCAATCCATGGCCAGCGAGAACACAGAGATCTTATTTGTTGTGTTGATGGCAAATGTAAAATGAAATAAACCCCTCACATTCCAGTATACAATTATGTTTGCATATTCACCTGTCCAGCAAAACACTTGGCCAGTTTACAGTAAAATTATAAAGAAAATCTTAACCCATCAGACATCCAACACATCAGCTCCACCAGAAGGTAAAAATTATTAGCTGCACTATATGATGTACCCACCCTGCAGTGTAAGTTGAATGGCTAGAACATAAAAAAAAAAATACTACTGGGTAATTTTCATATTTTAGCCATTTTTTGTCTATTAAAGCAAGTTTGAGACAGTTTAAGACCTACTACCTACAAATTCAATATTCAGCCATTGCAGAGCACATAAAAAAAGTTCGATTACATAGAGTGTTTACAAGTCTATCTCTCCTGCTAATATCTATTTCTCAAAAGTTTATGAAATGCATCTTGCCCCAGCTTTCAGCACAAAGATGTAGCAATGAGTTTGCAATGCTAGCATCTTCTGATGCAAAAAAAAAACCCAAACCAAAACCAGAACAACAAGAAAACCAAACCAAAACAACAAAAAAAACCCCAAACAAAACCACCCAAAAATCTAAAGAGAGAAAGGGCTTTCTTTAATAAAAACTGTCAGTAAAATCTGGAGTCCTTCTCTACTGTATTTGTAAATGAGACACAGAACATTCAACAAATCCATTTGGACACAAACTAAAAAGAATTAGATAAGTAAAACTTTTGCACATCAGGACTGTCTTGATTCAAGCATTAGAAGCAAATCCTCTGGAGTCTAACTCTAGTGATCTATTTTATATGCTATGGTCAAATGATAATAATTCTCCATCTCTGTAGAGGAGAATAAGCCTGAAAACTGGATAAAAACATCGCAGCCAGTCCTTGTAATGTACCTGAGTCATCACATGTTTTGAAAGCCAGCTGTAGGCATCAAGGGTGAAAGGTTCTGGCCAGCCAGGACACAGGCACAGAACATGCCTCGAGTACTTTCTCACCCTGGGAATTGGAGCTGGCTACTGTAGTCCAGAATAAAATAAAGGCACTTCAAGTTTTTCAAGAGTCCCTCCTATAGGGTGTCTCTGTGAAGTTAATGCCACAGTAATGCAAGGACCTGAACACACCTCCAGTGCCTGGACTTAGAGTCGTGGCTAAATTTATTTGTATTACCAAATAAACACTCTGTGACAGACCTTCGATCAGTGCTGTTCTACATAAAGGCCTCAAATCTAGCTTTGAATGGCTATGGAAGAATGAAGAAATACCACTGAAAATAAATTCTTTCTTCGAAGACACACCAAGAACAAACTCTACCACAGTGACAGGCATAGCAAATCAAACACTTTTTAGACAACAGGCTGTTAGTTAATCATTGGCTGTAAGAAGAGTAACATGAGTAACACTGATGAGTCTGAAAAATACGTGGTTTTAAAGAATATGTTAAAAAACACCAGGGTTGTCCAAAGCATTTAGATTAGGTTCTGCCAGAACATGGCAGAAGAAAGTTTTGTATTAATTTTTGGTCTTTAGAAAACATTAAAGGAAAACAAATCCAAGAGATCACTTCTAGCAACACACAGTTAATTGTTAATGAAACGAACTTTAAAGCAGCTGGACTGAAAGAGTATTCTGACTGTCCTACTGAATTTAACGTTTTCTAATTTTGCATTGCTTAAGTTACAAACCTACAGCAGGAGAGTCCAGTGGTCTGAACCAACCCAAACATTTTGACAGTCCCAGGAATGAACTGTGGGCATGAGCACCTGGAAAGCTTCCTACAGCCCTGGGCTCTGTTTTGTAAGAAGCACATGCACTGCTTTGCTGTGCAGTGTGTTTAGCACTTGGGAGCTGCACACGTGCATGACAGACTCCTCTGCTCTGAGCCACTCAGGGACACTGATTGTGCTGATGGTTTCCAGAGGACAGATGTTACTTCCCTTCTGCTTTATTTGAATTTCTCAAGTGAGCAGCAAAAGCAGATGTTACCACACATACATATATAAGGTCTCCTCTGTCTCACATTATTCTGAAAGGAACAGAGAGCCCTAAGTGTAAATGGTTTGATTCAGTCTGCAGATTATATATGTTTACCCACATATTCAAACACATATATGTTTTAAATACATATGGTAATCTTACATATATAGAGTACAACATATAAATATGCTTGCATAGGCCAACATACATAATTTTCTAGACTGAACCAAGTCCAAAGCATAACGTGCTACCTGTTTCAGAGTATGTAACATTCTGAAGGGCATAATGTATTTTGTGCATCTTTGATCCCCATGATAAAAAAAAAATAGACTTTTTTTCTCAACTATTTCTCTGGAACAGAGAATACAGAAATTTATTTGGAATTATGTGTTTTCTCTTTCTCCTACAATGCTATCTCAGGGAAAGCTCAGGAAAACCTGAATGACAAGTAGAAGCTGAAGAGAGACCACAGTGAACACCCTACACAAAAGGGTTTCAGTATAGCAATTTTTATAGCCTAGCCAGTTCACTACTGTCACTGGGATTGTCATCAGTACTGTTATCAAAGCTCAACCTAGTAAATTAATCCCATAATCCGTAATTTTCTTCAGGTCCCCAGTCCCCTTTCTCCTTCAGCAATTAAGCATCAGAGCTGCCAAAATGTAGAGGGAGTAAAATGCAAGACAAGTGATATCTGAAGTAAGATAACTACCCTTCCCTGGGCAGGTGCAGCCACTTTCTTCACTGCTATGACAGTAGACTTGGTAATGTGCCACTAAATTCCTTTTGAGTCTACTACTACTTCTCTTTTTGTGTGCCACTTCCAGTTGACTAATGAACTGGCAAACAGAGCACTAACACCCACCCAGATATGATAAACTCCAAAAATCCCTATAAAGTGTATCTGTGTTAATGCAACAATTTTTCACAGTTCTCTGTCAGCGATCTTCATAAATTATTCTATCAGTCTTAAGAAAAGAACATAGGTTATTAATATAGGTTATTAATTATGAAACATTTTTGTGGTTGGATATGCTCCTAGATTTTACAATTTTTTTTTATTAATAAAAGCATAAATCAAATATGCTTTTACTACCAAGAAACACTACAAATTACAAACATGTAATATGTACTAATATGTAATAAACAGCTGCATAAGTGAAAGTACTGGAAAAACACTGAGCTTATATTATCTTCTCTACTAAGCTTAAGTCCTACCACAGTGAAATGCAGTGATTGTGATTTACTAAATATCAGCTTAAAGAATTAGAGTTTTTTTTGTTTGCTCTTTAGAGTTCAGAAATTATTCTATAAGAGCAAGAAATAAAAATTACCCAAAGGCTTTAAAATCAAAAGAAAATTCAGATGGAATGCCTGGCAGCTACAAATGAAAATTAACCATAATTCAAAGATGGAATTTGTATTAATACTGTTATTTTGTTGAAAATAATACACTTTTTTTTAAAGAGATGCCCAAATTAATAAAATCAAGTCCTGCACTTTTGTCAGTAGCATACATCAAAAGAGAGAAAAAGACAAAGATCACTGATGGCCAGTGATTATTTAATATGGAGTAGAAGGAATTAAAACATAAGCGCCGCATATCTCAAATGTGCTCATACGAAACTGAAGTATGAAAATACAAAAGCAATACACACATTCAAAATGGTAGACAAATAAACACATTTTTCAGACCTTTAAGTAGCTTTTGCCATGGTGGTAAGGAACCTGATGTAGTATTTAACAACACTTATAGAGGGAACATTCCCATCTGAGTTAGTCTGCTTGAATGACTGGACCATTCCTACATTCACACTGTAAGCACTTCTATTAGTTAATGAAGTCATACATGTTTGGTTTGTCTTTAATCATAAAATGAATATTGCAAAGGGATTGCAATGCAATTCACTGTCACCGACTAACATGACAAGTTAATCAGCATCATTTTGAAAATGGCAAAAAAGTCTTCAAGTCTCACAATAGCTGAGATTTCCAGTCTCAGACCCCAGCAACAGGCAGAGACAAGAGACTAAGGGCTAACTACCACTCTAATCACTACATATTTACATCTTTATAAGGAAAAGGTAGAACTGAAGGCAATTGAATCCTGAATTTATTACATATACATGACATACTGTCATTACTATTCGTCAGAACCTGCTGCAGTACATGTTGTTTGGCTATTTGGATATCACATACCTGGAGCTTGAATATCTTAAGTTTGGGAGTATTAATTTAATTGAAACACTTCCTCAGCATGAGTAAATATTTTTCAGTCAAAACGGACTTGTTTAATTTTAATCTAATACAATGATTTCTGTGCTGTTTAAAAGTAAGACTTCTAAATGTTATTTTAAAAAACATTGTTATTTAAACATTTTTCTCTATATCTCAATTTTTTTTTTTCAGAGACCCTGTTTTGTTCTTTGTCCTTCCCATTCTTGAATACAAACAAAGGTGACTTTTACATTCAATATCATTCAGAACTTCTCAAAAACAAGGTCAAAACATGTAGAAGTTGTTTCTAACAGAAAGCTAGATGTTCAAGGGATTAGAATACTGTAAAGTAATTTTTTGTTCTATCTCAAGGAGTAGGCAATAAAGGTAAGAAATAGAAAGTGATTTTACAAATTCTCTCTACTAAGCTTTTCCTTCATCAATCAGCTAGGGAACGATATTAAATCTCTCTGCTGAGTAATTTCTTTCCCATAATAACGAGGAGCCTGGCTTTCATTACTCCAGATACACATAATTCGTTTGATAGTAATTGGTTTTAAGGTTTACTTTTGGTTGCTATAGAATTTCCTTGCTAATAAAGAATACACTGAACATTTGTTTGTAAAAGGTTGGTTTTGCTACATAAACAACAAGATGATGTACCTTCTCAGCACTTGTACACGCACACGAAATTGGCATTCAAAAAGCTGGGTAGGAGTTTGCTTTCAGAGGATAATGTGCATATGCACAGTTATTGGCACTGAAGCTCTGGTTTAATCAACAGATTCTTTAGTATTTTGGGCTTTCATATTTTATTTAAGAATTGGAAGTTGCAACACTGCATTATGTAGAGTGTATCACGCTTTTGAAAGGAGCACAAAAACAATCAGGAGAATCCCCAAATCATGAAGCAACTGAGACAAATATATTTTAGCATGTTCTTAATTATGCACTTTATAACAAAGCTACCTCACAGGAAAAGTGATATTTCACACAAGACTAGGAGAAGAATTGAACTAAAAATCAGTTCACAACGTTTGATTGTGATGATTTCTAAATCTATCCTCATGTAACTGTAGAACTTGCATCACTTGAGTGAATGGTAGCCTGCACTGGAACTGCAACAATCCTGGGATATTATCTGTGAGGCTACAAACCCCTCCACTGAATCCACAGAGTCATTTCCATATTTATCAGAGAATTTACCAAACTGTCTATTCTTTCTCTTTTACACCATAGAAATCTGCAAGGCTTTCAGGATTCAGTTGTCAACATATTTGGCTAATACTGCCTGAATACTCAACAGGTTGAGAGTAGTAGTTCAGATCACCTGAAGGAGCACCCCTGTATCTTCATTTATTCCATTCTCATAAAATGCAGCTATGCAAATCAGCTGAGCACTTTGCAGCACCTTTACATCAGCAAAGGACATCTGCATCTTGCTTTTCCATGGTGAACTGTTTTAGTTTTTAATAACAAACGCTTACACTTGTTCTTCACATGTGAAAATTTGCTTTATTGGTGTTCTGATTTGAAAATACCCTGCTTTTGCTTTGCACTCATTGTGTTGCAAGGGGGAAGAAATTATGTTCAGTAGTTTTTCGTGTATTTTTAGTAATCATGTAAAATTAATAAGATTGTTCTTTATTTTAAATGGATTCTGCAGGCATTACGTGGCTGAGGTTTTATCTATTTGGGTAATTTTCCACACAGAGGTAATCTTCCACTCTATTATACTACATATTAAAATAAGTATCCCAAAAAATCCAGCTGAAACCTCAGAACACTTACAAAAACACAAAAGTGATATAGAAGAATATTGTCAGAGGAATGTAAAAATTAAAACCTCTTTCTGATTCTGCTACAACCCACTATCTCTCTCTCTCTTTCCAGTCTCTCCTTTTATGTCTCTTGTCTATTTAGTCCATAAGCTTTATCTTTCATTATGAGCATCAATAATGATCTGAATGTAAGTTTTCCTTTAACCACATCAGATGATATCAAAAAAGACTACTTTGTTCAAACTTTACAAGAATAGATACCATCTCTATTTAATATTCTTCTGAACTTAATATTTCAGTAATACTACTGAAACTGTGAAGAGAAATATCACATGGTCACAAAAGTGGTTAAAATATTTCCTAGTATTTCTCTGTGAAAAGACCTGAAGCTTGAAGCAGTTCACACATTCCCAAGCTTATTTTATTCAGAAGTAGAACTTGGTTGGGCATTTTTGTTCTGTATGAGTTCCTTTTGCTCCATTGTGATTTTAAAGAGTAACAAGTTTAAGAAAACAGTGATTTACAGAACTAAGCTAACATCACCTGACACATCTGAACTTCCTGTCGTTAAGGTTTTTGCAGTAATTAAATGCATTGTTTTGAACTGGGTTTAAAGGATTTCTGCAAAATAGTCTAAAAATAGTCTAAAATCTCATGGTAACTTTTTATAACAAATAATAATAATGTTAGGGATCCAATCATAAAAGAGCCTTTCCCAAGTCCTCTAAACAACACTTGGTGTTGTGCCAGATTTCTACTAGGTTTTTACACACAAAACCAACCTTCAAAATCCGATAGTCAACCACTTCTTCATAAAACAAAGCAGGATTAGCTAGTTAACTGACTGACAAAATTTTCATGATCTACAGCATGAGAGGAAATAGGTGCAGGCAGTATGACAAGCATGACATGACTCAAACCTGTATTTCTCAGATCCCAAGCCTGATTATGTGATTTTGTCAGCATTCCCTCTGGCCCAGACTGTGCCACACTGTCAGGGCTCAAAGTCAGAATGACTCAGCTGAACAGATAAGAGGCAAACATTGTGCACAGCATGGTTATGAGCCTGTGCTGGCCTTTCTGTGCCAATTCAGTGACTCTGCAACTTGTTTAAATTCTGTGCTAAATTGTAAGCACAGCAAAAAGCACAATTAATATATTTTTGTATAATGTCTATGACTTAGTATCTTTAGCATATAAAATATCTTGTAAATTCTCATTCAAGGATTCTCAATCTGGGATTTTTACATTTTTTCCCGTTTTAGTAAAAGAATGAATTAAATAAGTACAATCAGTTTTACACACAAGTTGTAAGTAAAAGTTTATGGTTGTGGCTAATCTATTTAATACCTTAAATAATGAATCAAAGAAACACTACGAAAAAAATTTTTTTCCTAAGCAGCAATAAGGAAAATAAGGCCATAAATCCATGTCTTTTTCTTCTAAGGCTCACTGAAGTTTCTGACTTGCACTATTTTATGACCTATTTTTGACTAGCAGTTTGTCTCATTCACTGTACTGGTAAACTTTATATAGAAATATATAGTAAGATATAGAAGCATTAAACCCATATATGTAAGTGAAAACATTACATATTTTAATTGTGGGAGTTCTTTAACTGAAAAGCCTTATCTTCTCTGAAACCAGGCAGCTCTGTGAAAGGAGCTGGTTCATTTTCACACCTTAGTTGCAAGAAGGTTACATTTTCCTTAGATTTGCCCTGGGAGATGTAGTATACAGCAAGCAATGGATCATCTAAACCCTCTGCATTCAGGAAGCAGCCCACTCTTCACTCCCATTCTTCAACTTCGTTTACACTCTTTGCTTAAGAATTTTTTCTGGTGTCAATCTTTCAAACCACTAAGCAGCATCACTAAGGTACTGACCCAAGATGTAGCTATATTTGTGACACAGTGACACCACCAGGCCTTTGGCATTAGTAAAGACAGTATAACAAAAGCAGCACTGAGAATTAAAATACAGTATTCCCCACTTTCCCCCAATGAGAAGTTAATGGAATTTTAATCTAAGATAAGGAATGCTTTTTCTGTTACAAGCAGACATAATTTAGACAAAGTATCCTGAGAGACGAACTTGGTAAACTGAAACAAAGGATTTGATTTTGACAATAGTATTCATTAGTATGAGACTTCAGTGTTATATTCATTAATTTCCCTGCCTGAAGACAGTTCCTTGACTTTCAAAATCTCAGACTAAATTTAAAGAGAGAGTTCAGGTAGGTAGTATGACTCCTCACTTTTATGAGCTCTCTGTGTCATTGGTGATAACTGAATGAAATTGAGTAAGAAAGGTTCCTTGGCCTTCTGCAAACAGAATCATCTCCCTCTGTTAAAAACCTCGTTACTGACAAAAAAATAAATCTGCTGTAACTGCAGCATGGTATGTTATATGTGAAACTGTTTTCTTCTAATAACAAATTGTCACCGTTGCTTCTAGCAGTTATTTCAGCAAAAACATAGGTTATTAGAGCACTTTTCTTTCACATTTGGTACATTATGGATGGAAAGCATACCTTTTAAATAGAGGAGCAGTAGAAAGCTAATCTGTCATTTTCCATTTGCCCATAATGTACATTGTTATTTATTAATATTTTAATTTTAATATAATCAATATGAAAACAACTGACATTTAAAACTATTCTCATCATTATTTCACTCCCTTCTCCTTCTTCCTTTATATCCTAGGAAGACAACGCGTAAATCCTCTCACTTACCACTCCCAGTGGTTTCCTTACCATTACACAGCATGCCTTAAGGAACATTATGTTCTGATCAAAGACATGGCCAAAATATTATTCCATTCCCATATGATGACCCACATTAAGAAGATGGATGGTGCATTTTGCAAGACTCTATCTAACAGAGATTTTTCACAATAAGAATAATCAGTCATCGGAATCATCTCCTCAGGTAGATTCCCCAACACTGGACACTTCAGATATGGCTAGACAGGGTGCTGGGCCATCTTGTCTAGACCTCGTTTTTACCAAGTAAAGGTTGGACCAAATGATCTTTGAGGTCCCTTCCAACCTGATAGTCTATGAATGAAAATTATGGGGGAGGAGGAGAGGGGGGGAGTGCAAAAGAACCTCATAGATTTAAGAAAAAGAAAGGACAATAAAGGCAGCACAATCAGACCTGAGGAGAGTTGTCATGATTTTGTTTAGGTCATTAGGTTCATCTTGGAGATCCAGAGACTGTGATCATCTTATATGGCTGTGTAGTAAATCCCAGCTCCTAACAGGCTGGTGCAGCTCTTTGACCAGCCTTGTGGGCGGTACCTATTCCATGAAAAGCTGAAAAACTTGTTGCCTTTGTTTGGTGTGAAAGTCATTTTCCTTCAGATATAGGCAGCAGTGAAACCAAGTGGTATGAGCAGCAGTTTGCCTGAATCACAGTGTAAGGCAGTCTCACAACTGCTCAATACGACAAAAAAGGGAAAGAGCAGCTTTGGTGAAATAACACCTTTCCTGTGTTAAACCAGATCTGAAAGTTAGAGATGACAGAAACAGACAAAAACAGCAGGAAAGAGGTCAAGAAATGGACTAACAGCAACTTTCTGTCACCTCCAGTCCCATCACAAAACCTTGCAAAAGAAAAGCAGTCTATCAGGAATCATCTCAAATTTACAGAAGCAGAGGGAATATTAATGCTTTACACAATAGCACTTTGTAAGGATCTGTACCAGTTCATATCAAATGAAGACCCTACACAAAATCATACCCATATCCTCAATATATCAAGCTAATTCTTCTAGTAAGACAAAGATAGTTTTTTAAAGCTCTTTTCCCAATTGAAATTACTTGACCTATCTTGTATATAGTTATATCTCAGTGCAACTCTTAGCAATGAACTTTTTCCAAAGTAATTCGGAATTAAGAGAGCACAAGTCCAGGTCCATAAATTCTTGGTGTACTGCTGTACATATAATAATCTTATGTTGTTCCTATATGGCATAAATTAATTCAGGAAAACCTGCAATTGATCTGCAATATCCTCCCTGCATTTCCAGACTTATTTTTATGTATTTGATAAACTGATACAGAACTGTTTTATGTCATAGATATTCACACCCACAAACTCAAAGAAAAGTTAAAACTACATAATATATGACTGACTTAAATAGAAGTAGTACAGAACTAATTGACTGCTTACCAGTACCCTGAAATTGCTAATTGACTAGTAAGGCACCAATTTGTTGACCAAACTCATTAGGTAGCAAACTCTTGCCTAGGAAATCATCCTGAATAAATATTAGGAAAAGGTCAAGTACCTTCTTTTTTACCGTTACATTCTAACTGCTTATTTATAAATCATTGAATGTCAAAGACACGTTATTGTTAATGTGACTGATGACAAAAATATTTACTACAATAGCGCAATTCTCAAATACGAAAAAGAAAACAGAATATCACATTCTTTTAAGGGCAGCTATGACTTCCTTTTATTTCCCAGACTAGGATGAAAATCACTGTATCTCTTTTACTCAAAATCAAGGGGAGTTCCTGATCCGTTCTTGCTTACAAGTCACAAACAGACAAGCCATCTACTGGCTTTAGTTCCGCTGGCTTCAAATAACAGGCAGTAGTGGACTCTATCCAGAACCAAAACAAAGAATTAACACACCTCCCTCTGTGTCAGCTCTGAAAAACCTCAGACTGCCAATAAAATGTGCACTCTCCCTTGTCAGCATCTTACAGCGCAGGGAACAAGTTGTACAAAACATCAGCATCACAAGAGCAAATCTTGGTACTCCTTTCTCCTTTTTGCATTTCAGAAGACTTACAGTCCCATATTATTTCCCTTGGTGGGAGAAACTGCTTCAAAAATTACCCATTTGCTTCTCAACTCCTTTCATCAAAATTATGAAATGATCTAGGTAAATATTTTTCAGTCAGTTATTTCCATGCCTTAGAAAATAAATTGGTCTTATCATTTAGATGTGCATCAAAGGATTGCATCAAACTGTTGAGAAAAGTGTACATGAGCTTTTTCAACCAAAGACACAAAAGAGAATGGAGGAATTAGAAGCAGTATGAAGCATATCTTGGAGATTCTGGAGAAAAGTAATACTTATGGCAACCCATTAATGATCTTAGACTCAGTTGTTTTTCATTAATATTATTCATAGCAGCAGAAGTAGTGAAAGACATCTTTCTGCTAACAAAAATAAGCTACTTCTTGAAATCTAAGATTTTGCCTGCTGTTATACAAGGAACTCTTTCTCTTTGAAACATGTTCCTTGAGACAAGGACTGTATACAAGGGTTTCAATTACCACACAGGAAACAAACTAATTTTTTATCCAGATATTTGAAAACAATCATACAGAAAAGTTTTTTTTCCAGTATAAGCTTTTTTTGGAGAGTTTTAAAACCACACTGCTTGGCCTAACTACTAAGAGGAGATTCACCTACCTACTCTCTGTAGAGCCACAGTTTTAGAAGAGAAATATCTGCCAAAGTTGGGTAAAAATATAAACCATCCTATCAGGAATGACCAAAGGAAAATAAAAAGCATTCATGCATTAAAACTTACCTTTGGCCTTCTGTGTTGGGCATAGATGCTCCCTCGGAAGCATGACCTTTGATGCTCCTCTCCATTTAGCTGCAAGGTGTTTTGAGCTCAGCACATCCATTTAGCTGCTGGGAGGTTTGCAGTCCTGCTGTTGGCCCAGATCCTCTTTCAGAGACCACTCTAGAGGGGAAAAAAAGAAACAAGCCTCATCAACCCTTCATAGGATTTCAGGTATTCCATATGATTTGCTATTTACAGCTAGTGCCTAATCCCAGTAGCCTAATGAAGTTTTAGGTGTCCTGGTTTCAAGATTTCTCCAAATCTCCTGGTTTGGAGAGCTGGGTACAACTGGTCTAATACAGCCACCCCACAGCCCAGACCCCACACTACTTCTGCAGAGTTGCTATGAGTGCATTTCATCTTCAAACAGCCAGGCTATGCCTTTTCATACCAAGCAGTAAGTATTCCAGTCTGCAAAATTCTTCCCCTACGAGACCAGTTAAATGCAAAACTTCATTTCAAGCACAATTTCGTGTTTGGAATTCATATGTGAAACCTGTGAAGCCAGGTGGCCAGCAGGTGCTCTCCCAGAGCTGGCACTCAGTGACCACAAGCCCTTCTTCCAAACCCAGCATTGCAGAGGAGGGCAGGAGAGATGGACACGAGGACAAAGATGACAGAGAATGCTGTGACCTGACTTCACCCCGCATGGGGACACTGTCTACACAGAGCATGATGCTGCCTGTTGCTCAGTCAGCACTATTTACCCTGGAGCAGCTGCACTGAGGAGAGCCTCTCCTCTCAGAATTTCTGGTTTAGAAATACAAAGAGAGGTAATAACAAATAAAACTGTTGAAAACAAAGGTCCCTCTGCCTACACACTGCTTCTGCCACCCACCTCTACTGTTTTCAAATACATCTCACAGACAGTCCCCAGCAAACTGCAAGGAAAATCATAGAATCATAGAATCACAGCTGGGTTGGAAGGGACCTCCGAGATCATCAAGTCCAGCCCTTGATCCACTACTGCTGTGGTTACCAAACCATGGCACTCAGTGTCACATCCAGTCACATCTTAAAATCTCCAGGGATGGAGAATCTGCCACTTCCCTGGGCAGCCCATTCCAATGCCTGATTACTCTCTCTGGAAAGAATTTCTTCCTAATATCCAACCTAAACCTCCCCTGACACAGCTTAAGACCATACCCTCTTGTCTTGCTGATAGTTGCCTGGGAGAAGAGACCAACCCCCACCTGGCTACAACCTCCTTTCAGGCAGTTGTAGAGAGTGAGGAGGTCTCCCCTGAGCCTCCTCTTCTCCAGGCTGAACAGCCCCAGCTCCCTCAGCCTTTCCTCACAGGACTTATGCTCTAGTCCCTTCACCAGCCTTGTTGCTCTTCTCTGGACCTGCCCCAGCAGCTCAATATCCTTCCTGAACTGAGGGGCCCAGAACTGGACACAGCACTCGAGATGTGGCCTCACCAGCGCTGAGTACAGGAAAAATCCCCTGCTCTCACCTGCACAAGGTGGGCACTGCCCCCTGCACTTGTGCCCCACAGCTCCCCACACCTGTGCCCCACTGCCCTCCTGGCCCATCCCCGACCTGGGCACCAGGACAGAGCCCCTGAGCCCTGTCACAGCAAAACCAGCAGCAAACTATCAACCAAGCTCAGTGTGAGTGCCGAGCAGCACGGCCACAGCACAAAAGCTGGTGCCAGGGAAAGCTCAGGCTGACTGAGCCAGGCTAAGGTCTTTCTCTCAGCATCTCGTGATGTTTGGAGTTGGGACTGACTGCTGAATTCTCTCTGTGGAAATTTAATGCTGTCCAAGGTTTTCTGGCACACCCTCTGGCTGGATACTGCCACAAGAAATATGCAGCCAGAGGGTTGTGCTTTTTTCACAGGCAGAAATAATGATAGCTCTTAGAAACCTGAAAAAAGTTAGTTATATGTTTCCATGTTACACATTACAGTATTATCAAACAACAGAAATTCTGAGCAGTAGGAAATTGGAAGATTTTTTTCCTGATGTTCTTCAGTAATTTTACAAGCTATTTTTCTATGCTTTAGAGCATGAGTTTTACTCCATTATCTAATCTGTGTCTTTTAATTAATCAAATTGCTTTAAATGGTGAAATTTGATCTAAAATATTTTGTTCATTTGCAACCAAGTAAAGTTTGATAAGAACAGACAGTTTGGCAGAGCTTGTAAATCCTCATGGAGCAAGAAAATTAACATCTTGGCACTCAGCTTGGTAATGATGTGCCTGATTTCATGGAAAAAAAGACAACAAATTCATTTCCATACCTCAATAATACTTCTCTTTTGCTTTAGCTTAATTAGCGCATTGAAAGATGAAAGCTGAACTTTTTTTAGGCATACCTGGTTCCTAGAATGTGCAATAGTGTGGAAATAATGATAAATCTGAAGTTTCGTGATAAGAACGCTTTGAAGATAATACATTTGTGTGCTAGCAATACATTCATTGGATCCGAAGAGTCAACAAAATACTTGACTAAAATAAAACCCACTCACACAAACCATCCAATATAACCTTTGCTTTTTTATAAATTTAAAGTTTTCCTTTAACATGAACAGTTCTATGTCTGAATCCTGGTATGTGCTGGACCATGGTGAAAGTGAAAGAAAAAACTGAAGATAAGAAGACTAAAAGTTTTGCTGGTTTTTTTTTAAAAACACATTAATTGAGTGAATCACGTTCCCAGCTATTGTGGGTGTATTGAGACTTAGTCAAATAAAGGTTTGTTTGGTGAAAAGTAAATTCCAATTTCTTGGAAAAAAACCCCAACAGATCATAAAAAGATTAAAAAAAAAAATATTTTTCCTTCTGTTTAAACACCAAATTAAGCAAAAATTACACACCTGAGGAGGTAAGTTTTTGAACCAGTTTTTGTGTATTTGAATACTGTTTTTCCAAGTGCATACTAAAAATTACACTTAGAATGTTTTTTAAGGTCATCAAGAGATAGAGGTTCCCCTAATTGACTGTACATGAAATCAAGATGAATAGTTTACAAAAAGCCATAAAACCCCACTGCTCAGGAATAAACATGACCTCAGATACCTGCTTGGAAATCTTAATGTTATACTACAGAAGGAAAAAAAATCCCCAAATGCAAATAAATACATGATAATAAAATTTGGAAAATAGAGACAAAATATTGAAGATGTCATACAAGAAGACTGTGAAAATTTAATGCCTGATTATAACTTAATTTTGAAAATATTTCCTTGAACCTGATCCCCACTAGCTGGATCTTGGTTTTAATTAATTTCTAGACATTTAGAGAGACATGTTCCCTTCCTGTAGTCCTTAAAGTTCCACACCATAACTATAGTATTCCATTTCCAGAGGTGTTTTATTTTAACAGTCAACATCTTTTCAAGAGGTACTTTCAAAAATCAGATCACGCATTTAGGCATCTAAATTTCAAGTACCTAACCTTAGATTTTTATTAGAGATTCATTTTAAATATTCAGGGATTAATCTTTACATTCATGAAACGAATTAAAGTTATATTTTGTGCCTAGAATCGATTAGTTCTTAACATTCTTAAAATGCTGGCATGCTAAAAAACAAAAAGAAAAACAATTTGAAATAACTTGTTTGATGGGAAAGCTGCATTTGACCTAAGCAAGAGAGACTGCATTATAGCCATGGGCCTTTTATTTCTGTAACACTGGAGGTAGTGCTGGCCAACCTAGAGGCAAGTTCATTAATCTCCCCAGCCACAAAGAAATGGAATGTCATACACTGCAATGTGTTCTTTATTGCTATTCCTGAATAGCTTTTCCATAAAGTTCTTTGTTAAAGATAAAACCGAGAAAAGTTTAAATGGGATTTTAAGAATTTAAAAGCTTTAGGCTCATGAATATTCTTCAAAACACTTTCAAGATCACCCACAGTCTGTCCAGCTATGCAATTTATAAGGGCAGGATTTAGAACATGGTCACCATAAAAGTTTATGCTAGCTCCTTATACATCAGTACAGAGGTAAAACAATTATGGAGTATCTGTCTTATAATGACAACAACAAATAAACTAAATTAAGACATGAATAAAACAAATCTTCTTTATAATACTTACTTAAAAATGCATATATGTCATTATTTGAAGAAAGATATAGTATATTGAACATTTAATCAATTTCCTCATTAATTCTAAATCTGTCTTCCCATATTCACAGTTGTCATTAATTTGGATTCCTGCTCACAAGGAGTCAGAAAATCAGTAAAAATAATACCAAAGATGATCTCTTTCAGGAAGAAAGGTCCCTAAATTTAAAGAAACTCATGCATTTAAAACAAGCATATATCAGTATCGATAGAAAAACAAATGCAGACTCAGGTATTCCCAAGTCCAAAACCTTTAAAAGTGTGATAATTTAATTACACTTGACTTAATAACTTCAACCTCAACGCAGTAAAATTCTAATAGTTAACATGTTTGACAGAAGCAGTTTTAGTATGCAAGCACTTATTATTTGAGATAAAAGTACAGAAGAATAATTAGATTTTATATGGTAAATGTATAATTACTTCCTCTAGTATTCTCTACTGCACGATGTGTGCATATCCATGATAAGAATATTAGAAATATTCTCCATTAAAAAAAAAATCACCTTCAGTACTTCTTATTTGTGTTCTCTACCATGTTCTTCTCTAGTTTACAAAGAACCTGTGATTCTACCTTGAATCTCAGTTTTCTTACTGAATATTTCAAGTCCTCCCTTTGTTCTTCCAAGTGAAACCCATCTGATGATGTACCTTTTACATCCACACACACTTACATGCCAGCTCAGTTTTCCAGCTCCCCTTCCAGTACTTGTGAAGCATCACAGAAAAGCTTAACAGTAAGCATTGTTTAGCACAAAGGTTGGGCTCTTTTGTCAATAGACTTCATTGAATTTTACCAAGATAAAATCAACATTACTTGCCTCATAAGGAAAATGATGCAGAAACACCAAATGATTTTATCAACCTCATGCAGTAAATACCGTGAGAGGAAAGGACATAACACTTCTGACCATCAGCTGTATTTTCTTGGCATTGAATCCCATTTTAGGTTGCTTATTAGCTGTGTTATTTTCACTAAAATTTGTGAGCCTGGGCCAGGTGTCAACAAGTTCTGTGACTCTGATGGATTTTCCTGAGTAATTACCGAGTCTATCACTTTCATTTTCCACTGTCAATCTACCATTCAGTCTGCAAAATGCTCAATTTGGATTACTTCAGTCTAATTTTTTCTTTTTCTAAATGGTAAAATACCTGCAGTCTCCACAAAAGGTAAGTAATACCCTTCAGGCCAGAAAATGCAACATCAAGGCTAAAAGAAGCAATCTAAGTAGGGTGACATGACTACAAATGTATCCTAAAAAACAATGTGGGAACTGTCCTGAGAACAAGTTATGAAAACGGCTCATATCAACAGAGTTATCAGTGGTAACTAAAATTCTGATTGATTCCTGGCTTGTAGGAAACTACTATAGCATTTTTTTCACATGGGCTAGCCTAGGTCAGAAATAGCAAAAGATCAGAAATAACCAAGCTGTGCTTTGCAGCTGAACTCAAATCTAGCCATAATGCTTACTAAGTTTAATATTAATGGGTTGGAGAGGGGTTTGGGTTAGTTATTTGAGATTTTTTATCCTAAACCTCTGACAGTGAGAAGACTGGCTTACAGCCTTCCATAAAGAAAGGCATTTTGCAACAACTTTTACTTTCAAATTTGTCTTTTTGTTAATTTTGCCAAACTAACAGTTAAAAAAAAAAATCATTAATCAGAAATTGGGTGGCTCAAAAAGAAACAACATTTGTTGAATGTCCAATATATATATGGAAAGATTTGTGATCAACAGCACAAACCACAACATCAGTTTCATGTTTTCTGTCTACATAATTTTAACAGCAAGAATTTACATTTGTAGAGGCTCCAGAAGCTTAATCTGCTGCTGTTTTAAAGTTTCCTTTGTTATTTCATTTAGAACCTCCAGAATACTCATGCAAAGACTGCTTACTATTTGTGCACATTGCTGAAAGAAGGTCCTAGTGATTTATAATACAATCAGTGATCATCAGTTAAATCCATATTTTATTTTGGAAAAATAGTTTCTTGTTCCAAAAGCTATGTAAAAACTTTCAAAGCATCAATCTGATGCATTCCAGTTTAATATAGACCACGTTATACCTCAGACTTAGTCATTATCTATGATATAAAACACATACACTCAATCAAGGAAAGTATTTTTTGATAGGTACAGTCCTCTGATGCATAATTGAGACTTACTTTTGCTTCTCCAAAGGAAAAGACACATGAATTAATTAATTGCAAAATTACGTAAATTGCATCAAGATTTTGTTTGTCCTGGATAATGTATGCCAGGTTTTTTTACTCTTCAGAAATGCATATAAATAGATGCTTTGGCAATTAATGTTATTGTAGCAGGCTTTATAGGTTTGTGATTTTGGGGGGGAAAGACGGGCTAGAAATGGAAAAGAAAATTCTCAATATAAAATGTGGTTTTATTATCAATAGAGGAAGAAATTACAACAAAGATATCAGCAATTACAGTATGATAAATAATATCTGGTCTTTCTACCCTGTGACTTTTAAATTCTGTGCCTCTGTAAACAATACCCCACTTAGTTCAAGAGCTCCTGAGATGTGCATGACCATATTTCAGTGCATCTGCTTACTTATGATGTACACCACAGAAAATTTGCCTACAGACTGTATTCTGATTCCACTTTAAGGAAGGCAACAATTAGAAGATAAGTTTTTGTGTATAATAGTAAAATTTTCATTCTATTGAGAGAGTCAGACCTCATCTAGAACAGACACTGTTATGATAGCAGGATACATGTGTTTTTATATGAAATGTACATGTGTGTATTCTTGCCTTAAGTTTTCAGCTTTGTGCCTGTGACCAGCAATCAAATGTGCTGGGAGATATGCTGATCACATTTGCCTTACAGAGTTCCAAGGGAGAAAAGTTCTCTCAAAAGATCGAGAAATTTGTAAAAAATGAATGCTCAGTGAAACCAGTGCTTATAGAATTAATGAAACTGTGTCACTGTCTTCAAGGACTTCACTTAAACTCTTTGTAAGAACAGTTTCTCTAATATCCTCTAAAGTATCCTGTAATCATAATGAATTCCTGCAAAAATACCTTTTTTTCAGTTAATACACAATGATCCTGTTACAATGAAAAATTTGAAGTGCATTATTTATTTCCTATCACATTTCAGATAATAAGGAGTCAAAATTGACACCTGTTACAAATGTCATAATAAATGAAAAATCTTGTCCTAGTTTATGTTACTAGTATAAAATCTAGTTTACTTACTAAGGCTAGACTGGTTTGTGAATCCACACACCTGTAGGTTCACTATAAACCAAAAATATCTAGGAGTTTTCTGAAAGTGGTTTCCATGGACTTTAAACAAAGGAGTAAATTGAAAACCTCTTAGTAAATTTTTCAGGTCCTGGAGAGCTGTTACATTGGCATCCCATGGATCATATTGTTCATTTTAATGATGTAAAATGCTGGCATTGACTTTCACATAAATGGTCTCCATGAGTTTGAATTGTGGGATTGGAGGCCTACTACTATAGATTGGTAAATTAATTTTCCTCTAATGCTACAAACGCTGTCCTATTTATCATGACTAAATAAATCCAATATTTCAGTCGTTAAGAATTTGACACTGGAAACAGCTGGAGTTTTTAGATTTAAACCAGGGAATAAATTCACTACCAGAGGTCTATAAAACAAGGTCCTAACTCTCTGAAGGACTTTAGAACCCATCAATCAGTTCTTTATTAGGGAAACAGTATTTATGGAAACTTCAAGAGTCCAAATTAGCTGTAGCTCAAAGAAAAAGGATTTCTTCCCCCCCTCTTTTTTTTTTGTAATTTCTCAAGGCTTAGAATGTTTCAATATAAGAAGTAATTTCTACTGTGTTTTCAAGGAATTGAATGATAGTAGACTTCTAATGTTTAAAAATAGATTGCCCTGCTAATCTCACACTGGATCCAGGTTATTGTGTTCATTCATCATATTCACTATCAAGGAAGCAGTAAGTATTTCCTGTCTACAGATTTTTACAGAATCTCAGATTATGGCTCTTTTATTCTATAAAGGGAGATAAGAGACCAGTGGATTTAAAAAAAAACAAACAAAAAAAGCATTTAATTGTGATGAGGTGAGTTAAAGCTCTAAACTTTAAGATAGAATAAATTATTTCTTTTAGAAACGTACAGAGGGAACAGAAGTGAAGTTCTCAGGTAATGGGAAGGATAATAAAGTGTGTTTTAATAAAAAAATCAAACAGATAACCTAGAAAGTCCTGTGTGTATATATGTTTCTATATTTAAAATTGATGCTTATTAAGAGAATATTTTAACTGTGCATTTCAGATCTTCAAGAAATTACGTCAAAGTTGGATTGTCAACCACAGGTACAGACAATTTAAGGAGAGCTTCCATATCAGGCTTTTTTTCGGAGTTAATAGATTCCTTATTAACTGTTCCTGAAATGTTTTTCACCTGTTGACACTTGTAAAACTTTGATGAATTGTAAATTTATGCTTTTTTAATTATTTATTCTTTTATATTTAAAAGGTGTCTTCTATGAAAAACTTAAGCAAATACTCTTATCAAATTGACAAATGTCAGGAATGCTGAATCAGACAGACCCTTTTTCATTGAAGTAATTTTCCAGATATTCTGAGATACCCTGTTTGAGGGCAGGCAAAAGTCAGCCCTCATCCTCAGAATGTTACATCTTTTCCAGTAGTTCAATAAGCTGTATTGACCAGCGTCTAGCATCCACCTTCTTGTTCAGTGCAATTAAACGCTAATTAACTATTATTCTAATTCATATTTACTCATTGTAATGCTCATGAAAGGTATAACTAAGATTTCAATGAGAACAACATCCTCAATTTAGCATTCAAGCCTCCAACCTGCTGGAGCCAGATTTCTGCCAATATAACTTGGGAGACAACACGTTATGAAATATTGTACATTAATTCTTTCAGTGAGTCTATGGAGGTACTAACCAATATACCTTGATCTGCACTGTATGAAAATCAGTAATCCTTTTTACAGACTTTTTAGATGCCCATCCAAGAGCACAGATTAAAACCATCATTACAATAATTTCACTGGTACAGAAAAGAATTAAAGTCAGAATATCTGTATCAGCTTCAATATGACTACTATCAAAATGTGCACACACTGAACCACTTATTTTGTTTAACAAAAAATATATGAAGGAAGAGAAAAATTAAAATCGTATAAGATATTCACAGTGGAAGAAAAAGAGGAGACATCCAAAAAAGGTAATTTTTGTAGCTAATCATCACAATAAAAGTAACTCATAGCATATAACACTTGAATATTAAATGTTAATATGGAGAATATTATTGGCATTTTAGGCTTAATCTCAAGAAACTTTTCTTTCTATTTATTCATTATTTTTCCATTAATATGTTATATTTCAATAGAAAGATTTTTTCAATGTAACTCTATCTAAAACCACATCTATTAATTATGAACAGTACTATGTGCATAGAAATAAATCACATCTATTTCATTTTTAGGATAAACAGGAGATTTTTTTTTTTAAGTGAGATAAAAAATAGAGGGAAGATTCAACAACAAAAAGCAGCCTGAAATTTTCAATCTGCTCTAATCCACAGAACTGAATTACCACAGCGTGGATTTCTTCTAAAAATCTAGACCCAACTTTACCCAGCCTGTTCTCAAACACACCCACATGTTATACATGTGTCCATGCTTAACTGAGTGATGCTGTGTGGTGGACAGCACCCAATGGTTTGATAGTGAGCAAAATCTGAGAAACACCTTGAGATGGGCATGTGTTAAAGCCTAAGGATGGGCTTTAGGAGAGCATTGTGATGCCAAGTTCCCAGCCTCTGGCACAGGCTGAGAGCCCTGGTGGAACCCTGCTCAGACTTCTGCCCCACCAGCCACACACATTTTGTGTCTGTACCCAGTGACGCTCCTCATTCCTGGTCCCTCGTTTCAGAGCAGGGAATCCCATATTCTGCACCTGGCCATTTTTATTTTTTTTAGGCACCAATTCCTGCAATAAATTCCTGCAAAAATTGTATGAAGTCCTTTGAACAAAGATTGGGAATGTCATCTCCACCTTCTCAGCGCTGCAGTGTCCATATCCCACTACAGAACCAAACTTACCTGCTCTCCAACACAAAGGAGAACCTGCCTTTCCCTTGGGATACACTCAGGTCCATGTTTTGCTCCTGGGCATGTGTAGATACACACAAATCCACTTTAATTAGATTGGGAAGCTACTGTTTGACTTGGCACTTTCTCAGGAGCAGTTTTGCAGATTACAGTTGAGCAAAATGTCTATCCACAATGAACACCTTTAATTTCTAACTTCCTCGGGAAAGTAAGACACACTTTAAAAGTTAATCCATACTGATGAATTTAATTAAAAATATCCTTCATAGCTTGACAGGTATCAATGAGAGGTGATAATGCCAAGGTGACTGTCAGCTTCTTCAGGCTAATAGTAGGTGAACTAATTACTGATACATGTAGCCAGCCTCAGAAAAAAATAAGCTATACACCAACTACAAAACCACACATATCTCATTTTACATAGGAGCCTATTTTTAATTAATTTAAATCCATTTCTAGGTAGTAGTCATTAGACAGCAAAGTAACATAATATATACATATTTAATAGAAGCTAATATTAGACATTGCAGAAAAATAAAAAAATTAGAAAACTATTCCTTTAAAGCACCATTATTTTTCAGAAACAGAAGAGCAATTGTAGATATATATTTCACAAAATCTGTTTAAATAATAGAATGTAACTGCCTCACCTGCTAAAAGACAAACTCCATTTTAACTCCTGATGCCACTGGGCTTTGTTTTATGACCAAAACTGCTCCAGTGACACAAAAATAACCCATATTCATGAATTCACCACAAGGCTCAACAGATTTATTTGCCTTTGTAACTTTTTTTTTGTGGAAGTAGCTGGCCTAGTTATGCAAAACAGAAACCACACATCAATTTTAGTATAGCATTTATAGCAGTTAAGGAGAAATGGAGGAAATTCTATTTTTCCCCAAATTCATGCTATGTTCAAGTTTCTATGGAAACTTTGAACACCTGTACAGAGAAAAGCAGCAAAAGGTGAAAATGTTCTCCCTGTTTTTCACCATTTCCTCTTTTCTCTCTTTGATCCATGCAGAAGTGTTTCATGTATAATTCACTTTCTGCTGTCCCCTATTTCTCTTTTCACTCTTCATGTATCTCCAGGCCTGCGGGAATTTCCCTCATTGTTTGCTTCCCATTGGTTATTCAGGTGATTTTGAATGTGATGACTAAAATATAAGCATATTCAGGTGCCTGGTCTGCATGATTTTATACCATCATTTATTTCAAGTCATCTGAACAGAAAAGCCTACTAGAAACTCTAAGAGAAGTACTTAGGGCTGGCAACTATAACTCACATGATCCTGTGAGATTTTCTTCAGTGGTTGCTTCCAGCCTCTGGGTTAAGCTCCTGTAAAATCTCAGAGATGGTACCAAACACAGACCAAAATGGATACAAATGACATACAAAGATGTACCTGAAGAGCCTTTGAAGAATTACACTTACTTCTCTTGAAATGAAAGACTACACACTATGTGAACTAAGCATAAGAAACATCATGTACTAAAAAGCAATTTTATCTGTACACCTCAGATGACTGAGGAAAGCGGCTAGAGAACAGCACAAATGCAACTTGCATTTTGTTATTTAGATTTTCTTTCATTCTACTCTCAACCCAGCTGTAGTTTAGCTCTGCCCACACTCATAAAGCACTGGAAATCTCAGTTTCATTCGAGCCAGCTGTGGAATGATTTTGAAAAAACTTACTTATTGTAGGTAAAGAGTACAACTTGCCACATGAGGTGCTATAAGGGTCAACTAATTTAGAGTCTATAAATCATTCTAAAGCACTCAGATGAAGGTTACTACAGGCCAGACTATTCTTCCCTGACTTGCATTATTTTTGTGAGAGTGATGCCCGACCACATCAGAAAAAAAGCAATGTCATTTTGATAGAAAGTTTAAACGGTTGGACTAAAATCTTAAAGCTCCAATAAGGAGCTTACCAGAACAAGAACATACTCTGTTCTTAAGGTGACCTGGGTAGAGATCAGAAATACAATAGATGAGAAATCATCCCTGCTCCCTATAACCTGTAAATATGTAAGGGGATTCATGGTGGTCTAATACTAAAAGGCCTGAAAATAAAATGATGTTAAAAAAAGCCTATAAGTGAAAACAGGTCAAGTTTTGTGGAGGAGCTCTTATTCTAAGAGCAAGGTCCTTCACAGGATAATCAGAAAAAAAAAATTCTACAAAAATTGGCAGTCAATATGTAACCCCTTCATGCTTAGGGTAGGATGTAGGTAGTGCTTTTTTGGGGGGTACGAAGCACAAAGTGATTTTTGTGCTGGTATACACAAGTTCACTGACAACTAAAGTGACTGATCATCATCTTTGGAATGATAGAAATGCTCATTTGCTTGCAGTAACCTCAGATGAAAAATTCTGCTATGCTTACAGTACATTTGATCAACTGTTCAATTAGAACAGTGCAGGAATCAGAAATAGCATTCTGTCTTGACACATCTGCAAAGCTCTATAGACACACACAGACTAGTAATGATAAAAATTAAGGTAATGGAATTCCTTTCTGTACATACTGTTCAATATTTTGTGTCTCCATTACCCTTTATAATACACAGGTACCTCTTTGGACCTCATTGTCCTTCATCAAGGCACATCCAGCTGCTCACCATGCTGGGCCAATTGCTTTTCACTGCTATAAACTCTTTGTTTTCAACTATTTGCTCCCAGTGCTTGTCTTACACCAGGTCATTTTATTCACGCAAGGCAGTGCCAGTCTTCAGAAGTTGAACTATTTCTTATGATTACACTTTGGTAGTTTAATAATTTTATATATCCTACTCTCTCAAAATATTGTCCCGGCGATAGTCATGTAAATGCAGACTGGACTAGCACTGTTAGTGCTTCATAACAGCAAATATTTTAACAACAGTACCTGTAAGGAACAAGCACTCCACAATGCCGTTTCTGTGACACTTTATTTTCACCCAAGAGTGTGTCTAAATAATTTTCTAAAATTGTATGTGTTCTTGAATTCAGTATTCCAAATTACACAGTTGCATCAAGAATTAAGAGTGGTATCTGAGCACAGTGCACAGATGTTACATTTTTGTACTTTTGAAATATCACTTGAGTTCTAATTTCTCACCAACACTGTGATTGTTTTTCTCACTTATTATTGCTGGCACATTTCAAAAGGAAGTATATTTTGCCAAGACAATGTAAATTATCTGTTATATTATAAATATTGAAGATATAGTTCACAAACTGGCAATCAATAATACATCAGTTAAAACAAAATCAATAGACTGCTTCAATGTCAGTTTTACAAACTGTGAACTGAACAGCATTTCCCTGTGGTATTATAAAAACCTCTTATAGAGAGGAAATAGTTGATAGAGGTATATGTTACAGATGTGTGGAAAAAATAGAAACAGATCTTCAGAAGCTCTAGATTAAGTGAATAGGTGACATTACATACGCAGTCATACAAATGCTCAATTGACAATAAACTATCTTGTTTGCACACCAAATCTGTATTTTGCCCTGCATCTTCAAGAACCTTCCTTGTAGCACACACCACTTTTTCAGCAGCTCCCCTGTTCCCTGAGGTTTTGGAAATAAGATAACCATCTGACAACCTTACACTGCAAAGCTTTTCTTTGTTATGAGGGTGGTGTGCTTCTGGGAACAATCCAATGGAGAACTTGTGTGACTAAGTGTGCAGCTGATCAGAAGTGCCATCCGTGTAAGGAATGTAGTACAAACCAAATGGCTGCATATTTTCTCCCAAGCTCCTAGTAGAGTATTTGGTTGCATCAGGTGTGGTGCATCAGAGCAGAACAGGGTGAGGGAAGTTCCCCTGTGACCTGAAGGGGAAGTTCCAATGGTGTCAGAACTGTCCTTCCAGATTAATGTAATAAATTCTTTTCTGCTCTAAGAACTATTCATTCAATTCTGTTTACTTCCTAATTTTTCACTTCCCTGTTTTTAAATTAATTTGAAATCATTTATGTACCAGTTAAAATCACTACAGTGCCTTGCAAGTTTTGGTGGTCACATCTTTTACAGGTCATGCAAACATTAGAATTGAGAGTACTGCTGAATGCTTGTTAAATCCAGACAAGTAGAAAGAAAAGTGGGGTAGTTCAGCACTTCTACCTTGTGAGTCCTCCATTAGGTAAAGAACACCGACAATGAAGGGATTTTTCAATATGGATGGAGTCAGGTTATGATAATCACATAGTGGAAATATTTTGAGTAACTGGGCTCAGGATTCCTTGCAGACATCACCGATGAAGCAAGGAATGGCTTTTATTAGGTCTAAGAGTAATAAAAGCCAAGCAGACAAGGTAAAGAAAAAAGATGAACTGATGCTTCCATTTTACAATAATTGGGATTTTCAGAGAGACTGTTGGATGACACAGAAATTGAGGCAGAAAAGGAAACTTTTCTGGTTTCAAATAAGTGTCTCATCCATGAGATTATCTCCATTCTTCAAAGGAAGTAGTTTCATATATATTTTTAGAAGCAAGGCTTACAACTGATGAGAAAACTTCATTCAAATACTGTGAAATACCTTATTTGTTATATATAAAGTACATACTAGAGTTTACTATTTCACAGATAAATTCATATGCACATGAATTAATGAAATTGGACATTGGAAAATAGTTGCTCCCTCTTATTTTTTTAATACCCTATTGCACAGATCCCATTATCTTATTATTTTGTTATTTATTCTGAGTAAATGTTAGTGATTTTTCCTTTGATCTTTTACTTCATCAAATTTATCTAAAAATTTATCTAAAACTGAAATGAAAAAACAAACAGTAATTTCTAAATTAAAGGTCTTTACCAGTCATAGATAGAAATGAAAACTGCAGTAATATTTTCCAAACATATTAAACATTTAATCAAAATGTATTAAACAGAGAAGCCCTGTTCCCTCCAGTGTGAACTCATTACACTGGTGCAATGACATACATTAACTTCCCCACCAGGGAGTTCACATGATCAAGTTCCTGCAGGCCAGTACAACTTGTCACTTCACACTGTCTTTTCCTTTGGACATCAATGTTTTTCCACTTTTCTCTAGATGACACAGTACAGTGCAAAGCTGAAGGAAGTTAGCACTTGTCATCACAATTAGTTTTAAGCCTTTTAATTAAAAAGGGCAGAGATGTGCAAAAACTGAGCAAGACTCACCCTTTTCTGCTTTCAGTCACAGACAAAACTCAGCCTGGTAGATGGTAGCACTTGGTCTAATGAAACACCCAACATATAAGGAATTGTCTTTAAATGAGAAATAAATATTTCCTATTCTGTTGTCACTGAGGAATAGTGAACTCTGGCCATTTTCACATAGGGTTATAGTTAATTCATTAAGACTGCATGACCCTAATGTCTGAGGCTGCATGATCACTGTGACATCTCATAGAACACAAAATATTGACAAAGCACAACACTGAGCAGCTACTTCTGAGCCTCTCAATCAGTACATTAGTGTAAGATGATGTAATAAGTAAAAAACAGTTATTGAGACTAAGCACTGGCACATTTACAGTACTAGATTTTGGGCTGAATCTTATGAGTTAAGCCACCTTTAACAACTTGAAAGAATACATATGTATGCATGTATATGACTTCTTTAGACTGATATAAAGTGATTTATTGATTTAAACTGCACAACAAAACTGACATAAAATAATTAATAGGAAATGAAATATTCCTGTGTATGCTGAAAGATATGCTACCACTATTACGTCAACATATTTAATATGTGGGCACTGGAAAATGCAACTAATGTGAAAACAAGACTCTCATACACTTCCAGTGGTTCCATTTAAATGAATAGTCACTGCTGTAGTTTACCACTGAAATGTCTGTAGGTTTCAGTACATTACCACACTTGCAAAGTGCAACTGTAATATTTTCTGACAAGCTCTATGTTAATTTCTTTCCTTGATTCACTCCTGACACTAAAAATGAAAGTGTCTCCAAGAACAATGTTTTTCTCCTTCTGCTGCCCAAGAGACCTCATACCAAAATCAAAAACTTTCTCACCTATGGAAACTGTATCAGTAAGAGAGTACTTATATTTAGGAGGTTCCAAGTTACAAAAAATGCTTTGTTTTGCTAATTTCCTCAGTAACTTGCAGGATTAAAGACAAGGGGTTTTTCTATCTTTCCCTTTTTTCAGCTTTTGATTTAATTTCAAGTACTCACTCCTTTCCTTTTGGGATCTCTAGTTCTGTCTCAGGACATGCCAAAGATTCAGCAACATCCAGGAGAAAGGCCTTTGCTTCTTTACAATGGAGCCTGGACTATGGAGTAAGTTTTCCCAGGACCTCAGCATACTGCATCTTTTCTACTTTCCTACCTCAGAAAAAAACTCTTCTCTAAACACCATCCCTATTTACTTGTCTCATCTGAAGAGAATACAGAGCAATGAAGCCCAAAATCATTGAAACAGGAGATCTAATGCCTCTAAAGTCCCCATGCTTTTCTGCTGAAGAGGAGGTGAAACAAGTGTAAAGCCATACAACTTTCTGGACGTTATATGCAGACAAAGATACTGACAGCAAGTCTCAGAAACCCATATGGAAAAGTACATTTTGAATATTGAAAAGATTCAAATGGCATAAAACATCTCAGGATGCACTGACTGTGAATTTTGACACTTTGCTACATACCTAATTCATAAGCTCTTTCCCAGCTTGAGAAAAATAGTCTTAAACAAGTCCCATTTGTTACATGCAATTAACTACTCCAGAGCATTTTGACACCATCTACTTGAGAAATAACAGTGACATGACTGAATTAGAGAATGGCACTGCATTGTTCTCTTCTAAGAAAAGAATATTTTCTGCATTGTATGATCAACTGAGTAAATACTGCAAAATGGTCTCTGTGAATGAATTTGCAGTAGGAAGGAAACATCATTCATGTCTTAGAAAAAGCACGAGGAATTCAGAACTTGCCCAAGAACATACAACTGAAATGAATATTGCAGGAAGAGGATATGTAACTAAGAAATCCCAGAGAAAGAATGTAACATCGTTTTCTGTCGTCAATTAGCCCACCACACACTTAACCTTGGAGCTCTGTGTGCCTGTGGCTGCCTCTCACAGAATTGAGAATGAGGAGGGCTGACAGCTCTCTGAGTTCCCCAGCCCTTGCTGTGGAACTTGCAGCATGCACAGGAGTTCAAAAAGAGTATTTTCTAAAATCTTTTTTTGTATGAAGTCTCTCCATGTTAGAGTTAGAGGCACAAGTTGTAGTTAGATGTGTAGGTTCAAATTAATAATGAATAGCTGTCCAAACCAGCTTGTATCAAAATGTAGGGTTTTTACTGTTCTTCAAGTTTAATACGGTGGTTTCAAGGATTTTGGTTTTGTGCTTCTGTAGTTTCTTGAATCAACACACTGTACACTAACTCTGCCACTTGCAGCCCATATTTTATTTAATGTTGTATTTTTCTACCTAGAAACATAACTTCTTCAGCTAAAGGGAAAAGTTGTTAGATTATGATCTTTTGTGGCAGGATAGAAAGTATTCTGCCCAGTTGAACACAAAAAGGCCCTTCATTATCTTTTTCAGTGAGTCCCATAGCACAGCCAGGTTTTGTAAATTTTTTATGAGAACTATTTACAATAAAGTCTTGAAAACAAGTTTAATTATATGGCCAAAATTTCTTCAGTAGGGAAGTAATACCATCAGGAGAAAAAGCGTTGTAGACTATTCTAACAAAACAGAACAAAATATCTCTATTTTAGACTTATTTGAAAATGTCCTAATTAGAAAAATCTAATTCATAAAAAGGACATAATAAAGAGAAAAACAAGGGTAAGATAAAAAATAAAAATTGGCATTGATGAAAATATTTTTCCGGTTCACACCAAGTTCCTTTTATCAGATCAGGGAAACCTAAACAAAACCCTGACTTCAAAGCATTTTGAGATCTAACATTAAAAAAAAAACAAAAACAAAGAGTTATTTTTTAAGCATCTCTGATAACCAAAATATTAATTTTAACTGTTTTTAATGTTCTAATTTTTCCAATGACAGGCTAACTATTGTTGTTGTATCAATATCTGGCACCTCTCTAGCCTGACCATACCTTATCTACAGCAACTGCTGCAGAACTTCTGTGTGTAGGCTGCTTACATATTAAAGAGCAGAAAGCCCATTTGCTGATTATCTCATTAGAAAGGAAAGCTGGCTTACAAGATACAAGAACTTCTGAGAGGCTCTTTTTCCAATGTTACTTTCATGAATTAATCCTTAACACAGATCCAAGATTCTACCATCAGCCTTCAAAATGCACATACAGATCAGAGATTAGGGACTAATCTCCGCTTTGGATGGATAACATGGATGTCTTTACTGTTAAAAAAATTGAAGTCAAAGCCAAGAAAACACAGCTCCTAAGTAGCAGTTATTTTCTGCAGCTTCTGAAGCATTTTGAACAATGGCTTTAGCCTTCTGCACGGTTATCCACCAACTAAGATGCTTAAAACATCATCAAGTGTCCTCATGCTTTAGGTGTGAAAAGAACAGGATGCTAAAGTGAACCTCTAAAATAGACTATAAAGAGTTAGAAGTTGTAAGGATGGCTGCTCATACCTAGAAAAATACAGAGCCCACTCATATACTGCAGTATTAGTGTTGTGTCAAGTTGTTTCCTTTAAGAAAATAAGACAGAATATAAATTACATATTATCACCTTAGTTTTACTAGTCTTGTATTTCAGTTGTATCTTGTACACATTAGATTTATTGTGACATTATAAAAAGGACTATCCAGATATTAAATAATAAATAGTCAAAGCTAAAAATCATTTGATCACAAGTCCCAAACTTTTGGAAATATTAGTTGTAGCTACTGTAAATACTGTAATATATAGTGACAATATACAGTAGGAGTTGCTCTAGTCAATCCAAAATATCCTGGCATGACTCAATTTCTCATAAGGAGTTATAACTATGATTTAATAGTTTATATTAGGCACACACAATACAGATCTAAGAAATGCATTATGAATTCTATCTTTAGTTACAATATTACTCAAAATTATATTTAAATATCAGTAACATGGTCAGATTGCATGATGATTACCTTTAAAAGAAAGGAAAAATACCATTGCTGAAATAAGGTATATTTTATGTTACAGCTTACTTTGCTTCCAGTTGTAAATGAAGAAGGAATTGAAACACAGAAATACTTTCCCCAATATGCAATACACATTTTAAAGAAATACTATGCTCAGGTACACTTAGCAACATGCAATTTTATGAAGAAAAAAAAAAAAAAAGAACATTTGGGTTGCACAGATGCACCATCTTCCTGGCTAATACAGTAAGTGTTTCATTTTAGGCATCTAGAAAGAAAATTATTTCTCTTCTGTTCTTGTTCAATAAGAAGCATGGTAATAATGACAGAGAAATACAGATGTCATCAGCTTTCAGCCCAAATCTTAGAGTGATTAGGATCTTTTATATCTCCTATCCTTTTATAACGGCTTAGAACTTAATTTCTTCTGTATATTACAAATTTCAAATGAAACCCAGTGAGAGACTAGAGGAAGAGTATAAACAAAAATACAATCCTCATCTTGAGCATTTTAAGTCCAATATTTTTGTTTTTCATGTGATCTTTTGAGAATTTCAAATGAAACCCAGTGAGTAATTAGAGGAAATGGCACACCTTGACACAGTTATTGAGCCCCTACTGAAAGGATGGGTTTGCTGATTATGATGCAATTTACAGTCCAATATATTGAGGATATCAAAATTGCTTTTATCACTGCTACATCTTACAGTGGAAGCTGCTGTAGCACATGATTTCTGTTGAGCTGGAAAACTTGTCCTGATAGCTTAAACTAGCTCTGGTCAAGCAGAAGGACTGGAAAAAATTGATGCAGACTATCAAGTGTGCAGATACTCCCAAAACATCCCATGAAAAACAAATATGTAAAACCTAAATTTGACAATTTTATTCCAAATGAAAGCTGAGCTTTAATATAATCTAGCTCTGAACAATTCATATTAACTGTGACTGGTTTTTCCCTTGTCCACTTTGTATTTTTTCTGAAGTTAAACACAAAGGGTTAGGTCCACAAAACATTTCTCTGTAGAAAAATGGCCTCTTCCCAAGACTATAAATTATTTCTGCCTTGACAACATATCTCATGGTACCTCAGAGCACTTCTCTCTCAAGTAATATGGGATTAAATGATTCTTTATTTGAATTGTGGACTGTTCGGAAACAAAAAGGGAACATATAAAGCTTTTCTCCTGTTGACTTCTGTAATACCTTCGAATTTTTGAAGATTTATGACAATGTAACAATGCACAACATGGAATGAAGGGAAAAACTGGAGATGACTCCAGCTTAGTAATTCTCAAAACTCTGAAGTCACGTGAACTCCCCTAAAGATGAGATATCCCTGTTCCAGTCTCAACCCAACTTTCAAATTTGTCATTTCTTGCCCTCAGGTAAGATTAGGGCAGCTCCAAACCTTGCTGTGAGGCTGATGCTGAGTTGTGTCTGTTCTCAGACAGGTTCCTGGGAGTGTTCCCAAGCACTGGGGACTAGTCTAGAGTCCTGACCCGGCTCAGCAGTTCCCACACAGTTAACAAGTGTCTCTATTGCTACATTATGTACTCCCAGAGAGCAGAAAGAGGTTGGAAAGCTCATGTTTTAGCACATTAATGACCCGATTAGTTTAAAACTGAACAGCAGCAAGCTGCTCTCTGGAGAGTCCCCCTGGAATGGGATGTGTCCCTCTAGCCAAGCACACACAGAAACTAACTTAACAACTTGCTTTTGCTGGGAAGAATATGTCAGCACTGCCAATATCTATGGATTTGCCAGTAGAAGTAATTTTTTTCGTGTGAAACTAGAACTAGTCAAGGAACAGATTTTAAAATATAATATTTTTCCTGTTGACTTTGTCTGCTGACTTCAGTTCTTTCCAGCAACTGGGGTTCATAACATGGACTTTCTGTTTCTTTCTAAAAGCAAAAAACACTTCCCTTGCTAGGTAGGATTTTCAAGTTCTCACAGCTTTATTTCAAACAAATTCTTAGTTTTCTAGATAGACGTTAATGTTGTGATAATGTTCTTTTTGTTACAGAGAGAATTGTGAGTATGGCTGCACATAAATCACTACAGCAGGTGACAGATTTCACAAGCTGGCCCTAGCCAAAATGCTAAATTTTGTGATTTTTTTTTAGCCCAAGAAGAATATAAACATAATTTTTTCTTCAGAAATTGTGATTAATTGATGTGCTCATTTCCAATAAACTTTTAAGGGAAAAGCCACAGGTATATTGTTACCTGTGTGTTAATTCTCACAGATCCAACCAGGGAATGTGTTCAGATTAGGCTTAGACTGTAGAAAGGTGATTAAGATTATGCATAGTTTACAAAGTAGTTAATAACCATGTCGGAAAAATCCATAAAACTAATACATTGGTTAATCAAAGTGAAAATGTCTTGCAGACTCCTTCCAAAACAATAATTAAAATTAGTTTCTTCTGGGTTTTTTGGTTTGGTGTATTGTGGGGGTTTGGGGGTTTTGTTTGGTTGTTTTTTTAAAGCAAATTTAATTTTGTATTTCTATTTTCACAATGTTTATTTCTGAATGCTCTGCCAAAATTAAATAGCATAATACAAGAAGGTAATGACATGCTGGTGAAAAGTCTATATATAACAAGGAATTCTGGTGGATTAAAATTCCTGTTAAAGAAAAGAATCTATGTTTGGAAGCATTTATCTCCTTTCCCAACAAAGAGGACAGCAAATATGACATTGCAGAAGAAATTAAGCCTACAGAGAATAAAAACACGTTTATAATGAAACATCAGTTATCCCATTATTAGGGTAAATGAACAAGAGCAAGATGTTGATATTGAAGTTTTAGACTTGCATTTTATATGTGTTCAAGGAACAGCCAAACAGCAGAATCATTGGAAGAAAAGCTTCTGGTTAATGCTCCAGACTTAGTTAAAAATGGTGTGAAGGAAAGGTACAGTGTCACAGAAATTAAAACACCCCCAAATTCAGCTTCATCCTGGGTGCAAAAAACTCTCAAAAGAAGCTTAACAATATTTTTTCCTCTCCAAAAGAAAGCTACATGAAAACATTGAAATTTGTTGGATATTAACCTAGGGATCAAAACTTAGTTAGATGGTAGATACGACTGAAGGATACTGTTCTGGAAGTTTGGAATAAATGTATGCAGGTAAGACTTGAGAAAGGTCAAAGTAATCCAAGCAGGATTCTTTTTTTTTCATGTAGCTGCAAATCCTTACTTCTTACTTCACTCATGATTTGATTAATACGGAATTTTCCTTAGTAGAGCAGAATAAGTGCACATCTAGTTGTTAAAGGATGAAAGAGAAAGCAGAAATCTCAAAAAATAAAGAAGAATTTAAAGACATGTTTCTCCACATTTTGTGAGGCAGCATTAAGCCAGAACCAGATGTAAAGCATAAAATCAAGAAAAAAAATGCATTGCTAATATTTTTTTTAAACTCTGATGTCATTTGAATTGATGCACAGGATGATAACTCTTCTGTAAATCTCCATTCCTTCCTATATAATTCAAGAATGTATTTTTGCATATCCATTCATAAGTTAAGCTGTTGTTCTAAGTATGAAACACCTTAGTCACACTGAAAATAAGATCATTGGATAAAGCAAGTGGCACAAGCAATGAAGTGTTGTGGCTTATCATTTGAACTGCCAAATGCAAATATTTTGGAATCAGATTATCTCAATTACACGACTGAGAGCTCATAATTTTCTAAGAGAAGGTCTTCCTGAAACTTGGAATTTGCTGCACTCAAAGTTTGGCAATTGCACCAATACTGAAGCAGAGGTCCATTTATTTAGTTAGCAATGTTATCTCACTACCCTTGCACACTGCAAAACTTAGTTCATTAAAGTCTTTATTCAGGAAGAAAAAGACCTGGAAAAAAAAGGCAAGTAGTGCAACCCTGGCAGAAATGTGGAACAGAGAACATTAACACTAATCCAAGCACAGGATGTCCACACAATGGCAAATGTCACTTTTCCCCTTCCAGTTTTCATCAGAAATTCCAAACCGGGAATTAGAGAGAATGAGCCGGTCCCAGCACAGCACCACAAACATAACCTGTCTCAGCATAAACCAAAACACTTCTGGGAAGTAAAACCACAAAAAGCTTCCTCCCCATTACCTGTGTCATTACTGCCTATAGATTACTGATGGCTTCTGATTGCTCCCTTGCACCATGGAAACCTGTCACAATAATCATCCGAAAAAGAATCATTTCAGCAGAACCAGGCACCTCTGATGCCCCTGGGAGCTCCACATCTTCTCCCTCCTCTCTCTGGTAGGAAGAGAAGGAAGGAACATGGTAGGCTTTTTCACTTCTACCTCTTAATTTCAATTTACCCTAATAATATTTTAGGATAACTACAAAAAGTTTATAACCCTTTCTTAAAATACAGGATGTTGACTTACCTAAGAGTAAAAAGAATACTTTTTTTTTTAAAATTGTGCATTATTCTATCTTAACAAAAAACCAAAACAAAATAAACAAACAGAAAAACCCTGATGTTCCTGGTATTATAGCAAAAACAGGACCTCAAAATCCACGGTGAGTTCACAGCCATGAGCCATTGACAGATCTCACTTTAATGAAAACAGCTGCTTCTAGGAACTTTCAAATGCCTCCTCCCCCTTGGAGATAGAAGCTCATTTTGAAAACTAAACTAGTACCAGCTGTATCACCTTTTGCAATATGCATTATACCTCAAACCTTTGAGTTCTGAAAAGCAGCATGGGACACACAGAGGAGCACCTGTTGTACAAATCAGTCATTTCCCATTTCTGTAGGGAAACAAAGAAAAAGCCATTATTCTCCTGAAGCTGTCTAGAGTGTTTGGAGTTGGATGATGGAACTGAGAATAATTCCTCTGGAAGATGGAATAATTTCTTCTAGCATTGATTGAAAGTGAACCAGTCGACTTTGGGCTGACATGGATGAGGGTCAGGGATCAATTCTGTTTTGCCAAGTTTTTCTTCTACTAAGCATCATAAAAAGTGAGCTAAGAAACTAGTGATATCTTAAACTATGAATTTTGAATCATGTATTTAGGGTATTTCATTGGCTGTTTTCAAACACAGGTTCACAAATAGTTACATGAGGAATGAAGGTGGTACCAAATTGCAGATTTCCATAGAGTTCCTTTCACTTGGATCTTCACTACTAAAACCAAACAAATTCACTTCATGAAAGGTCAGAAGGGGAATACAAAACAATTCTGATCTCACCACCAGCCTCCTAACATTAAAAGAAATAAATGAAAGTTTCCATCCAGCTTGCAACGTGTTTGAGGAAGACATTATGTAGTAATTAGAAAAATGACAAAATGTAGAAGTGAAAAAGAATGGGAAATAAACTCAGAGAACTAAATGAACATTTTAAAAATAAGGAGGACTGACAGCAAAACGAAGTGAAGGCATTTAGTTCAGCTTGGTTTTGAAAACTTAGACCAATTTGAAAAATGACAGAATAGTGAAGCACTGGCCTCAGGATATCAGCAAAAGTTTCAAAGATGAAGTTGTTTTTTTTCATAACAGACTTCAATACTGAGTTTGTACTGTGGGCCAACAACACTGGGCACTTGATTGCGAAAGCCCTGCTTGCTGTGGAGCCTGCTGGTGCTCAGCACCCATCCCTTACTGGTGCTCAGCACCCATCCCTTTCCCTGCTGCAGCCACCTGGGGCAGCTCTCACTGTAACAGAGCAGGTGCTTTGTGCTGGGGAGGGTCTGCATGGCTGTAACCATGACTTGGTGTCCAATAATGCAAGGACCTGGGGTTATTGCTCATAGGCTACATACACAATTTGCCCATTTGCATGAAGGGTTATGGCATGATTCATAGCATGTGATTCACCACTGTGAAGGAAATGCTTTAGTAAATACCAGGTCTTCAGTATCCTTGTTGACCTGACCAGCTTTGCCTTCTATAAATATTTATCACAAATCAATAGTGGAGCAAATTTGAATTTTCCCCATATCAGTTTCTTCAAGTTAGTTTTTTCAATAGCAATTTTGCCAAAAGAATAATTTTAAGAAACTTCTGAAGGCAAGAAACTTTTGAACTTTACTGTACTATACCGATAAGATTAATTTCCTACGACTGACTTTCTAAAAACTGTTTTAATAATGCTACTCTGGCAAATTATATGCTACTAGAAAGTTAAAGTGTTCATTATAGGTCTGGAAGACTTGTGGTAATAAAGATGATATGAAAAACATAGTGTAAAAGCACTTGAATGGAACCTGGTCATTTCCATTTTGAGAGGTCTGATTTTTTTCTTAAGCTTTTACAATATGGCAATTTAATTACACACAGAAAAATGAAAGGAAAATCCAGTATGAGTAATTAAGTAATTCTAGAAATAATAATAATAAGAAAGGCTTGTTTTCTGATATTTCTTACTGCAGACTGTGGGAAAAATCTTTGTCACATTCATATCCTCCTAATAATTCCCACTAAAAACAAACAGTATAAAAGGCAGCTACTCCTTTTTCAGTTCTGGTACTATATTGACATATTATACCCAGACAAAAGCATCAAATTCACTCTATTGAAGCTACTTATTCATGAACATACTCAGCCAGATGAGAAAAAAATTCATATCTGAATACACACAGGGAAGTACTTGCTCGAGGGACAGGGAAGGTGAGGGACAGGGAAGAGCAAGATAAATTAGAGAACTTCAGAATAAATTTTAAAGGCACCACATTTTAATCCTTTACACCACACTTTTTCACATTTCACTGAAATTTCTGGCTAAACACTGTTCTCACTTGCAGTACTAGGTGGTACTTAGACATCAGCTCTAAATAACTCAATGCTTGAAATTGTGCATGAGAAATTATTTTCACCTATATTTTCTACTATTTTTCTATGCAAATAGTGGTGTTTAATTTTTTTTTTTTTTGAGAGTATCTTTATACAGATATTCAGGAAGAATTTAAGAAAGATACCTACAAAAGAATGAAAAATTATCTTCATCAATCTGCCAGAGAAGGGAAATTGAAATTGTTACAGCTTAAAATTTTATGCAGGTTTTATTAGACTCCACAGAAGCTTCTAAATAAAAGATAAGTTTCCAGCTACCATGGCTGGAGATACTATCCAGGAGGTGAAGCTATTATTTAGATCTTATTGGCATTTTACATATTTAGGCTGTCTTTTGCTATTTACTTACAGAGTCATATAGGAGTCAATGCATAAATAAGCAGTTTTGGAAAGCAAAGCTATACTCTCCTAATAGTCCCTGAAGGATATATTTTGTGAGGAGGATTCAGAAGAACAGAACTATGGTCAGTCTCTATTTGCTTCATAATATTTGAGCTGCATGGAGTGAGTATATATATCCCAAATCAGTCAGCAATTTAAATGCAATTTTTAATACCATGTTATTATAACTTCTTTCAAACACCCGATAAAACATTGGCTATAATCATATCCTTATGATACCACATTTCCAATGTATAGAAACTTAAGCATGGTTAAGATACAATCACAGATAGAATCATGCACCGCCTTTAAAATCCTTGCAGTACCCTGTGATTTCTAGTCAAATACTCAGATTAGATCTTATCTTTATTAGTTTTAGTTCAATTATTATTTAGTTCAGTGTAGCTCAATTAGTTTAATTATATTTGATTTGAAATTACACAATATATCAATAAAAATGGAAGATGTTTATTTCAAATTTTACTCTACTAATCTCAATTATCCTTTTAACAAAACCAATTAGTTCATTAAATTTTTATTCCCTGGAATTTTCCATCAATTTAGCCCATAATGTTTTAGACCTTCCCTGACACACTTAAGATCTGGATATCTTTTTGAAGCAAACATTTAATGCTTTACAGATGGACAATGGCTATATTACTCATGGATACGAACTTAATTTGCTAATTTGTGAACCTCTCTTCTTCCATCTGCCTGCCTGCCTTTGCTTTTTCCTCACAGAGAGAAAAAATAGTATTTATTTAATCCCATCTTGGTTTTGTTTTTTTTTTTTTCCTGAGTCAACTCAGTATTTTGTTTTTTGACATTTTACCATGTCATCCTCTAAAAACTTAATAAACACTATTTATTGGCCTTTGGACACCTAACAACTCATTTAGTCAAAGCCTAATTTGCTACAGTTAGTTGAAGTCCATGGAAATAATATGTTCTGTTAAAGCTAATCAAGTGCCCATCTGCTTGCTGCTTCAAGAATAATTTATACTTCTTAGCTAGATAAACTTCTCCTTGTTTATTTCTTAAACATTTAGACTTCAATTATTAATTGAATAATTGTTCAAAGTCTGCAAAGGTTTTGATTTTACCAGAGAAATGAGAGAATCACTAAGAATAAGTTTATTCTGAGAGTTTCAGGCCTCATGCAGGCACTGGTATAAATTGAACAGTTCAGTTTTAATAAATAAATATACTCCTTTAGATGGTTTAGCAGATTCCTGTTATGTTGTTCTGTCCAAATTTAGCTGACACTTCCCAGTGGTCAGTATGTCCTATATTTCAGAATTCAGAGAGGTGGCACAAGCTCCCTTAGATTATCAGAAATCTTTTCTATGGACCTGATCTTGAATCTACTGATGTCTATGAAAATACAAAGACAAAAATGACCAGAACTAGACATAAAAGATTTCAACATTTAATAGTGTATCCAGCCATTCCCATCTAAGAGTATCCTCAGTGCATGTTCTGTGCATTAATAAAGAATTTTCTTTAAAATCATTGGCTTTTTAGAAGACTTCAGTGAATAATTTTAGAGGATAATTACTTTGATGGGGAAATAAATTCTTTATCACTGCTGGTAAACGTTGGGTTTTGCGAGATATTGATAAAATCTTTGTTTACACTGTTTGAAAACAATAATCATGTCCATCAACTTTCAATGTCCCAAGCCACAGCTTTAGGTAATGAAAGTAAATATACAATGTATTAATAGCCAAAATCTATTAAACAAAAAACCCCACACTTTTCAGTGGCCACAACTAAAAGAAGATTAGATTTTAGAGTTTAAGTTGAACCATTTTTTAATTTTAATGTTTAATGCATGAAATAAGTGTAAACAGTACATTGTGATTTTGATATTTCACTTCTGTTCCTCCTTTAAAATGAAGTACTAATTGGATGCTTTTTCTCAAAAATAGAAGAAAAATCTACAGGAACCTCTGAGATTTTCAATATTTCAGGTAGTCATAGCAAAGCAAGGCAGATGACAGATTAAAGAGGAAGTGTTGGAAACATCAGAATATGTTGAAGCTTCCTCTTTTTTCTTTTTTTTTTTTTTTTTTTTTTTTTTTACCCCAGCCACAGATCTGAGACCTTGTGATTAGAAAATTCAGGCTGCTGCAGCATTCACTAGCTAGGTACAGAATTTACATTTAATTTTCTCTTATCAGAATCAGACTAAGTAATTAGTTCTGTGTGTAGGGTTCTGGTTGTAAGGAGTTTGGTCTCACTGCAAGCTGGCTGATGTAACTGCATGTGCACTAGGGTCCTGCTGAGAGGTTTTAGAAAGCATTCCATATTCCATTTATACTGCACATTTGCTGATGTAGAAGCCACAGTTCGTGAATTAAGAATTTACTTTTAACTAGTATTCATGTAAATAATTTTTTTCCCTGGAAATTAAATACTGAAAGGAAGAATAAAAAGGGTTTAGGGGATTCATGAGTACTACTATCATGGAATAAAACAGTCCATCTCCTCTTCAGAGTAGAATTCTAAATCCCTAGTAAATACTTAGTCTTTATAATTTCTTATTCAAGATGCTATTCTACAAGGGCTTAACTACATGATTTACTTCTTAAAATAAAGAAGTTCAATAAATTTACTGATTAATGGAGAGCTAAAGTCTGAGAGAAAATCCTGCTGTGGAAGAAAATGCACATTAGGCTGATGTTAAGACTCTTTTGCCAGAATCCCCAACTTCAATATATATGCTTATATAACACTTTTTCATTAAATAATCAATATCTAACCTGAGTCTGCATATGAATGCAGGAAATCCATCAAACATCACTTCAATGTCCTGAAAGCACATGCCTTAAAAATAGTTAGGGAATGAACTTAAAGCAAAAGGGAAATTTCCGTGGAGCATTTAACAACCCCCTGGCTCTATGACATTCTGCAAAGGTGTATTTGCAACCAATAATAAATGGTTTGTGTTGTCAGCAGCCGGAGGAACAAAAAGAAAGGAACTGTACAAACCATTCCTCTGTAGCATTTCAGCAAGAAAAAAAAATGTGAAAAGAATAGGAAAATGCTTAGAGAGTTTTTGACATTCAAATGCTTAGAGAGTTTTTGACATTCAATCTCCAGAAAGGCAGAGTGAACATTTGTGTAGATGTTTGTGACAGGTCCTACTTGTTTGTCAGTGAAAGGATTCATCAATATTAAGTGTAACCCAGCACAATGACACTCATCTTAGCTAATTTTGAAAGCAATCCTAGTCTGCCTACATGCATGGCTTTGAAAGAAATTCCTAAAAAGAACTTTGCTTTTTATGACAGATAGTGAAAGATAAATGTACTGTGCACCCATACCAAGTATAAACATGGATAACAGGCATTTTCAAAATGTAGCATTATCTGATTTGCAATGCCATATTGAAAGGTCATAAATAATGAGGGTCTTACAATAAAAATCATACAGATTATGTGACCCAGACAGACACATTGCCAGTTTTAATAGCAGCTGTCTGTTATCATTCTAGAGAAATGGCCATGTTTTCAGATACACCTTATTGTCAGATAAAATGTGTTGCTGGGCTGTGCAGCAGGGCAATGAATAAACAAACAAAAAAATACCTGGCATCAAAAGAATGGCCCTGGGGGATACAAACAAGTAAAACATAGGGATGAAATGAATTGGAACTGAATCTATTTGCATTACGGATTGAACACAATGTGCTCACAGTAGGAAAGCAAGCAACACTCCACTGAACAGTAGCAAAATAAGCTGAATATCCCAGCAATGTTTTTATGTTCCAGAAATGAGCTTTCATTATTGTTAACACTTCAGTCACACTTTTTTCCATCAAAACTTGTAAAGAAAAGAAAATCCTGGTTTGCATCTCTGTTTTCAAGTCAAGCCATAGTTTTAAGTACGTTCAAGTGCTATAGGAGGCTGAAGATCTTAGGACTCCTGAATTGCAGATTTCCTCTGAAATTTTTTCAACAGACTCAGTATTGTGCTCTCACTTTCTTAATGAAGCTCTTCTATTCAAAGTCTAGGCACATGGAGAATCAACTCACGTTTTTGTAAGAATAAATACTTACAAAGAAGGATAAAAAGATGCAGTTTGTTAAAATACCATGCTTTTTGCACAAACTTAGAAGAACGGAAAAAAATATCTTAAAAATTAATGGTAATTTATAATTAACATATTGTGTTGGAAAAATAAAATAAAAATCCCCACTTCTTTGGAAAATGTCATGCCATATTCTATTTACAGTGTATCTGCTGTTCTAGTCCCTTCCTTCTGTATTATCCCTGACATAAAATGTGCCCAGCTTACTGGTGACTGGAATTTTAAACCCATCTGTAAGACAGAAATTGGTGGAAATTTAACATTGAACTCTACACATGCAGAATGAAATACAAACTTGGTCTTTCCTCAAAAGACACAAGAAGGACATTTTTCATCCTCCACCCTGAATATGACATTTATGTAGAACCTTAATGCTGTATAGACTTCCTACTTCTGCAAGAGATAAATTTCCATCAAGGAAAGATCTGTTGAGTAAGGCTGTCATTTGTTTACATGCCTATCAATAAGAACTAAATCTGAGGAAACCAACTGTCCTCTGATATTTTGAGTATCTCACATGTTTGATATCATTCCTGGTACAGCACCACCTACCTCATTTGGCATCTATAAGTGTGAGAAAATGTACAAAGAGAATCATCATAATTTTGAGTACAGGAAACAAACATGGAGGAATAAAATCCAGGGTCTTTTATCTACCCTGATGGTCTAACTATACAACTATAATATTTTTCAATATTTTCCTTAATGTTTAAGAGATCATAATCTTTCCTTGTCTCACAGCTCTAGGATTATATATGTTTTAAACAATATCTGTCATACTTAAATGGCAACTTTGAGTAAAAAATGCTAAGTTTGAACATGATATAGGAGAAATTTGGATCTGGTTTCCAACCCCATATTTGGAAGAAATCTGCTTCTTTTAGCATAAGTTAATTTATAACACATTTTAATGCTCAATGTTTACTTATATTTCAATCCCTTCACTTCTCATTTAAAGAATCAGAAAAAAAGCCTTCTCACACACAACTGTTCCTTTATATTATCACTTTTTTTGTATGCACAAATCTGAAATGTAGGGACAAAACTACATCAAGCTGCTCAAGCAGTAATGACATAACAGCTTCAGGATTTTAAGAGCTGTACCATGTCAGGCTATCTCTGCATGGTTATATTTCTTTCAAAGGATATTTTACATAATTATGACACTATAAAACTGGATACTATACAGCAGTGATATTTCAAAAGAAACTCTACAGAAGTGCTGTGGTACAAGAAAATAAACACATACAATAACGGAGAAGGAAGCTTAACAGTTTCTGCTCAATTGCAAGAGTAAACCTTCTAGTAGCCTGCAGTAAATATGAAGTAATATTTCTGTAACAACATCAGTCTTACAACTCTAGTGAGTAAAAGGTTTTTTATTCTTAACCCAGTATAGTTTGAAGTATAGTATGCTGTAGTTTTTTTATTTTAAATACTTCTGTGTCTACATACATGGAGAGACAGAGACACTAATTGTTTCCCATTGTACAATTAGGACAAAGATTTTTATGTACAAGTACACAAGAGTCAAGAGTCATTTACACTCGCCTAATACAGAAACAAAGATGTGAAAACAATTTGTTGATCTGAAATCTCTCAGAAGTTTAAAGACTGTATAATTTAAGACTGTTTGTTTCCAACAGAACAACACTCTTGTTATTTTCATACCTTCTTTAGGTAATGAAAACACTCACATTTCCTCTGGAAATTAAAGGGAGAGCATTATGCTTTAGCATAACTCTCTTGAAACTTTTAAAAAATATTTTCTGCTAACATGATGAGCTAACAATATATTGAGTAGAGATGACTACCAAAATCTAGGGAAGTATTTTCTGTTAGGATGAGCTCGCAGGGTGTTCCCCATGAAATCCTTCATTATTCTTCCTGATTTAAATATAGGCAACTATGACTCTGACTTCTGTTAAAATTAGTATATTAAAGCATCACCTAAATGCCTAGCAAATAAAACCTAAGATTTATGACATAGACAATTTACCCCACGTGTTTCTTTCCTGCTGTTGACCAATCTATTTTAAACTTCAGGAGCTGAACTTTTAACTGATTTAAATGCTGTCAGTAAAGTCACAACAATTTAGGTTTCTTGAGGATCCTATCCCTCTATACCAGTGCCTTAACTCAGACTAAGCAGTGTAAATACTTATTTATGACAAAAAGCTGCCTTTAGGCCAAGTTGTAACAACTGTGGACTTAGCACAGCTCAAACATCTCATCACAATCCACTATTTTAGGTATTAATTTCCTATTACAAGATTTTCCCTGCCCACTTCAGTGACTTTATGGCAATGGTACTGAATGTAAATACTTTTGCGGCAGTCCCAAACAATTCCTCTGAAGGAAAGATAGTTCTTCAGGCATAGGAGACCATTGTTTCACATTGGAATCACTCTGCTGGCAAGCCCTTTTCACCTGCTATACACTGTGTGTATTAAAGGAGTGCAGCACTGCTGCCTTGCTGGGGACCTTGTCTCCCTCAGCTGTGTAAGATGTGAAGCCACTTCACCCTGAATTCTCTCTTGATCACTGTTTTTTACCTCCTTACACTTACTCTGTGAATCTAAGATAAGGTGAGTTATGAGTTCACCATTTATTCACCTCCTAGTCACTTGTCTTCCAAGTGTATTTCTAACCATCTGCCCTAGACTTGAGTCAGAATGAAAAACAGTGAATGGCCTCACAGGTAACCTCATGAGTGGGGTTTTTGTTTTTCATCATGTTTTTTCTTGTTGTAGGTTTTTTTGTGGTTTGTTTTGGAGGGTTTTTTCAGGATTTTTCTTTGTTTGGGGTTTCTGAGTTTTGGAGTTCAGTTGTTTGGGGTCGTTTGTTTGTGGCTTTCATTAAAACCATTTGAACAGTAATAACTAACACTGTAAATTAGAAGGAAAATTTCCATCAGGATGCATTCTGTAAACAGAATTTATTCGGTCAGCCTCCACTATGAAGGAACAAATCAAGAGTATTTTTTGGTGCAAACGGCAGACTGTGTTAATGAACTGTTTGAAATTTGAGATTGCTGCTGACAATGAAGAAAAACAGATACAGGGTTAAGAACTCTTAGCTAATAGTGTAGCTGGTGGCTATTACACTATTACAAGCAAATTTTTGATACAGTAAATCTTGACCAGATTCCTCTATAGAAATAAGAGTAGCTTACATTTAAGGAAATTTTTAAAGTGCAGACAACTATTTTAATTCTCTAGCTATTAAATTACCATCTCAAGAAACAGTAAAATGTATAGATCATACTATTCTGTTATCATCTTCTAAATGCTTACAAGGGAAATCAACAAGATTGAAAAAAAAAGTACAAAAGAAAACAAACCCCCAAATAATAAATTATGGAAAGACAGCAAGAATAGACAATAGTCTATTGGAGATCACACCTTTGTATTTATTTTGTTTGCAATCAGAATAAGTATGTTTAAGGGAAGGGAGGAAAGAAACCAAATCCAAACACAACACCAAACCAAACCCAAAATCCTCCAAAGGGAAACTAGAGTCTTTCTATCCAATTCCTTTAGTTCATTTTAAAGAAAACAAAGAATGGAGACATCTGACTCTTTAATTTCCACCTTTCTTTTCATTGCTTTGTTGCGTTCTATCACTATCTCGTCTTCTGCTCCTTATTATCTCCCATTTTCCATTCATTGTTTTCTCTGTTATTGTGTGTGTGGCTCCTGCCAGGACTGTGCTCCCAGTCCTCTCAAGAACTGAGCACAGAAGAAACAGCTTTCTGGGCTGTGAGTCCAGGGTTTTCATTGGGCTGTGTCAGATCACTTCAGGAATATGCAGCATTGCCTTAAATCTATGGTAATTCCAGAATTCAGTGTCACACATGGAAATATCATAGGTTTCATAGAGACTTAAAGAACCAAAACACAAAGCCAGAAAATAATGGATTTTACATGAAACTAGCATGGGAGAATGATGAAGCCTTAACAGACAAATAAAAAGTTCAATTAATTCTAATGTTGTTACCACATGTCCTCAGCTAAGGAAGCATTTGAAATTTTATGAGCTCTTAAATACAAGAGCTCTACTGCATTGCCCAGAAGAAGTCATACCTCACTCACTGAAACTTATATACTCTAATGAAGGACAAAGCTTCTCATGAGGCCAGTCCAAGTAAGGGAAGTGAACTGCTTCGGAAATTCAGAATCACCTGCCTCAGGTGCAATGTGATTTCACTGATCAGAAGTTCCCTAGCACATTTATCAAAGTAAAGGTCTTAAAAACAAAACAAACAAAAACAAAACAAAACAAACAAAAAAAAAAATCAATCACCAGGAAACATAATTTCAAAACAAAGATACTCCACTTGATTTGCTGTTGCCTCTTAGAGGAAAGGATCAAAGTGTTATGACAACCATTAAATAACATATACCCTGGAAGCTGCTCAGGTACCCTGCTGGGAGACGACATCCACTTATGTTCTATTCCATACATCCAGTATAAAATACTAAGCAACTCATGTGACTAATCAAAACAACATGAGAGTCAAGCTACATACTACAATTTCACAATTACAGTTAATTAGGAAAAACATTATGTCTGTTACTGCTTCCTCACTGGGTGGCACATGTCCAACCCAGCAGGCACTATGCAGTTCATGATTCTTCTTGCAACCCCTTATTCCCTTCCTGCAAAAGGACTACACTTTCACAGGCGTTTACTTTATAACTCAACATTACTTTATAAACTCAACTTTATAACTCATTCATAGCTGAGAATTAAGTGGGCCATGAGGAGTCTGGAGAGCCTATTCACTATGTACAGACATCAGATTTAACAGAAGAATAAGAACAGTAAGTATGTACTTTCCTCTCCCACCTTTCTGCATGTAAGTAGCAGATTATGCAAGAAAAAAAAAAAGAAGAGAAAGTGACTCCAGGCAAGGTTGACCCTCTCCTGCCTGTCACTGACACATAAAGGCACAGTTTTCACATGCAGGAGAGTTGTTATTTGCCACTGTGCCATAGAAGTGGCAGAAAACAACTTTGCTGAAGAATTGTCAAACAGTGCAATTCCAAACATGGATGTAACCTGCTGCCCTTCTGCATGGAGCTTGCAGAAAACTTGCCATCTGTACTAACCACAGTCTTTATCCAGCTGTATGTTTGAAGGACTATCCTAAAGGAGTTTGGTCAATTATTTACTAAAGTCCATTCAACTGCTTTTTCAAGAAAGTAGTTAAAACTGACATTTTCCAACAACTCTTCGTGATTTTGCAATGTAACTTCACACGCTGCAGTATATTCCAGAAGATTAGTTGGCCATATACAAATGCATTATATTTCAAGAACTTCTGAGTGTCAGGGATGGGATGGACACACTCTGAAGAGCTGCTGGAACACGAAGCATCTGAGGTCAAATGCTGAATTTTAATTGAGGAGTAGAAATGCTGTTGAAAAAATGTCTTCAGTACCAGCACAAGAGTTGAAAACATTCATGTTGTCCTCTTTCCTTGTTGAGTGAGTTATAATGTGGGATTTCAAAGCCCACATAATAAAGTTTCCATTTGCATGGCAGTCTACCCAATGTTTCTACTCCTTGTTAATGTATCTCCATATTGGGCTAAAATAAAGTTCTACAGGAGAGCCCAATTTTTTTCAATTATCTGCAGTATGATGCCAGATTTGTTATGTGCCACCTCATTTCATTTACTGGTATTTACTGTCCTCCAGCTGTCAGTATCAATGTTTATTTTCTACCTGCTAGCTGCCAAGCTGCATTTCTAGAGTTGTTATGCATCTACATTTCACCCACACTGCTCTTTTCATCATTATTTGTAGCACCATCTCTAAACATGAAATCCAACCTTCAAATGTCATACAGTTATCCACTAAAGGGTACCCAAATCACTAAATGCAAGATTCTTCACTCATCTCTTCAAACAGATTTCACTTAGTTTGACATGTCATGCAAATAATTTCCGAGTACACACTGAAATTAACATGGAAAAGAAAATATTTACTCTGTTCCCTCAACCAGACTACAGCAGTAAACATTGTCACCAACATTTTCGGTTTTTATCTGTCTTTTTCCTCTTTCCTTAAGGAGAGTTGAACTTGTAGTATTTCCAAAACAATTACTCAACAACCTATAGCCATAATATTTACTTGTTTAACACTTTAAAACCTCAGCATGCTATGCTTAGTATACTGAAAGCAATTTAGAACATTAAACAATAACTGAAATCACCACTGCCTTCAAGCAAAATAAAAAAAGTCAGTTAACAAGAACATAATTTCCACATATTCTGTTGCAAATTGCATTCAGACACATGGAGGTGAGAAAGCCTCATGGAGTTCAAATTTTGACTGCTACCTGTTTCACTTATCATGGACTAATAAAACATTAGAACAACCAAAGCCAGTTAGGCCTTGAGTCTAATTCAAAAATAGACATGTCTACTCTACAATATGCTCTTGCACTGGTACATTGAGCAGTTGCAGGACTGTGGTACTGGTGATTGAAGGACACAACAAAGTACATCTGGAGGTAGCATTTATTATAAGAACTGGCAGGATGTAAAGCAGCAAACATGATTCTGGAAAAACAATGCCTTTCTCAGGTTTGAAATCAACTCAAATGATCTTTCACAATTGAAGGAGGTATTTTTCATTCCTTAATGCTTGTCTACTTCTATTGAGATATTATTTCCATCAACAGTCCTTGAATTACCTGTGTCTGACACATTAATATATCTCTAAAGGTCAGAGCAACACCAGGCCCAGAGCAGGCCTGTCTGGCAAGGAGATTTCTTGTATACAGGAGTATGAAAAATGTAAGCAGACTTTATTTTATTTTTCTTTGAGTGTATGAGAATAGGGAAACAATACAGTAGTTTTTGCACAAGTTCTGGAGCAGAATACCCTGTCAACATTGGCAAACATGACCATTCACTAACTTTAATTCAGATTTAAAGAGAATGAATCTGCTAGAACAGAGGGTCTGTCAAGTGCACAGCTCACTGCTTCAGGAGTCTGCAACCCATGCAGCCCATGAATAACTAGAACTACTGTAATTAAAAAAAAAAAGACTGGAAAATGCAAGACAAAAATGCAGGTCAAAGAGGGAAGAAAGTTACTAAGTTCAACTTTTATCTTCTTATATCAAAAGTTTGATCTCACTGTTTTGGTAACATACACCTTTTAACCCTAATATTACAGCTTCTGTAATCCTGGAGAAAGGAAATACATATGGCTTTGAGTCAAAACTGAAAATAAATTACTTCTACTTGGTTTTTTCCCTACCTTCAGATCCTCATTAGTAAACACTTCTTCCAGAAATGAGATTGTTGTTGTTATATTGTGCCAGAAAATGCTTCTTACTGTATGGGATACCTCAACCAAATTTACAATCTGATACTACAACAGGTCCAAACTACCTGTCTACTCAAGTTCAAAGATGTCTTTAGACTAATTTAATCTTGAAAAAACAGTGACATTCTTATGACAAAAAACCCCAGTGAATGCAGGTAAGGGTTTTATACACAACATATGTGGCTTCAATCCTGCAACAGCTCTGTCAGTGTAGTGGGATCATTCACTTTAAATTTGAAAAATTCATGCAAGCAAAGGTTCAGTGCTATGCTATATTAGTTTAGAGAGTACAAATTAAACATCTTGGAGCCAAACAGAATTCCCTGGTCTCATTGCTTCTTATTCAGAAGGTATTCAGTGAAATGTTCCCCTCTGCTTGGTTCTAATTAGCATACAAAGCACACCCATGGGGTACATCCCATGACATTGGTGGCAGACTCCTGGCTGGTTTATCATCTTTTTTGTTTTGTCTTACAGGCTAGTGGCTAGCAGACTTGTAAAGCAACTATAAAATTTCATTGAACCATTAACTTTGAACATGTACTTCTTATGATTCAAGATCACCAATATCCTTGTTCCCACATTTCCAATAGTTTGCTGTTGTAATAGATTAGTTAACAAAGAGAATTTAGCAATGTTCAAAGATATTTTTAATTTTTAATTTTTACCTTAACACTGGCAATTTGAGAGCAATGTGGTCCACAGAGCATTACAAGGTGTTGTCCCTTTCCCAGACTGCATGACATTAAATTTTCTCCATTGCAGTCATTCACAGGCTGTTAAACGGGGATAGGTTGTGCTTACCCAGCTCTTATGTTTTCCAGTCACAGATATCAAAGTATTTTTATAACTGTCACAAAATGGGATTGCAAAGAGAAGACAGACAAAGTAAGAAGAGTTGATAGACATTAATATATGACATGAAGATTATCAGAGAACAGATTTTATTTAATGGCTATGACACTGTGTTAGATTTGGAAACAGAGTTCACTGTACTATTGTAAAAGTATAAGCTGAAATGCAGGTCCCTGGGCCCTTTGTTTTGCAGAGTCAGCAGTTCATGGCCTCTTGTCTGGGGCTCCCAACCAGAGCTCAACCTGCAGCTGCACCCTGAGCTACCTGTACTGAATGTGCTCCTCAAAAGTGGCAGAGTCTGTAACTCATTGCAGGAAAATGATTTCCATTGATTTGAAAACTTAAAACACAGAAATTCTAGAGGAGAGATGACAGCCTGCCTGAAACAATGACTTGGTACTCAGAATCTCCCCCTAGAAACGGACATAGCTGATATCATTAACTTTTGGAGGATCTTTATGTAGATAAGCACTTTTTTTTAGACAGAACGATTCTTAAAGTGCCCCAAACAATGCATTACCTCCAGGGGAACTGCATTTGTTATCACAAGAGGGACAGAGAGGAGAGAGAAAAGAGAGAAGGGAAGAAAGAATCCAGGGAAGTCTCAACTTTTATTCATTTCTGACTTCTGTGACTTTACTAGATTTACAAACCAGCTGAAATTTCAGCTGAGTGCTGAAATTCCTCCCTAAGGCATCATAATGGTTGGCCAATAGGTGCTTAAATTTAATAGCAAATATTGTCTCCCGTCACTGAGCAACTGAGCTATTGCCCCTCACATTCACTTAGGTCTCCTTCTTGAAAAAAAATAAAAAAAATCCAATAGCACCAAAATGTCTCTCATACTATAACAGTGTCTTCCTAAAGGAAAAGAACCAAACCTGAACATGCCAAGATAATTATTTATGCTATATAGAAGATATATATAGAAGATAGAAGACCATGAAGCAAATAAAGATTTCCTTTAATACCTTACATAAGTGTACTAACAATACTTTAAATACAAAAAAAACCAAAACAAAACAACCTCAAACACATCAAGGTCTTTTACATAGTCCACAGACTCAATCCTCAGCAGTTAGTGATGAAATGAAGTGATGCTTCCAACTCTAATGCAATAATTGATGTGCTATTTTGAAATCCCGTATGTTATTTTCTCATAATTAGGACATATTCAGGTATTTCTTCACTTTTTTTGTAAAAAAGTTTAAAATCTCACTTAAAATGGAAGTAACTGCAAGTTTTTCCACAGAGAGTTGTTAGATGACAGTATGATAATATGAAATAGTCCTCAACTTTGCAACACAATATGACATGTGTTAGGAGTTGAATAACAATCACTATAGGAAAATGACCATGGACAAGAGCTAGACTTCAGTTTTAGTGGATTTGATAAGTGGAGAAGCCACAGAAACATAAGTAGTCCAGAGCTGTTCATCTACAATTATTATCTCCACATATACAGTCCTTGATAGACTTGTCTTTCATGAATTTAATACTTTTTAACACATTTAATAGTTTGGCATCCTCCAATATTGAATTTTACTAGTTTTATTAATTAGTTATGCACATGAAAGAATAGACCCTTTCTCATGTTCTGATTCAATTGCAAAGTTATTTCAAGCTAATAAAATGCAGAGGATGTACATATTGGATTAAGAGATGAAAACAACTCTTGTTCTCCCTTGAGCTTTCTTAACAGTGTTGCCTGTAAAGATTCAATACATTCCAGCAGTAATGTGGGTTTATCATTTTGGTGGGGTTTTTTGTTTGTTTTTTTCCAGGTAAAAAGTCAGAAATTTTGTGATCTGTTTGGTTCCTCAAGTGTTGTACTAAACAGTACAGTTCAGTCTATAATAAGATGTGACAGAAGACATCTCACCATATTAAGGGCTTACATTGCAGGTTCTAAATTACAATTATTTTCATAAATCCTTCTTTATGACTTTTAGGTTTGCTAACAAAGCATTCCAAGCTTGAGGGTTTGAATGCAATTTTCCCTAGTATTTAGGAATAAATATCTTGATGGGTGTGAATGTCCCTCAATTATTTGTCCAAGTTGCAGGAAGTGACAGTTCAAAGGAGATATTGATTTTCCCCAAATTACTGTGGTGGTAAGACTGATATGAAGGATTTGAGGTCAGCCTTCCACATTTTATTCTCCTCTACAACTTATCCTCTTGAAGAAAAGGTAGTATATTAAAGTGGAAAGAGTAATACTTTTAGTAGAGTGCACCCTACCTCTCAGCAACCCCAAGTTCACCTCCACTACTGTAATGTCATGTTATATTTCACACCTTTTTACTAGGCAAATTAAGTCCTTGTACAGTTGTATCCCCTACTTCAGTGTGTCAGAGGGCTGGCTCTGTATCACCCAGTGAGTGGATGTGTGCCATGTTCATTTCCAGAGTGGCATTCTGAGTGTTTTTACCACAGGGGGCCCTGCAAAGGTTTGCAAAATGGAAGCCTCAAGAGAACATATCAGTGAATCATATTACAAGAAAGGGCTTATTAAAAATCTTCATACTCTAAAAAAAAAAAATCAGCATCCATTTAGGGAATAAACCAGAATGAATGTCAAGATTCCTGTACTGCAGAGACTAAAGTAAGACTCTGATTTTCAGAGATACCCTCATAGAGCTCAGTTATCAGATGCACAACTATACACAGCTCATTTTAACTAACGAGACCATAATGGATTTAATCCCAACCTTGACCATAATGAAAAAAAAAAATAAACAAACTACAGATCATTCTATCTAGTAGGAAAAGGATCATAAAGGTGTGATTTTTATGTAAACTAAAGGCCATTCTATTTGTGGGTTGTTTTTTTCCTTTTTTTTGGTGTTTTTGTTTGTTTGTTTTTTTCCTGAAAGATATGTATGTACCTCTCTATAATAAAACCTGTCTTTGAAGAGCTTTGAAACTCTTCTGTTACCAGCCTCCAGGGCACTGATGTCAACTCTGGCAAACACAATACTCAGAGTTCACCCTGTCCATATATCTGCATACGCACAACTCTATTCCTCTTTACAAATGAATTTCTCCTGCAGAACTCAGCCCACAGATTTTCTTCCACACACAAATCAGATCTGCAACTAAAAAAGATTTTTTCATTTCCCACTCTCACAACAGACAACATGAGAAATAAGTTCCATGGCAGACGAGCACCCTGGCAGCACGTTTGTTTGTCACAATAAATAAGACTTCTGTAAAGCAGAATATATTAAGTTGATGTCAGTGCTGACAATCAAAAAAAAAATAAAGAAAAAAATCCCTCCAGAACAGTAGAAAGTATTTGCATGTTTGGATACCATTTTGCAAATACAGAGTTTTTTAAACTTCTAAATAGGGATTTGAATCAGTTAATATCTTCTGAGATAAAAGTGTGGAAGTCATTACACTGTTGCTTTTAAGAACTATTTTGACAAGGAATGGTGTATACATTGACTTTAATATACTTAGGACTTCATTGGAATAAGTGGAAAAAACTTGCCTGCCACCCACACAAAGCTGAACTTCTCCTGCTTGTCTTGGCCAATCCTTTTTCTGTCACTGACTATGGGTAATCCTTTAGTTTTTGTATATTCAGAGATTACCAACTGTTTGTATATCCTACAGCATTGTTTTTGAGGTGAAAGGTTGTTTTGAAGTAAGTTGAGCATCCCTGACAAAGGCTGCACTTGCAGGAGTTCACAGGCTACTCCAGAACCTAAGCCATCTCAGCCATGGAAATCACTTTTCCAGAACCAAAAAGCATCACCTGCTAAGCATTGTTCTGAATTGCCAATATTTATTTATCTATAGAGGTCTTTTTCTGAAAAATTTGACTTTGAGGTCTTTGCAAGCATCAAACATTTTTCTTTGCCAATTTGAGTCACATTTTTACTTTTTTTTCCACCATCACCCAGATTTTATACAAAATACAGCTCTGAGTTTGTGTATTGCTTCATTTCTACACAGATTTAATGCGTTAACTTGCACAACCACTTCATTTTCACAATTTCAGAAAATATTACAGGCATCTAAGGACTGTGATTGTGAATGCAGTGGATTAAAGAAAAAAAAAAAGAAAGGTAGAAAAGCTGAGTTTCTAGCCCCCATATTAAAAGAGTTCTCAGACCACTGAAACGAGAGAGCTGGGACGCACTGATGGTGCTTTGCTGACTCCCAAGCCAGCTCTGTTGATTTGTACACACTGAGCTTCTGACCCACTGTTTCATTGGTCAATAAAATTTTACAGCTATTTCAGCCACCCTGATGAGGCAGGATTCCAGTGAAGTTACACTCCATTAAATGAATGCCATCCATACACAGTTAAACCAAGCCATTATCAGGCCTCCACAATGAAGTGACAATAAACTCAACAGAACAGATACCCACTCCATACTGAGAACTAATTAGGTCTGCATAAGATACTATCTGACACAAAAAGAACATCTCTATAGTAACCACAGGCTTCTCTTGCTAGTTTTGTGCTAACCCAACATGACTCTTTTGTCAGTAGATGCAAACCAGGTCCCCAGTGCCAAGAGACTGGTACAAGTGCCATCTACTCTTTACAGTGGAGGTTGTCTAAATGGCTGCACTCTGTTTAGCTTTATCTGTACTACTGACATTGCATCTCTGGAAAAAAAAACCCTCAAAGTGTAAAAACATCCAGAAAGGTTCAACTTTGTTATGGATTTAAAGTTCATCTGTAGCTACCTCATGAGCACAAGCTTCAGAGAACAAGTGTGCAAATAGGCACATACAACCAGAACATAAGCATGTGCCCAGGCAGGTGGGGCATAAACTTATATGTGTGTATATTTACCTCAAAACACAATAAAAGTGGGAAAGTATCATGTTCAATTCACAAATGAGAAGGGAGAGGTGGAAAAGCCAAAGGACAGATTCCTTGTCCCTTACTTACACTCATTTGAGACACTCCCTCTGGCTGAGTTTGATATTATAAAAATTAATAGAGCTTATTGATCCTCAGCAAGTCAGCCAAGCTCCTTGGCAATGATAGTGAGGCCTCGTGTTCAGGGTTTTCATTGGAAAACCAGTCTTAGTATATTTTGAGGCCAAAGGGAAATTGTTGCAACTCCACAGAAAAGATGATACACTAGGTTTCATAAAGAACATCTGAAATGTTCTGAACTCTTTCAGCAGATGTTACAGATCCATCAACATTTTACAGATTTCCCAGCTAATCAATGTAGTTGCTCTCTCTGGGGTAATTAAAACTTACTCTAGAAATTAAGTCAATGAAAAATGTCTTTTTACACCTTGTGACAAAAGTTTTCCTTTTCCAACAAAACTATTAAACACAAGTCAGAAAAGCCATTTATTACCCAAAACACTGGGAAACAAGAGCTTCTTAAAAAAAGCTTCACAAATAATTTGCAGGTAGCAAGAGTGGCTCAAAAGAGAAGTCCTAGTTAGGTCTTACACATGCCACTTAGATATACCAAGGACTGGCACAATGAGGAGGAATAAGCATTTATATTCAGTTTCACAATGGAAAATGTTAGTTCAATTGCATCAACATAGCATTGGAAAACAAAGCATTTTCAATAGTACACAGAAAGGCATGCTATATGCTCTGTAGTAATACCTGGTGATAATATTCTTTAGATGTTGTGCAGAAAGATCTGAAAGAAGATAAATTTATTCTTGACTATCTAGTTTTCAAAGTCTCATAAGTTACCTCAAAATAAAATCTGTCATATGCATACAGATATGCACGGGACATCTGAAAAGCCTGACATATCTTGGTGGAATGGCCAGAGCTTGGTTCCTCAGACAACGTGCCAACAGACAAATAGAGAAACCAGCTCATCTAGACATCTCCTCTAACAAGCCTTCTCCCCACACCACAAAAAGTTCCTGCAGCCCCCAGCCAGGTGCAGCACAGTCACAGGTGCTCAGGCCTTCCCTGAGTGCCTCAGCCTGTTTGACATGAAAACTCTGCCTTTGCCTGGTTTTTAGACATCAGTCCTTTCTTCCTCCCCAACAAAAAGAAGCATACACTTTTTCTCCTGTCCCATCTAATTACAACAGTAAAGGTTTGGTGCCCCATGCAACATGAGCAAGACCACGGGGCACTGTGCTGTATATGTTTAGTGTTCATGTTGCTTTAATTCAAGATGCTGTGAAATGAGAGTACAGGAATACCTCATGTAAACATTTGCAGTCTTTGAACAGCAAGAAACAACGTAGAAAAAAATCAATAAAAAAAGCAAAATTTGGAAACCAATACCACCAAACAAAGTGCAGGAATGTGTGAGGATTTTTAATTCATCACTAGAAACTTCACTAGAGATCACGAAGCAAGAACCTAACATGAACCTTTGAAGATAAAGAAAGATAGATGAATTTGTAGAGACAGGTCTTAATGTCCTACTTTATTGATAATATTTTGGTTTTCCGAGTCTTAATAAGCCCAAAATAGCTAGCAACTATTTTAAGAGATCTCTCTACTGACATCTCACAAGTATAACAATTTAACTGTATTCAAGTTACTGACCCAAAACAAACAAAACTACTGAAATTCCTCCCTGCATTCAAATAATACCCTCCCAGACACTTTTCAGGAAAGCAAGTACACTCACCACAAATGTTATACCAGCCAGTGCAAAAATTGAATACATTCAAAGTTAAATTTACTTACCCCAGAGCCAAGCCAAGCTGGACTGAAGCTCCCCTGGTAACCCAGAGCTTTTTATTCTCTCTGTTACTTGACACAGCTGTTCCTGGTCTAGTAATAAGGCACAGGTGCATTTGAGTCCCACCCATCTAGTGCTCTCTGCTTTAATATTAAGCTTTCAGAGGGAAAGTGAGTTTTGGACTTCATTTTTATTTTAGAGTTGCCTAATTGAGTGAAGTCCTGGGAAATAGGTGCTTGCTTGCACATACTGTAGCCTGTACACATCTACATGTGTAGCATGAGCTCTGCTGTGCAGTGGGTTATTGTTGAGTCCTGTTGGGAAAAGGAAGTCAGATTGGAAACCACCTGCAGAGGAAGAATTGCAGGTGATTCCAGTGTTCTGAGTAGAGATCACACACTGCTGTCCTTGCTGCATTACCATTTTCTGTATGGGGGAAAAATAAAAAGCAGAAAAATACGTTTTCAACTGGGATTTCTATTGTAGTGAGACACTTTGAGGCTACACAGGGATGTTTTCTATATGTGTTCAGCTGCATTAGTGATAATTTTTAACTGCAGTACTTGGCAAACAGGAGAGGTCAAGAAACATAGATATCCTTTATTTGGTTCATGGATAAAACAACTGTTTACAAGAAGGTATTTGATCAAGGTTGAGTTTTCTAAGAGAGGATTAAGACAACTCAGGAACCGGATGGGGAACAATCTAAGTAATAGCAGGTTGTGAAAATGTAAGAACGTTATTAATTCTGCACAGAATGAGATAGGATTTTTATGAGAGAAAAAATGCAATCATATGATTAAGGATAGTATGAAAAACTGTCATGGTTTGAATCTTGTTTTCCCCCAGAGGCTAGAAAAGTGGTAGACCCCAAGGGGTGGAAACCCCTGGAAGTTTTGGAGTTCTGTCCAATGGGCGCTCCTGCAAAAATGTCAACATCCCACAAGCTCACCGGAAGAGATGAGTTGTAGTTTGGTTGTTGAGGAGAGGTGGCCATGTTGTAGAGCCACGAGGAAGGGGCTCTGAGCCCCTTGGGCCCTCTGGGCCCTCCCAGCCCCTGGCTGGGGGGCTGCGGGGACCTGGAACAGCATAAAGCTGGGCTAGGTGCCTGTAGTTATGCCGGGAGATGTTTTCTCCATGGGCACAGAGCAGCAGCGGCACTGACCAGAGAAACGGTGGCAGAGAGCCAGAGATAAGAACCTGAAGAAGCAACAGAAACAACATGCAGCACCAGAGAGAAGACTCCTGGAAGAGAGCCGGGAGAAGAGAGAGCCAGCAGCTGAGAGACAGAGTTCTGGGGGTAAGACTGTACCAGCCCCCCAAAACTCCTTTGAGATCCCTCTGAGAAAAGAGGGAGATGGACTCCTATTAAGGAGAAGAGTTTTAGACATGCAGCACCGGAGAGAGAGAGGAGCTGAGAAGCTCAGAGCGTCCCGGAGCTGGACCGGGACGGCCAGAGGAATGCGGGGGGAGTTGACCTTGGTTCTCCCCCCCTTGCACTGCTGCCACGGTGGCAGCCTGAGAGACAGGGCACAGAGGCCCTGCAAGGAGCTGAGTCTCCTGGAGATACCAGACCGTCACGAAGACCCCCCTGTGTCTTTGTGATATGACGTGGTGAAACGACCTTGTCTGGGGTTACGAAGCCCACGGAAGACCCCTCGGTTGGAGGCGATGGGGCCGAGAGAGGCTTGAATACCTCCCTCGTGAGTGCTGGCAGAAAGCCAGCTATCAGCTGCTGCATGTGGAGAAGACAGACTGCTGCCTCAGAAGATGCTGCTGTTCAGAGACTGGAAGGGATCTGTCCTTCTTTCCCTCCTGGACTTTTATTTGGAGGGGAGAAGAGATCTGATACACTGTAAATACTATATGTCATGGTAGAGATAGTTTGTGATCATGTGTATAATGTGATGTTATATTTATTTGTATAGTCATTGTAATATATTCCCTTTCCCCCACTTTGAGTCTGGTGTGTTTTGTCTGGAAAAACCCATCTCACATTAGGTTGAGATGTGGGAGGGGGGAATGGAGCTAGGGAATTGGATTTTGGGGCTATCTCAAACCATGACAAACGTATTCACAAGGGCCAAATTAATATTGCACTGACATAGTTCAATGTTTCAGTGTTTGCTCATGCAAACATCATACCATGTTTATAAGGGAAAGGTGAAACAAAGAGTAATTTTATCTTTTGTTTTGAATGTGATCTAGATGCACAAATATCACTATGCATGGTCTACATTTCCAAGGGACGACTACTTCTACAGCATACTTGTTTTCTTACTTATATAGGTGACAGAAAACTTTAGCAGATATTCTAGTTATTAACGAATCAAAGAAGTTGTTAGTACCTGAGCTGGGGCTAGACAGAGCATAGTTCGTTTCAATATTATATGCTGCAAAAAGGAATGCTACTTCCCCCAGTATACTAACAGTTCCCTGAAATTATGCCACAAACGTGATTAAGTTTTAATTTCTTATAGTATTTATAGTTTTGCTTCCTTTTTTTTTGTATCTCTTCATCTGATAGAGAAAGGAAGGGGAGAAATGGAGGATGAGACAAGAAATACAAATAATTTAAGGAAAAACTGTGTTTTGCTACAAGTTTTCAAAAGAAAATAAAACATTTTTACAACGAAAAAGTCCATAAATATTTATTATCTTAAAACTATAAAAATGCTTGACCAGTTCAATTTGTAACTGGTTTTCCTGTGTAATGGCACACAAACGAATACGTCAAGTAACAGAGAACACTGCATTATTTATCATTCAGATATTTTCACATCTGGGGATAACAAGGACATGAGTAGTAGCAAAAATGGAGCTGTCAGGAATAAGTTGTATCAGATCAGCCTAATTTCCTTTAATATTCTTTAGAGGCCTAGAGGCTTTGTGAATGGGGAAGAAGTAGAAGATTCAGACTTTCTAACTTTTATCCAGTGTGTTCCAGAGGTCATTCTAATAAAAGAGATAGGTACACTTGGACTAGACTATATTAGTGGGATGCATAACAACATCCATGTTCCACAGCTAAAAGGCAAGGATGTACTAGTTTGGGCTTGTCAGATCTCTGCCCTGAGTCCAGTCATGTACAGTGAAAGGAGGGTATGTTTGTTAAGGGTGAACTCAGGAGGACTCTTGGTCCATGAGAGAAACTAATAAGGACTTTGAGTACCTGGAAGATTCATCTTGATATCTGGAGAAATGGGTTGAAAAGATAGGATGCAATTTCCCAGGGACAAGTGGAACGTGCCTCACATAGGCACAGTAAATTTTACAGGATCTGAAGGAAGAACAGTGGCCTGGTAGAAGTTCTGCAGGAAACAGTCTGGAGTCATACTGGCTCCCCAGCTGAAGGTGAGTCAATGATGTAATGTCATTTTATGAAATCACCCTTCATCCTGGGGTGCAGGTACCAGAATACAGCCTGATGTAATACAGGCATCCTTGCCTGGTACTAGACTTATCTCAACAGGATAGCAATGCCCTCTGCAAGCATTCCACTTCAGGAAGAAGCCAGAGGGACAGCGAGCCTGAGGTAGGGCAACAGAGGTCAAGGACACTTGTGGTGAAAGATGGTAAGAAGCACAAAACATGAAAAAGGCTGTTTGAAAGGGACAATGTCTTCTACGTCTAAGTGGATGGGACAATTGCAAGAAGAAAAGTTCAGGTTAGACATCCAAACCCACTTTAAGTAAGAACAGAGATCTGTTCAGAATAGATTGCTTCTTATAATGTTTTTAATCTCTACACACAAAAAGGTTTAATGCATTCCTGTCAAGCCACATATTCTTCTAATCCCATTCTGAGTAAAAAGGACATCTTAAGGTCGTCTCAGTCTATTTTTTCATAATAGGCTTAGCGATGCTGTGACAATTATACACATTCTGAGATGACACATGAAATGAGGTGCAGTTGAATGATGACTTTCAGAACCACTTCTTTAAACTTATATGTGAAAAAGCACCAGAATCAGGAAAAATATGGATATTTTTAAAAAGCAATAAAACAAAAGTATAAACATTACCAATATCTATATTCTAAGGAAAAGTTTAAAAGCATGATCATGCTCTCCTCTGATTCTGAAACACTGTCCTCTGTTCAGGGGTGATTCTACAAAAGCAGGATTCAAAGCTAGCAGAGAACTTGTCCTTGTATTTCCTCCTCACCAGGAAGCTAAAGCCCAGGGCCAAAGTTCCTGCTGGCTGTAGAGTAGGATGAGAGGATGTTTTCCAGCCAACAGAAGCAACAGTGGATAATTTTGTTTCACTATGTTTCTAAGATTCTTACAAAAATTAATACGCTCTTATAGCACAGGAAGGTTTTGTCAGTGAATGAATCAGGGCCATACTAAGAGAAGGGAGAGCCTCTGTTTGCACACAGGTGTCTCAGTAGTCAGTAATAATGGGAAAGCAAACACAGAAATGTTCATGACAGTTCAATGGGAGTTAGTTGAAATATGTCAATTTTTTTAAATTGTGGCTGAGTCTAGAAGTAACTTTTTAAGCTGAATTTCAGCCAGTGTCTGAAAAAGTGCATATCAAGCAGCCTTGAGCTTTTAATTTAATTTATATCAACCAGCCTACTTGGAGTTTTCAAATTGATTCACCACCACTGTTTGAACATTCTGTGACAGAAGCAATGCATATTAAAGTAGCTAAAGTTCTCCTTTCAGCATGCCTAATTAACTGTATTTTTTTGTCACTGGGAGTTACAAAATATTAGAATATAAATGCATGCTGGATACCAGACAACAAATTTTAACAGTTGTGACTATTTGAGGAAAAATTCACGATCTGTCTATCCTGCCATTGAGTATCTTCTTTTTTCATGGTAGTATATTCAAGTGTCCTTCTGCTCAAATAATGTCAAAGGAATGATAAAAAGTTCTCAATTCTCGTAAGTACGCCTGGTCGTGTTTGTGCTTAAAAATAAAAAATACCACAGTAGTCTTGAAAGTACTGGGAGGATTCAAAAGCATCAAATCAGTGTGCCATCAAGAAAATTAAGTTACAGATAACTGCTGAATAGTGAATACAGAAAATAATCTCAGCAAATATTATGTATGAGACTGTTGCTTGAGCATTTTGGAAAAATAAACATATGTATAACAGTCTGAAAATCACCTACATGGGAGTTAAGCATTCTGAATAACACACTTGCTGTGAATAATTTATCCAGTTTCAATATTTACTCTTACATACTCTAGAATTGAATTACTTATATCTAAGCAACCACAATTGCCAGAATATTTCAATTCTACTTTCTGCCACAGGTTTCTGTATGACCTTGAGCAAGTTGCACAGATTTTTTTTTGGTGTGTCCGTCCTGCTGTCTGAAAAACAACAATGAGGGAAGTGACAGAATTGTGAGGATGAAAAGTTTCTGATGCCTCCAAGTAATGCTGTGGCAGCAGGGGCACTTAAGAAACCTGTACTGAGCCTTTTAGAGCGACATCGAACAGGAGAGGAACTTGCAGCATATTGCTGCTGTTTACATCTAAATAAGCAGGATAGTCCTGAACTATGATCCAAAGGTTTTGAAACTCTCTCCCAAGGTGGGGGTAAATACAATTAATTTGGCCTCAAGACCCGTATTACCTGGTAGGGCCAGTCTCCGTGCCCACAGGGTACTATGGTAAGCATAAGGGCAAAACTGTATTTTATTGGCTTATCTAATACAACAATAATTATGCTGCAATGATTTTATTCAAAGCATTCAGTACATTTGTTTCATCAGATTAACTTTAAATAGGTTTCATATCTCATTGTTGCAACCCTGTATTTTCTCTTTCATTTCAGCCTTCATTTTAACCTGTTGTAACTCTGCAGTTTTGTAAAGAAAGAGATGACAACAAAAAAATCCTTGAGATCTCCACATCAACCTGCTGAAAGGGTCACTTAGTTTAAAAGAGAAAAAAAAAGCATTATCCAAAAAGCATGAAAAAGTGTCAAAATCCCCACCAGCTGCAAATAAATGTGTTTAGAACAGCACTAGCAGGAAGAGTTAAACAGACACTCTTGCCACTTTGTTCCTGCACACTTCACTTGGGCTGCAAGGAAATCAGTGCTGTGACAGATCATTTATATTAATACAATGCACCTGCCAAATTATTTATACACCATAAGCATCAGTCTGGAGAAAGTGTACTCTGGGAACTTCATGTGTAGAGAAGAAAGGCTTCTCAGGGAGGAAGGCATATTAAAATAGTGAAGGATTTTGATCTCAGATATACCCTGGTAAATGCAGAGTGATGCCACTGAAGCCTGTAGACTTAGTTTGGATTCACACCAGTGAATGTGACTGACAGTAGAAAAAGTGTAAAATTGCAGCATAAGGTGATAAGTCACTGACAAGAAAATTGGAAAGAGAAATACGAGTTAGTGTTGGCTTGATCTACTGTTCTGTGTGCTTCTCCCAGAACAGCTGAGCTTCTCTACCATGATTTTTTGACTATAATTAGTGATTTTCTCATACCTAAGCGTACATTAACTCTAAATTACTGTGTATTTCCAAAGTTAGAATAAATCTACTGTTTAAAACAACATGTTTTCACAAGTACTAAAAAACCAGTAATATTTTGGTAAACGCTCATTGGTTCCACTAATACCGGCTTAATTTGATTATTAAACAGCTTTTGTATCACGTGCCTTGCTTTAGAGGGAGTTCACATATGCAAATGTCAGTTCTTACTTATGATGGGCTTCAGAACTGCCCCACACAAGGTCCTTCAAAATTTATACCTTAATCTCAGCTATTTTGAAATTTAGTGTGCTCATACTCGACTCCTTAAAGAGAGAGGCTTTCAGTGCTGACACAAAGAGGGATTTAGGGGAAGCAGTATGTTTTATCCAGCATAGAACATTTAATTTACTGTGTTTGATCTGAAGGTCATTAAATTTTATTGAACTTTTTTGTCAGCTGATTGCACTGACTTCAGCTCAGGCCCTCTGTTATTGCATCTGGATCATTGTTGCCCCATTACTTATGATTTCAAAGGATCACATGCTAATGTATGATCCAATTTCTTCACACTTAACCTGCACATGCAATTGCTGGTCACCATTATTCTCTTACCTCCCTTAGTTTGAGGTGTGCTGTACGAAAATACATGTACCTTCAAACCACAGGGAGAACTTAACATTACTTGCTATACCAGAACTATTCAACAGTAATTGACAAAATCAAGGACCAATTTTTTCCAACCCAGAGATCTGTATTTTTTTCAAACTGACACTGTGTAACAAAAAATAATCTTGCACATTAATAAATTCAGAGAGGCTGACAAGCCAACCTACAGTTCTCCAGGATGCATATCTTGAATGACTATTTAAAAGCTATCATTATCTTTCTCCCTTTCAAGCAGAAAGAAGAAAGTCATAGGTAGACATATATGGTTTATAACGAATAAATAATATAAACAAGATATTAATTATTCTATTTTCAAAACAAGAGAAGCAAGTGTGAAAAATGTTTGTGTAATACACATATTTTTAAAAGAAATATCTACTCAAATCAAAGACTGTCCTTCATGCCCATAAACTTGTCTTTACACCTGTTTTACTTGACCCTCTTCAAAATGCAAACTGTGATCTCTGGTTGAAATATTCCAGTCAACCAATACACACCATCTCCATTGAAACTTTCTTATTAGACAAAATTGCTTGGGATATCATGAACTGGAGAGGTTTTTATCATTCTTACTTTTCACCAGAGCTGTATGCTAAAAACATATGCTAAAAAATTCCAAATTGTGTTGAGGAAAAGAACCCCCAAACCAACAGGAAAGAGCACACATCATAAAGGACCTGGTGAACTGCAAACTCTTGCTCATTTTGTGAGCACAGTGAAGTTTGGATGCTAAGGTCTAGAGGTCACCCAAAAAAAACTTAATGAGGATATCATAAGATACATAGTAAGGCAGAGGCAGGGAAAGAGCACTAGGGTTTGCACCTGACCAAGTCAGAAGAGGAAAACAAGAACTGGAGTCAAAATATATTAATGTGAATGTAAGTTGAGGAAAAAAACCCAACCAAACAAAAACACAACAAAAAAAATGTGGAAAATGAATGCTTGACTGAGGCAACTGGTGAACAACCTCTGGAGCAGGTGGGTGACACCTGAAAGCTCCTGCAGGGCACCAAACCACCAGGTGTGCAGACTTGCACATGGACAGGATCCACAGAGCTGCTGGGCCAAGGCCAGGAGAACTGCACACTGCCCTCAGCTCCCTGGGGAACCACTACAGGGGATGGTGAAGCTCCTGCTTTGTGCCCCCTGCATCCTAGTTTTCTCTTAAAGAGGATGAATGAGAATCAAAATACTTTTGAAAACTTATCTGATGAGCAAGAGTGATTGTCTTTAGTAACACTGGGAGGAATATCATATGCTAACAATTACATTTGTGTGTCGTGAGCAGACTTTAGTCTCAATTATGCATATTATAATTTTATTCCTGTATTCTTTCATTCTTTTCTTGGCCTCATGCTCAATTTCTAAGATGCTTTCACAGGGCAAAGACACCTGAAGTAGTTTGAACTGTGGCTGCTTAAAAATTGGACGTCCCTACACTGAACATGCTTTGTATATTTATAGACCTATTCCTATACAGTTAATTTAAACTAAATAAGACACAGCTAACACTTTCTCTTATAGTCAGAGTTGAATGATTAAATTAGTTGAGGGAAGGAGCTGGGATATTTTCCTGACTTTTATTTATGGAACAAATTGCTAGGTTAAACAAATCAGTAGATCCTCAGTTCTTATTCAGCTATGAAATCTGCAACTATTTTAGACTTCAAAAAGGACTAGAGCAAACAGAAGGTTGTCTCTGTTTTCCAGATGTCTAATAATAGGTATTAACTCTACAGCCTGGACTTGCCTCTGACTAGATCTAAACTACTACTTCCTTAGTAAGGCATTATTTCATTCAGAAATAATTCATTCACTCATTCATTCCTTCATTCAGTAATTCCATTCTGAATTTTGGAAAAGTGTTATTAGGTAAAAAAGTAACTTAGTATCTTATGTCCCTGCCCCAGTAAGAGATGGAGGGTGGGGCATCAGACAGAGGGAAAGTTGTGTGATGTTTCACAGCTCAACCCCCCCAGTTTCCTAGTTCATTTCCCCTTTTTTGTGTTTGCAATGGTGGCTGCAGCATGCTGGTGTGTTCCTGATGGAGATTTGCACAACATCTTGAGAAGACATACCTAGAAATGAGGAGTTGCTTATGTGTTTTATTTCTGGTAACACTAATTATTGCTAAAAAAGGGGTAAACTTTGAGTTTTAAAAAGTTAATTCTTTAAGAGCAAATTATTTATGTATGTATTTTTCACTAACACTGACAACAATGATGTTTATTTGATTCACATTATTTTGTCTTCAGTATCAGTAGAAGAAGTTCTGATATTCTGATAAATTCTGATTTTTTTTGAAAATCACACATCTGTTGCCATGGCACCATGTATTTCCCTGTCTCAAACTGATCCTTATGATATAAAAGCATGAAAAATGCAGGGAAACTATTTTGTCTGGTTTTGGAGAAATTTTAATAAAGTTAATAGCTTCATTGGGTCATTATCATGATTAGACAGGATAAAAATGCAGTCAGAGTAGCTTATCTATGGGGAAAATTAATTTTGGGTTAGATTTTGGGTTTGTGGTGTTTTGTTTTTTTAATCTATATGATAGTTTCTTGAATTGATATTATGCCTGTCAAAATAAATCATCACATAAATTTCTGTATCAGAATAGTAAGCAAACAGCTTTTCCTAACACAAAAACCATTATTTCTGAGATAGAAGGCTGAACTAAACTATTGGATGAATGGTTTAACACCTTCATTTTTGTATTCCTAATGCAACAGTACCCTCGATGAGTTCTAATTAAAATCTTACTGCAGCTTGATGAAATACTACTTACTGAAATGAAACCCAGATCAGCATGTTGGTTAATTTCTAATCATTTATCCTATAACAGTAAAACACAGTTTGCAGCCTCTTCACTTGCTAATCTTGAGGGTGTCATTAGGCAGCCTCTGCTGTCTACCTCCAGAAATAATCAGTGTGAAAATTACTTGAAATTTATCTACAAATAGTTGTCCAAAGAAGAGTTCCAATCTGCTACTCTAAATTTAATTAACTGCGTGTTCAGTTTTTGCTTTTTTTTGCCCCCGATGAAGCTCTTGTTGCAGGTTGGGAGCAGTTTAAATAGACTTCAGTACACAATTAAAAAATTTAGCTTAGTCTAAATGTGTGGGTGTCTGCGTGTGTGCCTGCTGTATGAGCAAAGAGAAGGGAATTGCAACATCACTGAATTTCCCTACGTGCTAGTAAAGATGATCAGAAAATAGCCATTACAGGAGGCAGTAATAGCAGTGCTCTACATATTGAGAAGAGTAAAACTAGAAAACTAATTGAAAATAACTTAAGCACCACGCTAAAGAAATGCCTTATGCTTACCTACAGCATATTTTCAGTGTATGGAAATTCATCAGCAGAGTCAGAAGAAATGCCTGAAGAGCTGAAGCTACTCTGATCACTAAATTTTCTGTTTTAAAACTTCTTCACTTTCTTGCAGCATCAAAATAGTTTTTTTTCAATTATGAAAGGTTTTTTTAGCAGCATCTTTGCAAGACCTTGTGCCTCAGCTAGCAATAGTGTCTTTCAAGCACCTGATGACTCATCTCTTTCTTAATGTTCAAGAAAGTATAAGGGAGCAATAAAAATAAGTGGCTTTAACATGTGGTTTTTTTCTGTTACTGGCCCCTGTCTGTGTAGTAAAACTTTCTTATCCAAAAAGAGTTGGATGCTTTCAGTAAGGAAGTCAAGTACTATTCTGGTTTCCACTAATAAGAGATCCATCTTGACTGTTTCTGGTAGTGAAGAGTGATATTGTGAGGACATGCTTCTAACACTCTTTTTACAAAGGGAAGTGCTAAATCAAAGCTTTTTATGTAGTGTAAATAAATTGAAACTTTCTCCTTAAATTTCTAGGTCCTCTTCTCAGTCCAAGTCTGCCTTGCTTGCCAAATTTTAAATACCTGTCACTGTGAAGTATGTTCTGAACTCTTGGCTGATGCTTTTCCTCTAGTGAATAGAATTTTTTGTCTACTTAAGAGATGCCAAACTGGAAATTTGTTAATAAATTTCTATTACTGTCTGCTTCCTCTGGCTCCTTTTGTTTTAGCAAAATTGGATCTTGGAGGAGATATATATCTATTCCTCCTTCATGTCTCAATACTAATTAAGTAATATGGACTTAATTAAGCAAAAGGCAGGCTCTGCAAATATATAATGTATCACTAGGTAGCATCGACCTCCTTATCCCCATGACTTATAGATTGCTTCCACATAACATTTGCTAGATCACTATTTTTTCATTTGCCATACTGTTCAGCATACCCAACTACACGATTTGGAATGTTTGGGACTTGCAGCAATTACTTGCTGAAAAAAAAAATAAAAAAGAGTCACTACTGAAACAGGTCATTACCATCTAATGTTTTCTTATTAAGGCTCCTATAATTCTCAGGACAAATAAATAAAACTTCTCAAGCAGGAGCAATACAAGCCTGTCCTTCACCTGACTGAACTCAGTCTAACACTGAAGTAGTGTGTGGGGTAACAGTATGAACAAGGCAGCTCACACAGGAGGTGAAGCTCAGTGTGAACCTTGCCCTCTGTTTAGCACTTTAGATATCTGAAGAACAGAGGCATTATTAAGATCTGCTGTGTTAGCCTTGAAAATATGTGAGTGGCAATAGGGTAGCAAGGAGCACTTACACTGTAATACTTTTATGTTTGGGGGGTTTTTTTATGTTTTTTTCCTGAGAAAATTAAGTGCCTGAAATGTGATGAGCAAGTCTAACAAAACAAAATTCAGTGTTTCCTGTGCTGATGGCAAGAGAATGTGCCGAGGTAATTTGGGATGTATTTGATCCTGGCTGGAAGCTTTCAGCAAGAAATCCTAATAAGTACCCGGGTGACGTTCAGTGCTGCTGCTGTGTTAGCTTCGGGTTACTCTCAGGTTTACTTCAGTGCTCTTGTGCCCCACAACACTGTGACTCTTCTTTTGTCAGCTGAGAGGAAAGAACAGAGCTAGAAGCAGGGTTACGTTAATGCAAAGGTTTCCAAAGTGGAACAAATGAAGACATTTCAGCTGTGCCTGAACTGCAGGAAACACAGTGGAAACTCATTCTTGAAATTAGTCCTTTGTTTATTCTGAGCTTGTGGGCTGGGGGGAAGCCACAGCATGTTGTAGACAGATTCTGGTGCTGCAGACCCACCAGGCATCTGCCTTGCCACCTGCATAGAGCCTAAGAGAAATCACATCACTGTGAAAAATCGTGATTTTTTTGTCTCCTTAACTAGGCAGAGAAGTGAAGTGCTCAGTTATTATTTGTGACCAGTAGGATGATACTGGTTACTGACTAGGAAGTATGACTTCTTTTAGAGACTACATGGTTAAATACAGCCCAAGTACTCACTGGGGCTCTTCAGTACTGTTGTATTCACTACTAAACAGATCAAATAGTGTCCAAATACTTTCTTTTTATATACACTTTTCCTAGTGTATAATGTAGCTGTATTTGTTAACACTTCAGAGTTAAGCTCTTATTAGCTACTTAAATTACTTTCATTTCATGTACAACACAGCCCACTAAAACATTGCTTTGGTGCATTTACTATGGTAAGTACTGCAGTAACATTATTCTTCACTGTTCATCCAAAGTAGTCAAAGGCTGCACATTTAACCTCACTAAAAGTACCATGATTTTCATTTTTTATTTCTGAGCAGCACATGTCACCATAACCTTTACCATTTGGTGGATTCTAAACAAAACAGCTACAATGCAGTTCAGTTATGTCAAGCCAACCTCTTGAACCTACATTTTCTCAGCATGCATTTCCAAAAAAAACCCAAAACCTATCTCCATAGCATCAACACCTATAATATTAATACTAATTATTATGCTAATAACTTTAAAATATTTTATATAGAATCTTCATAAATTTTTTTTTCAATAGAAATTTAACAAATAAAGAAAGTGACAAGCTGTGATATATATGCTTTGAATGTTAGAAACCTCTTAAAATAACTTATATTTTGTTTCTTTAATCTTCCAACTAAACACATAAGGTCAGACCTTCATTTGGTGTAAATATGTACAGGGGGATTCAATTAATGAAGCTGTGGTTTTACTCAGTATCACAGTATTTGACCAAAAGTATTTTTAATTACATTTGGAAAAAAAGATTTCTTACTATATTTTGCTCCACAGCATCAACGTGAAAGTATTTACAAAGTGAAAAACCAAGTCATAAATCAAGCCATAAATACTTTGACATACACCAAACATGCTCGTACACAGGACAGAACACACGTATTGATGAAAAATGTGTCATTATCTGAGTACACTTCCCTACAGTTCAAGAGAGGAGATCTCTGACCTGAGGGTTAAATTCTGCAAGATACAGAGCTCTGTAGAGCTCTATAACTCTGCATGACACAGGCAGCATTAAATGTATCAGTATATTCATTGGATTCTCTATTTCAAACAATAAGAGAATGAGTGTAAAATGAGAGAAGATTTATGGAGTTGACATATTATTATAAAAAACCAGATAATATGAAATTTCTGATGAAGTAAGTTTTCATCTCGTGAATCCTACTGTAATTATGAAAGAAGTTTCACTTCTCAACTTTTCCAAACCATGCACTCTCCTAAAGTTAAAAATTGCAAAGGTGTAAAAAGATGCAGTGCATGTATTAACACTAAGCAGCTATGGCAACCTTGCACCTCTGGAGCTACTAAAAACTGACCACTGCTCAGGTTTGTGCAGCTTTTTGAGCACCTTACTGTTTCCTTTTCCCCAGCTCATACTTTTGCATAGCCAGACATACCAAAAGGTAAAGGCTTCAAGGGAATAAATGTAAGTTTAGAAAATGGATTAGTGGTCCTGTGCCTCATCAGACTAACCTGTCACTGATCAGAGGTCTGTCAAGCAGTCCTGAAATATTTTTTTTTTTTTTGCTTCGTGTGAAGTAAAATGTTCCTACAACATGCCATAAAGGACTTAGTTGTGAATATATTATTCCCTGCCTCTCACCAATAGAAGCACCCTCATTTATTTTTTCTTTTAGTTGTTTAATCAACAAGTCCTAATCTTTGAATAAGCAATCCTAGATTTTGAAGTTAGTTGATCCTATAATATTTTTCATATAACCCCTCCCTATAGAGATATGTTTTAAAACATTCAATGTGACCCTTGGAAACATGTATAAATAATGCATCTGTCCTCAGGCTTAAACAGTAAAAAATATTTTAAAAATTCTGGTTTATTCTACTCTTTAAGAATAAAACCAGTGTGCATTTTCAAAAAATATAAAAAGTGGTTAAGTTCAAAGAAGACTAAAAGGCAATTTGGCTACAGAGGCTTATTGTCTACTAGCATCCTGTGACCTTCTCTGGTCCCTATTGACTTAGTTCAGGTTCCACAACAAGAAAGGATCAGTCCAACATTGCAGTTGTCAATTCACTTTAGGGTAGCAGATATCAAAAGAAATCTAATGGCTGTTTATGGCCTGGGGGCAACTGAGGTGGGGTGACTTTTTCCTAAACAGATGTCAACGACAAACTCCACACTATCAAGAGGGACTAACTGACATCCTTTAAAACTCTCCTTTAAAAGACATCCCTGCAGTTTAGGGATGTCCAAAAGTTGCCAGTGGGACAGTTCATGACAAAAATGAAGGAAAAGCATACGTAGTGGTATCCACATCCCCCTCTAAAATGAATAACTGAAAATCAGATATTCACATGCCGTTTAAATGATATCTTTATTTAAGATGTTCTTCCATGAGGTAGCTGTGATCAGAGTTTGGTCATTTCCATCTCTTGTGCACAACACAATCTAGAGGGAGTGAGTACAGGACAGGTAGTGAGGAAGAATGTGTAGCTCATACCTGCACAAACTGAGGACACTCAGAGGCCAGACTTTAAATGGCCTCATGCTAAGGTTTTCAGTAAAGCTTAGGGAAGTCAGGTGTTCACTTTCATTGGAAACTGTGTCAGAGTCCTTTGAACCTGTCTAGAAAGCTCAGCTTAAATTAAACAGAAAAAGCTTGTGGTTTAATCTTCTCAGAGTTAGTGTTCCACCAGTCCACTTTGTTTTGACAGGCTGCCTGCTTAGAAAGTGGTTCCTTAGGTTTAGGCCAGGATTTCCAGCAGGGATCTCAATTTTTGTTCTCACTGGCAGTAGGTCTCATTAACAGCATTTGTGGTTTGTTTCAGTCGTGACTCTTAACAAATGCTGAATTCCCTGGTTTGGATATACTGGAATGTTATATGATAATCATTAGAAATTTTCAAAACCATGATTACGAAATCTACTTTAATTAATGGAAATGCTAAGATCTGTTCAAATGGTTCAAACACATTAGTTCAATAAGCAGACAATCACATTTTTGACTGAGTGAAACACTACAAAAATGCCTTTTGCTGCTTCTATTTCAGACTCTGGAGTGCTTTGTTACGGCAACAAACTACACACATCTCGGTGTTGGAAAATAATCATCCTAGATTTAAGTTGCTAATCAAAATTAAATACTAAGAAGTCTCCACATCAGACAGAACTATAGACTGTTCCTTCATAGACATTCCAATCTGTAGCAGCCTCTGCTGGCTGATGCAAACAGCAAAATGGAGGTGGGCTGGTGAAAGTTTTGCCTTGCCTTTGGATAAGACAATTTTGTATTAGGTGATTGTCTCTAAAGACTGAAAAATTAAAGGGTCGCATGACAGACCAAGTATTACTTTATAATACAGTGTTAAAAAGTATTTTAAAGTACTATAAGGTGGGGGAGAAAAAAAAGGAATAGAAAGCTGGATATATTCAGAAAATTGAGGGTAATATGTGAAGATAGAATAAGCAGAAGAAAAGGAAGATGGAATCTGGGAGCTGTGCAGATGCAGGTAGAGGGTGTTGTGCCACCAAGATGGTAAAAGGAATGGGTATGTTAACAACAAGCAGGTAGGTGTCAGTGAGATCCCAGGGAATGAAGGGATTCAGTGCCACAAGGAAGGAAGGAAAAGAAAGAAAAACAGTTTCAAATGGGTGTGTGTGAGCAAAGGACTTTCCGTAAAAGAATGGAACAGATTGAAAAAATAGAATGATTGGATGAATCATGGATTTGAAATTTAAAATTCTACTACGTCTGACACAATGATTTTACTTAGAAGAAGGCTATATAAATGACATTTTCTGCCTCAACAGATCTGCAAACAGTGCTTGTTCTGTGTTAACTGTGCTGACTTCAAGAAGAGCCCTCCCCAGCCTCCTCTCCCCATCCCCTTCCAAGTTTCTCCCAACTTTCTTTTTCTTTTTTTTTAAAAAGTAGCATTTATTCTGTGTAACAAAACCTGGTGTTCTCCATGCCAGGAAGAAGGAAGCAAAAGCCAGACTTTCATTTTTATATTATATTGGTCTCATGATGCTACTGAGATTAAACTATTTTGCTTTTAAGGAGTCCTGTCAGACACAGTTCACAGAGAGATGCAGACTTCACTGCCTTTTTGGTGCCCCTTTGGAACCTCCATAAAAATACTAATTCACAGATGCAGTCCTCAGTTTCTGAACATCTGTGTTCTCAGCCCTTCTGTGCCCATGGCACTGCTGCCCAGAGAGTGAGGGAAATAATTCCCAGGCAGGCAGCAGAAGGTTCAGTTTTGTTCCTGACATGTGTGAAAATCATTACACACAGCAGAAATCAAATAAAAAGCATCAACCGTGTTCCACAATTCAAACTAACAGTTTAAGAACAATGGTTGATACCTAAAGTCTAAAAATTTGCTTTTCACAGTGTCCTTTAATGACTCTCAGATCAAGAAGAAAGGGAAATGTGGCCATCACAGCTAAAATCAAATTTCTCAGCATACATAATCTAAGCATAACCCACAGATGTAGTATCAGCACCGCCCACAGTCACAACCATATTAGAGATACACCAGATCCCAATACATCAGTCCAGAGGTAAGTGTAGATTCTGTCAAAGCAGGATATTGTGCTCAGGGTTTTGTTTGTCTGTTTGACTGCCCCAAATGAATGATTTGCCATTCTAGCCCCCAAAATAACTCCATTTCACAATTTTTCTTAGGCAATCCAATAGCTTTTGCACTCAGAGTGCTGTGAAGTCCAGGTGAAAACACCAACAGCTAATTTGTACATCTTATAACACCACCCAAAAGCAAAGGAATTTGGCTTTTGGACATGGAGAATAGGATGCAATGATATGGGTGGAAACATTGAGCAATTTCTGACATTTGTGATTGTACGTGATCAAAGTAAGTCCCCCTGAATTTGTGCATATCTCATATTCTTTCAGTTTTGATGCTCATCACAAACGTTTCTTATTTCATTTAGTACCTTTTTGTTCTTTACTTCTGTGATACTATAAAGAGATGATATGTTTATAGTTACTGCTTATATATTTTAATGGAGTGGAAGCAGCCAAGAGATTTAAATGCTCAGCAGAACTTCCTGCAATTACAAATAAATAAAAACAATATTTCTAGGAGCACTTTAGCCTTTTATTATCATTGCTGTGTTCTTGTTTGATAATTCATATTTTTCCATTACTGTGCTGTCATAGGCTTTGTAGTCAGTTTTAGTACAGAACACCATTTTTCCCAGGATGACACTTGAAAATAAGATATTAGCAGCCTGTTGTGCTAATCATCAATTATAGCCCATAGCAGATCCAGCAGCAGTGTCAGGGGATTATTTGGTAATACACTGAGTTATATTCATGCTAGTTTGTCTGTATTTATTCCCAGAATCATGTGACTGTGAGTATCCCGACAAGGACAAATGGATATCCCTCCATTATACTATGAATATGTTCATAGTCACCCCACCTGCTCTGATTTAGGGTTTTACTGCTTAAAACCAATCTTAACTGATGTCAATAAAACTGATAAAGAAATTCAGACTAATTTCATCTAATGGTTTATAAATAGACTTGTCTAGGATCAGCATCCACACATTTTTCCCAAATGTTTAAGACTTAATCTTCTAATCTTAGGATTCTCCAGAATAGCACCAAGCCCTAAAACCTAACTAAATTGAAGGTGATGTAAATTCAGACCCAATTAAAAGTATTATTGAGTAATGTAATTAAAAAAAAAAAGGGAACTAAATAACACCATAAAATCATTATGGTAGTTCAATAAAAATTCTGACAATGATTAAAATATTAGTCTCAAAGAATCTATCTAAAAGTTGATGGTAGAAGAAGGCAGAAAGGTTTTCCTTTCTTTATTTTTTCTTACAAAAAAACACCACAAAAGTGCTTAGCAATTTGCAAAACTCATGAAGGACACACAGGACAGAAGGATTCCATAATTTTTCTCTTATCTCTTCTATCAGTCCTTGTGACATAAGAAAAATGTGTAAGAAATGCCTCTGTTGCACCTTGATAACTTCAACAGATTTTAGTTATAGAGAGTTGGCAGCTTCAGATTAGCTGAAAAGCAACCCAAAGTCTCCTAATGCCAAACACTCCAAAGAAGGCACGTAGTTACTAAAGACATGAATTATCTAAAATGCTTGTCATTTTATCAGCAATATAAAATTAAAGCAATTGGGCATTCAGACACACCTCAGTAATTTCATGCAAAACTTACTGTTTAAAAACTGTCAAGTCAACAATCTCTCTGTGGCTGACAGGAAATTATTCCAAGGTCAACATGTTACATAAGCAATCATGAAAAAGCTTATCTGAGACTAGGCAGCTCATGCTGACTCCCCACCATGCAACAATCTCAATTTACCTTTCAGCCAAAGTCATGTTCTAGTTTCATTCAAGTAACAAGCTCTGGATTAGCTCCCTAAACACTTTGTACAGTAGATGCACTATCTGAATTGGTTAATACAATATTACATATTATTACCAGAGTTATCACCATACCTGAGGTAGGAAATAAGACAATTTTGAACAGAAATCCACCCCAGTGACTGTTTTTTTCTCAGCAGACATGGATATGGATATTAATATTTTTCCTTTTCTCTCTGAAATAATTTCACATTCAGATTTATACTTTAATATATTTCCTCATTATGACAAATGAAATATTAAGCTATAATTCAGCCTTAGTTTTTTTTCAAGGTTCAGCTTCCATTATGTTTTGAGAAACTTATTGCTCCAGTTCCTCATGTTCAAACACCTAAATTCCATTGCACTGCTTCTGCTGCTTGGTTGGGTAAAATGATGTTTACTTAAAAGGAGCCAGCACTCCTTAAGTGAATAATGAACCCTAGTATCTACATGGGCAGTGTTCTTATCCACATGGAAGATTACATTTGCATTAAAAAAATACTGCACGAATGTTCATGACAAAGCAAGTAAAAAATATTAAGAACACAGAGAAAATGAAAAGCAAAAGTAATTTCTGAAAAAAAAAAATTGCAAACACGTTCTCTGTTTTTAACGTTGGTGCAGAACTCTGAATGACTCATTAAATAAAAAGCTAAAAGTATATAAAGAGGTAAGATTTATAAGAAGGATAAGGTTTATAACACCATATTCCCATTGGGACTTCTTGAAGAGAGACATTTTACAAAAGGCATTAACACTCAGTATGCAAATGTGGACACTGGAGTACTTATGGTTGATTTGATTAGTATCTTATAGATATCACATGTATATATACAGTTTGTATTAAAACATTTGAGATATAATAATGAACTAAGTATATGACTTGCACTGATTTTTTCTGTGTTCAAGTGTTCAAATTCAACAGAACTACAGCAAAGTGTTAAATGTCAGAGCATCCCTGGAGAAAGGGGTGAGTCAGAGAAGATATTTGTCAAAAGCATCTAGGACATCTAAAATGGTAATGGGAACTCTACCTGGAGCTTAGGATTCCATTTGCTGTACAGAATTAGAGTACAAAACAGTGCCACAGGTGTTCTAAAATGTCCCTGGAAAGTTTTACATGTTTCATGTCAGCGTCAGTAATTGAAATTAGCATCACTCTTTCTCCAGATTGGCCCCTAGTGCCAGGAGACACTGCTTCAAATATTGTCTTTCAAGCACACCTTGTCTATTACCACGTGATAAGCAAATATTTATCTTTTGTCATCTACTAAGTATGAATAAATAAATAAAGGTTCTATAAACATTGCATGCAATCCAATGCATTTGAAACTCTCTGAATATTTGAAATTATTTTCCCATCTCATCTGTTTAAAAAAAAATAAAAATCTACATTTCATATTATAATAGAGAATAACAGAAACATTATCAGTTCTATTGTTAGTACACCAACATTTATGTATTTTTTTAAAATGCTAGTTAAAAATAACAAAATAATAACTCAATTAAAGCTGAAGTCAGCTTTGGTTATTTCATTTCAGTATTTTTGTCAGGTTCACTTAAATGTTTATCATTTTTTCTCCAGTGAAGAAGAAAATTTAATTGAAATGTTTTCTCTCTGTACAATCCTTATTCTTGTCCTGCCTTGGTTAGCTCTCTTCTTGTTATTAATAGCACCCAAGTGAAAATATGGGAGTTCTGTGGCTTGCCTTCTTAATAATGAATAAAGGTGATGCATTGTATGAAACTGCCTCAATAATTTACAAGGTAATATCAAGCAAAGACTAACTGTAGTGGTCTGCAGAAAATAAATTGCATTAAAAATGATTTATAAGTTACATAGATGTTAAAATGTTAAATTAATCACTGAGTTTCTAGTCTATTAGAAATGTTGAAGTTCAAACACCAAGGAGGGCTGTTTTCCTACTTTTTTGAAGTTGTTATTTTCTATTCGTGTCCTTTTTTATATATTTTTAGAAATAGAGTACACATTCTTCTGACAGAATGCCCTTTTACCTTCAATTCTACTTATAGAAAGACAAAAGAAAGGGATAGAAGAGTTCACTATAAGCACTACTTCTGTTTTTGAATGTAAAGGCTGATGCTATTTGTCCCAGGAAAGTGCCCTGGTGTCATCTGTCCCCCTGCCTGTGTCTGGAGGAGGCACAAGTACTGTCACTGAGGTGCTTCCAAGAGATTTTCCTCTCCAATTCTTCATCACAATCAAAGAAAACTTGTTTTCATCGGAATTAAAAGACAACTTCCAGCAAAGGCTGATCTTAAATGTTTTTGCTGCTTCTGCAGTCCTTGCTCCCCGTGAGACATAAAGAAAACAATGTTGCCTGTACTCATGGTGGGTATTCCTGGGGTACTCCATGGGTACTCCTGAGATAATACAGGAGTAGCACCGATTGCTACAGGGATGTTCATATCACAGAAATTTTCTGCTTTCTAAATATCACGTGGGTTAGAGAATTAAACACCCTTAACTGGTCTCTTTTCAGATTTTGACCCTCAAAATTATTATTTTTAGTGCTTTTCACTGACCTAATCCAGGTTTTCAATAGGGACTTGGTATTTGGAATTATGCTTTTCTGGGGATACCATCAGATGGAAAATCAGCTGCCTGATATTCAGAAGATGGAAAAGCAATCCACCATAAAGTGTCTTCCCTTTAACACTTAATGTCTAAGTTATAAAATAGATCACTACTTTTTGAATGTTTAGCATATATTTATACATATACACACAGGTTGAATGATGAAATTATTTTAAATAATAAAGGCACATTAACATGAGATGTCTCATGCTGCTGTGTATCACAACAGCTTCTCCAAAACCAGTAATGAATACTTCCAGTACTATCCATTCTATGAGACTTGAATTCTAGGCAGTTAAACAGATTAAAAAAAAAAAACAGAACAGTACAAAACAGAATGTGATTCTGGCAGGGGTAATAGTAACTTGCAGAATATTAATCATCCAGTCAGAGAAAATAGGTTTAGACTAATCACACAGCTCACATTCAAGCTAGGGAAATAACACTCTTAAGAAACCATTTGGAAGTTATACCTGGGCACAGATTTATTCAAACACAAGCCTTTTGTGAGGGGTGAGCAAACAAATCAACACCTCAGTATGAGCACAAACAAAACAAACAAACAAAAAAGACAAATAATTATTTGCTGTAAAACACTTGACCTGATACACTAAAAGTGTTTATTGTGTGTATTGTGTGCAACCTCCCACATTTAACAAAAAAATGAAAAAGGATCTAAATATATTAATATATGGCAAAAAGACTTAAGTTTGTGTTTCCTTATTCATCCTGTCCCTGAAGAAATAGGCATCTTATTCCCTTGCATATAGTACTTGCCTCAAAAGAGTGAAGCACAAGGAAAGACACAGTTAACAGTGACACAGAAGATGTAAAGGTAAATCAGATGGTCAATGTAAACAGCTCAGCTTTTGCACCTGAAGTCTCTATCTCATTTACTAAGACATGAGGTGGGATATATGAGAATGACAAAGTTGGTGTATTTACAGTCTGGCACTAAGGAGCAACGTGGAACGGGCAGTAACTGCCAAGCTGTTCTGGGGAACAGTAAAACTGTAAGCTGTGCTTTATATCTGTTTGCATTTATAAGCCAAGTTCCAATAAAAGCCACAATGCATATACAAAGCAGTGCACACGTATAATTACTAATTCTGTATTAATACAAGTCTAGATGACGGAGTCTGGAAGTAAAACCATACAGTTCTGAACCTGGGAGAGTCTCCCTAAGACACGATATGCTCACAGATGCAGATTGTAATTTTTTTACAAAGTCATCAACATGGACTTTTTAGAATGATGCCAGTTCTGCAAAATGTAATGGACTGGCAAGAAGACTTTATGTTTATTTGTCCTGGTACTGCTAATACGTAATTTTCTGACTTTAAAAAGAGCAACAATAGCAACATTATAGCATTATACTGAGACTAAGTTAAAAAAAACCCACAAAACCCCCAGTAATAACAGTAACAAAATAATATTTACATCTCTCAAGAAAATACTTCTATACCATATTGTAGACAGTAGCTTACATTATGTATTCCATACTTAGATATAAGAGTATATCTGCATTTTGTTGCTAATTTTATCAATATTTGGTTTTGAATATGCCAGCTTAACCAATTTGTCTCAAAAACTTTCTCTTTCTGTACTTGGAGTTAATAGTCTTTGCACATACTTAAGCAGAGTTCATGTATATGAATTTCAATGTAAGTTCAGAATGGCCATGTTACTGCAACAGTGGTCACCATAAAAATGTCACCATTTACATAAGAAACAGAATGAAAGCAACATCCATCTAAATAACCAATATCCTAATGCATCAAAATCCATATAAAGCTTACGATAGTTCAGAAATCAAATAAAACTGGATTTACTTGACTCTTTAGATGGAAGGAATAATTTGATAAAATTTCATATTTTTCAGCGTTAATGCTCAATTTATTCCTCTGTTTCACACTTGGAAAGTTTAGTGCTTAACCATAAAGTACATTTTAAAATGTTAAATCTGCTTCACTTTCCCCTTCATTCACCAAAACAATAATTGCAACCTTTGATGCCAGGCTTGTTTTATGAGCTCATTTAGATAAGGGAATTTTTGGTCAGTGGTTCAGAAGAATATTATCTTAAAACTTTGTGAAAAATTGTGCTACTTGAAAAGCTCAGTGATGTACAAAGATGTTATTGAACCCTTTACCCTCACTGGCATCCTGTACAGATCGATTCACACAGTTCCCCATCCCTGTCAGCTATTACTAAACTGATATTTGTTATGTGAAGGTGTCAGAGTTCAATACTCTCTGACAAGGATAGTTTAGCTATTCCATGCATGGAGGGGGTTATATTTAATATTAAATTTACTTATGTAAAGATAGTAATTATTACACAGGATTTCTGCTTTAGCAGGGCAACACAACTTATATATTGCATAATGCTGTACAAATGTAAGGCACACCTAACAAAATACATATCTAACAATTGGAATAAATAGTTTAATCACAATACCAGTGTGAATTCCAGTTCCAGTTCCTGGAATATGCTGACTGTCACTATGCAGGGAAAGAGCAGGGGGCTTGCAGTCAACTCAAGCCCTTACTCTCTTTGAAATGTTTTTGGCAGTAGTTTAGGGTTTATACCCTTGGCTGGGCTAAGCCACCTATTCAGCCCTGCCAGGCTGGCCTGGTTAGTCCAGGGACACATCCACTCTTTTAAAGAGCTTGAGGAGAAACATTTCCAGCACCAGTTGATGCACTCAGCTGTTGAGAGCTGCTTACCTGAAACAAAGGCAGCCCTGCCCCACTGGTAACACCTCTGCAGCTCCTGGGCTTGGTCACAGCTGCATTAATCCCTTAACATCAGACAGATCACTCCCCCACCTGCTTTGAGCCTTCTGCCTGGGTTCACTGGGCAGTCCCAGAAGATCAGTTTTATGAAATACATTGTTACAAAGCCTCCTATTTTAAGACTCACAATCATAAAACAAAAGAGCTGCCATACTGATATCCCTCCTTCCCCTGAACTGCTATAGAAACCCAAAAGCTATTCAAGTGGCTGCTCCTTCCTTTACTGTGATGCTTTTGTAATTTTTCAGGTACTGAACCTGCGTGTGTTGTGAAATGTCACAGATCCATTTAAACCACAGAAGCTAGACATGAATTACAAATGAACTAGCTCAGTGAAAAATACTTATACAGATAAGGTATCACAAGTCCATGAAGGAAACAGGACATTCCAGATGAACTGCTTATTAAATATTGGCCTGTAAGGACCTTATATGTGATTGCTGTGTCCACATGCAAAAGGCAAGTGCCCTGTAATTTAGGGGTATCAATTACTCTTTGTTGACTGCAGCTTTGTTTGGGATTCTTCTCCAGCAGCAAAGCTGTTCTCAGTATTTCAGTCATCAAGTTTGGAAAAGCCCTCTAAGATCATCAAGTCCAACTGTTAATGTATCCTGCCATGTTCATGACAAAGCCATATCCCCAGGAGCCACATCCACAGCCTTTTGAATGCTTCCAGGATGATTCCACAACTTTCCTGGGCAGCCTGTTTTACTGTCTGACCACCTTTTCAGTGAAGAAAATTTTCCTAGCATCTAATCTAAACCTCCCCTGCTGCTACTTCACTGGAAAAAAAATAAATGAAATACATTCTTAATTCAGAATAAACATTTCCATAAACAGAAGCCAGGATTTGCCGAATTGTTTTTCAGAGGGAATAAACTACAATAGGGGTGTCCTGCACGGTTCAGAGTTATCTGCTTTCCATGTTCTTTGCACAACCTCTCCTTTAAAACTCAAGAGCTCCAAGTGCAGGTCCACACCAGTCACAGTTACTTACAGCTACTAGAGACAAGCTACATTACCAACCCTTGGCAGCATTTCATGTTCAGATCCTTCTTTCAAATGCTTTTAAACAGTGTCTGCAGTAATTACTATTAGAAAAAGTCAATATTGTCAGAAGTCCTCACTGTCAATTCCCACAACTACTCTTTCTTTCAAAAGTAAAGATTAATGCATGATTTCCAGATCTGTTATGGATCAGATCACCTGTGATGTTAAATTGGTTTTCTTCAGATTCCATTGAATTATACTGCTCAAGGTCCAGCTCACTGCTTTCCTTTTTTCTGTTCATTTTTTTGAACCAGATACTATCACACTACAGATTTAATGACAGAACTCTAACAACAGTAATGATACAGTGCTAGAGGACAGTGATTTTGTTTTCATGGTACGTAATATAAATTTTCTTAGTCGAGGAACTTTTTCAGGCAAGTATTTGACATCCAATTATTTAAATAGATTTATTATTATTAAATGATGCTTCAGTAATGTTCTAAGGCAAAATAATAAGAGAGAGAGAGAAAGAGATCCAGAGAGATAAAGTGAGAAACCAGGTTACTTTTATAGAGGTTCCTTCCATATTTCAGATACTTTATTTTCATTGTTTATTCTTGTTTAACTCATGAAGAAAAAGGTGAGCTATCCAGACTGATAGGTCATAGCTTTAGGATATTCCTTTCAGTGCACAAGTTGCAGGCTTTCCACATTATGAATGAAGTCTTAAATGAGTTAATGTGGCAGAAATGCGTCCTTGAGGCTACAGTTGTCACAATATATGTGCAGATACACTAATATTATTCCATTAGATCTTTTTCCCTGACATGTTGTTATACAACCAAACTCAAATTTAGCCAGCTCTTATGCCATTATACTGTTATAAGGTTACAGGGACAGTAAAGAAAATTCCTTGACAATTCATCTCCAGACCAACAAGTTAATAAAATTCTGAATGTATTCATAAGAAAATATTTATATAAAAGCGGTCTTTTTGGTTCTGAGAAATAAAGTGACTTCCTAAGCACTTACAAAACCTTGCCTCTTTAGGAAGCAACATAGGCTGTAATAATTTCTCAATGTTTTTGTTAATTTTAACTTCTATTAATGAAAACTTTTAACTGATATAGAAACATCAGCTCACAGGAATAATTGCTTAGCTGATAAAGTTAATTTAACTCACGTTTGAAACTCTACAAAGCTTATTGTCTGTGTGCTCGAAAAATACCCTACAGAGTTATTAGGTGATATCATAACTGATTGGTCTCTATGAAAATTGGATTGTATGTTTAAAGAAAAACAGATGATGAAAGAAATGCAGCATCAGGAAATAAAATTTTATCTTTTTATGTGTGCAACTAATTATTAAAGCTTTAATAATAATCACATATTTTTTAGCAGTACTTTTAAAAAGTTTCTGACGGCTTTTTCAGTTCTTTGTGGTTTTGATATAGAAACTATGAGGAGAAATAGTATTCAGCACCAGTGTGGAATAACTGGGGTTTTCCTAGTTCTTAGGACTCCATCTAGGCAGCAGCTGAAACAGCTTTGGGACAGACAACCCCTTACAGTTCTACAGAGTTTTAAAGACATATGGCTAGCCACATTGTTTTCTTATCTTCCCAGACAGTCTCAGGACTAGGCAGGATGCTCAGGGATGAGCATTGCTCAAAATTCCTGGCACTTTTCCAGCATGTGATTCAAATATTTTATGCAGTCAGCATCACTGAGAGAGGCTGCAGGGCTCCTCAGAGCTGCCTTTGGCTGCCTCAGTTGGGGTGACTGCACTGGCCAAGATCAGCAGCTCCATTTAGAACTGCAGATATGGCACCTTTTCCATATTCACTTCCAAAACATCTGAAAGAGAGTTGTCATTCTCGAATTCGAATAACACAAGGAAGTCCTAATGTAGCTGAACAAATCAGCTTTTCAGGAAATTAAGGGAACACACCTGCTACAGGGAATAACTACAACTCTCACTCAAACTATTGCTTCTCTCCTCACTGTTTCATGTACTGTCTTTACTTTGTGCATCTTAAAAAGGGAACCTAAAAGTTTTCTGAGGATACAGTGAAGAGTGTGTACCATAAAATGCTATGTTTTTATGTAAGGCTATTGTCTACTTAGGAATGTTATTTTTCAAGGTACATTTGACTCCTTTTGTGTCTTGAACTTGTATATTTGTTCATAAAACTGGTATTTTTCTCAGTCTTCATTAGTTACTTTCAATGAAGAAATAAAATACAAGTTATGTAACTTAGTATATTTTTTGAAATTAATTTTTTGTATGAGTAGTTTTTTTATGTATTAAAAGGACAAGAAGTAGTTCACCATAATGGATGGGAAGCAGAACCCTCTAGCAAAGCTAACATAGTTTATGCAAATTTTTTTTGCCATAAAATTAAACAAACTTAATTTTACATTCACTAGACACATATCATGCTTAGTATTGCACTGAGCTGTGAAATAATGATTTGTTACATTGTGCATTATCATCAGGTACAAAACACTGTTATACTCTTCCAAACCTTATTACCACATTTTTACACACCCTCATTAATCTGCTAAAGAATTGTCACTCACAGTTTTATCTAATCCATTTTCTTGCTAGTAGTCTACCTTTAATCTTCAAGCCTTTGGAAATACAAGCCTTCTGCCTTCCAAACACACCTCTATAAGCATCTACCTCCTACATACATGCACATTAAGTATTGTCATGTGGTTCTTAGGGGCCTCTAATTTACAAGTATCCAACTGCTGACAGAGTTCTGTCAGATGATAATGCTGTCCTTTCTTCAAAACTACTTTCCAGCTCAAAGAGGTCACTGTACCTCATGTCTGACTCTTCCTCTCCTTGAACTCATCAGACAACTCCCCAACTTTTCTAACATTGATATGCTATTAATAGTAATATACCCAGCATATATTTTTTAAAATAAAAGTAAAGTATCTCAATTATGATTTCTCAGTGAGCTGAGTTGATTTTCTTTCTGGAAATTTCCTTGTTAAAGAAGAAATGTTATATGTGCCACAGTCTGCTGTGTGTGTTTACTGTGGAAACATGAAGGAACTCTCACATCCATCAATATGAAGCAGAATTGTATTTATACTCTTACAAGGTGAAGAATAAATACAGGCTGATCTGCCCTTACCCTTGTTCCTCCTTTCCAAATGCCCTGTTCATAATGAATTATTAGTATGTCTTACTTTCTGGGTAAATATTACTGAATTGGCACTCTGGACAGGTCAGTATTACACACAGTTCTGTAAATGCCTTCTCCTCAGGGGTGAACTTCCACAAAGATCTGTCCCTCTTCTCTTCCCTCCACTCTATTCCAGCTAGATATTCTTCTAAATCTTGCAGAATTAAATATATCTCAGACTTGTATCTTTCTATCCAATTGAGCTAAAACTGGATAGCAACTTGAAAAATGACTAGAAGAATTACAGGTAGATATAGATGCATATACATACACACAGTATATGATTTTTTAGGGAGTCAGGTTAAAAGTTAAATTACATCAGCACATACATTTGGTTATAGACCATGCAGAGTGAAATTAAAAGCTATAACAGAGAAAGACACTTGAGTTTCTATTGAGGTTACATGCTGTGTTGATATTTTAAAATCTGATTCCTAACAGAAGTCAGTGATTCATCCCTTATTTCTTGTGAGAAAATGAGAGGTTTGCATCATGTGACATTTCTGAACTGGCAGACCAACTTGTACTGAATCTCCATTTGGTGCCATTAAGGAATCAACTGTCTTGAAGTTGTTAACTTCTGAAATTCCCTTCTGTCAGTGAATACTTACTATTTATACTGTTTGGAAAGGAGGATAAGCTTTGTTGAAGCTGAGAAGAAACACTGAGCTGCAGCTTTTTCATTTTTTTCTTTTGATAGTCATGTACTTTTCTTCAGAACTCCCAAACAGACAGCTTTACCATCCCTTTTTGTTATGTTTTTCATTTTACATTTATTGTTACCCTTAGCAGGAGGGGTGACAAAGTCTGTCACTTCTTGTCTTTTAGGTCCTTTATCACAGTAGAGTTCTAACATGCAATAAGACCATAAATAGAAAGAAAAAAATGTTCTTTTAATGTTTTTTAAAGAAATTATGAATTTGCCTTCTGCTTCCAGGGGAAAGAACTTAGTAATAAACATATGCTGTATGCTATTCCTCTAAAAATAGGCTTAATAAAACTGTTACAAGAAAAGTGTCTTCCCCCTAACAGGTCTGCTGCTTAAAACACAAGTTGGGCCATAATTTGCAAAGAGTGAGTAGTATCTTACTCTTGCCAATCCTAATTGAAATCCATGGCATCATACAGAAAGGCCAGCAGTCAGGCCATCCAGCTGTCAGCATTTCCTTGTCCAAGAGCTGAAGTTCCACTTTTGTTAAAGGGAAAAGGCTACCTAGAACAGGTAATGCAGCCAAAAAGTCTTGAGCACCAAAATGTAACATGATGAGTTCTTCTCTCTTCCCTATCTCCATGGCTATAGACAAAACATGAATGTCTGATGTAGACTGGTTTCACAGTCTTTTTACATTTAGCTAAAATTAAGTGAGTTTAACCCAGGTCTGTGGCATTTTTCCACAGAGAGGAGGTAGAAGTGCTAGTATTTTCTGGGAAATTACAAGGCTACATTTTTTTCATTCCAGATTCATACAGCAGATGTGCTAAGCTTCTGCAGATATAGCAACTACAGCACCAGAGCTATATTCAGAAATGATGAGCACAGACCATAGCCAAATACAAAGAGTTTGTCTCAGTGGTTTCTACACTGGTACCAGTGGGATGAGTCTCAGGTCAGTCATCTGGAAATATGATTTCATCTTTTGTAAATATGTCTTGAAATCAGTCTTGCTGTTGACACTTCATCTAACTAAAATAATTCAGACAGTTCATTATTGGGAATATTTACCTACTGCTGTTTGGAGGGTACATGTGGTAAAATTTGCTCTTTAATTACTTTGCCAGAAATACTTGTTCCAATGAAATGCCCACTGGTAGTTTATAAAAATATATTGTTACTGTTCACTCTTCCATGCATTCTGATGAAAACTGTGTAAATGCCAGCAAGAGAGTCAAGCAAATTGAATTCAAACTCCATATCAAATGAATTCAGCTCTTGATTGCTTCTGAAGATTAAACGGTAAACTTCAAGACCTCACTATAAAAACTTGTAATAGACCCATGTGTTATGAATTAAATCACCATCACATATTTTAAGTTCTTAAATATTAATTTGCAGAGTAAATAGTGTTTGTTATTAGAGCATCTCTTCATTTTTCCCCATTTTTATATGAAACACAACAGTTGCAGCAGTGTCAATTCAATATGGTAAAATTCTAATGGGATTTCTGTTCTCACAACTACTGACTCCACAAGAGTGCCACAGTAGCTCAGTTCCAGTGTCTGAGAGAGGAAGTTTTCCTTTTCAACAATTGCTCCAGGTTTGTGCTATTGACCTGTACATAGTATGGTGGGTCAATTTTTTGTAAGTAGAAACAGAAAAACTGATTCCAGCCACAGTTAGGCAGAGTTTGCTTGTACTGCTTATTTTGTGTATGTCTGATGTTTCTTAACCTTGTTCTGAATGTTTATTTTCTACTAATCTTTCTCCACCTAAAATTACCTTTTAAATTAATCTTTTTCCAGTAGCAGATCCTGACAAGTTTTTTTCCCTACCTGAAGAAGTGAAGTCACCATTACCTGCCCTAATAATTGACTCTGTGTTTCTGTTTGTGTTCCCTTTGCTGGACAGTACCCTGGCTATTATTGCAAAACAAGAAGGCTCAACACCACATTAGGCTAAAAATGATTTATGAACAGATGTAAAAGCCAGTGACACCGCCAAGAAAAAAGTAACAAATGTCCCCCGAGCTTTGAAATGTTCCATGCTCTTTTAGCTGAGGTTCTGGTAGAGTAGCTAAATATACTACACTATGTATTGCATCCTTGTAACCACTGATTGCTAATTCCAGAGGCTCAGTTTACTGAAGCTTAACCAAATGAACACTAAGCATGTTTATCAACACTGCTGAATACTGTTGTATTACTGAATAAACACGATCAAGGGAAGGCTTGGAAGGGAGAGAAGAATTTGGCTGCTGGTGATAATTTCCAGTTGTGAAGCAATTATTTAGATAGCAGCATTTAGTATGAGAATAAGGAGTTTAGTAAGTGCTGGATTTGCATAATAGTAATACGTGTCACTTTAAATTTCCTCACAGTGTTTTCAGGCACTTTTAAAATGAATCCTAATTATAAATGTTATACAAGTCTCACATAATGTGAATTTACTTTTATGTACATTTGCATTATCCTAATTTTTAAGTGTGCTGATGATTAACATTAGTAGCCAAGTTATTACACTAACTGCATGAGTATACTACAAACCATCTTTTAGAAATTAAATGTTATGCACATGAAATCTGCAGAGAACTCTAAAAATTCACCCCATCAAATGTACAAAAAAACCTCACCCTAAAAACAAAACAAAACAACCCAAACCAAACCAACCAAACAAAACCAAACAAAAACCCACTAAAACCCCCACTCCTCCCTCCTCCAAAAAACCACACCAAACCTGAAGTGAAATCATCTGTGGGAGGGTCTTTTTGGGGGTTTTCTCTGTGTGTGGGTTTTGTTGTTGTTGTTGTTTGTTTGTTTGTCTTAGAGCATAGGTCATATCATTCTTTCCTTAGAGCACCAGGACCTATAAGATATAAATAAATTTAAGTTGCTCTGTTTCAGGTCCATTTTTTAAATCCATTTTAATGCAATTCAGGTTATTCAAATTTAGTGTGACGTATCTTAACTGTCATGGCTAAACAATGTCTCTTTTTCTTCCATATGTATTCAGAAATGACAAAACCCAAAGCAGTCCCTTTTGTATTCTCTTGAGTGCAGAAATTCAGCAAGCCAGATGAAAGAAAGAGAACATAATCTTTATAAATTACCAAGTAGCTACTCAGCTACACAGAAGGTATTCTAATATATTTTCATATTTTCTGTGCTCCCTATGAACTGTTCCACAGACTGAAATGCCCCCAGAGCAGTGGTACCGACCTTCTGTCACTCACATCCCAGGTACACCTGGGCCTGTGCTCATGGATAGGGTGTGGGACACAGTTTCATTCTCCTCCTGTTATGAAAAGACCAAAATTTTTTGATATTAGTAATAATTAGTAATGCGATTTTCAGTTTTATTGTACTGATTGGATTGATTTTTATTCCTTCTACAACCATATTTATGGCAAAATTCTCAAATTTCCAAAAGGTTTCTCAGACTGCTCATTATTCAGCAATCACCTGCAGGACCTGGAAAAAGGTTTATACATGTTGAGTGCTCAACACTCAGAGTCCTCCCCAGACTGTAAATACTTCTTGTGTTTCCCATTTGAAAAAGATAAGGTAAAAGTCAGTACAGAATCATATTCTTGCATGTAACATACTTTAACCACATCCTATGTTTTAAATCCCAGGTTTTTAAACGAGAATCACATTACCAGAATGAGTTAATGTAAATTTGACTTCAGGTCTACAATTGCTCTGAGGAATAAAAAGATACTGTTATTTTAAAAAAAATCTTTTTTTAAAGCTCAGATTTTAAACTGAATATTATCTTGACAGGGTAGTAAAATTTATTTTTCAAAACTGGAAACATTTAGACATATATGATCATGATCGCTAGTTGAAATCACAAAGTATTCTAATTATTTCTTCCCTCTACAAAATTGCTGCTGTTGTCAAAAGAGAAAAGTTAGTTAAAATGAAGACAGCAGTTCTTGCAGCTAAAACTGTGCATATTTCAAGGATTTAGTATTATATTTAAAATACTTAACTTAAAAATAAAAAGCTTTTTTAAAAAAAAGCCCAAACCCCTCCCACTGATTTTTGATACTGTAATGGAAGGAAGGCTTTTCAAAGAAGACAGTTAAAGGAAATGTACAGAAATTCACTTTCTCATGTGAACTTGTAGGCTGACATATTTTCAGGTATTGTGTGAGAAACATGAATGACATTAAATTTCTTTGAGCACTAATGGTTGTCCTGAGCAAGACCATTCTCCAAACTGAATCAGTGCTGCCATCTGGAAGTCAATGAATTGAATTAAGATGTTTATATCTTATATGTAGGCCAAAAAAAGTATAGTAAAACTGGTAAATATAACCTGAGGTGAGAGAATGTGAAAACGTGGATCCCATCCCTGTGAAAACAGTGGATTCCACCTTCCATAATTTACTAAAATGTTGTATAATTCCATATAATAAGGATTGTATTTATTTTAAAAAAATTGATTTTTTTTGTATTTCACAAAAATGGCTTACCTGTATCCTGACCTAAACTTCTGAAATCTCTCCTTTAATATTAATAAACTTTCAATCCATGCAGTACAGTCTTCACTGTGTGAAGATTTTCTCATGGAGACATCATTCTCTCTAATTCTTCCATTTTCTGAGGACAGGGAAAAATTAAAAATCATATTTATATGCATGCAGATAATGTAGAAAAAGAAGCCTATTGACATTTGTCTAACAAGAAGAAATGTTTCCTACAGTCTGTAGCATTGAATTTTCTGATAATTCCAATGATACAGTATCTTAGGCAACAGCTCAAGAAAAAAAAAACATTATCACATGGTTAGTGTTGTATTCACATAACCAGACGCCTGATCCAATTATCCTAATTAAAAAGAAGAATAATTTAGGTTTTCTAGTGAATGCCATGTAGAAATCGTGCCTACATTGTGTCTTCTAATAATTTACACAAAAGTTTTGGACAATGTAGTGGGATAAATCCTGTGGGACCATAAATCTCACAGATCTTTAGAAAACATTCTCTTAAGAAATAGCATGGATTTATCAATAGTTGACCTTGAGGTCAATCTTTGAGAGTCCTTCCTTCAAAGACAAACCTAGTAACTGCAGGCTGCAGTTTGATAAAACTTTTAAAACTCTTCCAAGGTGTTCTGAGAACATGAAGTCACCGCAGCTCCTGCTTGTTGCAGAAACCCTGAGAGCCACACTGAGCCTCAGGTTCTGGGACTTGGACCTTTTAGGGTCCCTGGCCAGAGACTGGTTCCAGTGCTGACATCCCTCTGAGTGTCTGTGACCCCATTCTGCAGCATTCCAGACAGATGTAATTTTTCTTTTTTTTTTTTTTAATTAACATTTTTGCATGGCTAATTAAATTTATTAAGACAGCTATTTCATTGTTCAGTAAATAAGAGTTCATTAAAAACACATTATTGAATGCTTAACAACAACATAATGAAAAGTATAAAGAGGGTAAGTTAATGATAGTGTTTTTACTAATATCATGGTATGAGAATGCTCATTAATATTATTTATTTTAGATTGCCTCAGTAAACATTATTATTAGTCATTGAACATTACTAACATGTTTTAGTGATCTCATATTTATTCAGTGAAAAATGAAAACTGATGATGTGCAAGCATTTGTACAAGATTTTACAGCTCTTTACAGGCTGTATTTGCACACAAGAACAATTAACTCACTGACACACACAAGAGATTTTATTGATAGCATAAAGACAATCTTAGGAAATTACCCTTGACCAATCCAAACTTGGAAGCAGATAAAGACATAATGTGAACTCTTTCAAAAGAGTACAGAGAGGCCTTGCTGACACTGAGGTTTGGGACTAAGCACTCCTGGGAAGTGTTGTCACAAAAAGGTAGACACCCATTACTGCTGTGTGGAGCTTATGGCACAATTTAACTAAGCAGAATCAGTCTGATAAATTGACAACATGCTTACATGGGCCTCTTTAAACTAGATGTATGTAATTTTGGACATGAACCCGTTTCCCCTGGAATTAATGGAATTTTTTCCTTTCAGTTTTGGAAAAATTAGATTTTTCCCTCAAGGTGATATGCAGTTTGACAGTTTTTCCACATACATAACATCCAGGCAGTTCCAACTCTGTTCTCCAGCCTCTTTGTACTACTACTTTAACTAAACTAATTAATATTATTTTTTCATTATGGGTTATATGGAGACAAAAGCCTACTGATTAATTAGTCTCACAAGAAGATAAAATGAATTATTTATCCAAAACCCAACTGCTGCCCTGTATAGTTCTGTCTCATGATACTGAAATAGCAGAAAACAGTGTATTTTGCAGGTTAATGATTATTTCTTACAAATGTATTTGAAAGTATGTTAAAGAAAGAGTTGGAGACAAACATACAGGTGAATATGGATTATGTTTACTGGAGAGAACGTTTAAGCATCTGATTTGGTATCAAAGTAACTACATACTTCATTACTGCACAGAGAGAGATGACATAGCACAGTGTGTTCCATAAGTCACTTTTCATTCCCATCAACTCCAGAACTACTTTATAAGTTGCTGGGGTTAGTTAAGTTTCCAGCTATCACAAAGTCTTATGCAATTTCCTATGAGATACCTGCATAGTTGCTCATGAGAAATCTGTTGTAACAAGCAATAATCTGAGTAAAAATAGGCAAAAGTGTAATACAAACTAAATGCAGTAAGGCTAAGTCTCTCAATAAAAGGAGTAGAGTGAGGAAGATTCAGTACTACTGAGCCCTGAAAGCTGCTAACTTAAAAGTTTGAGATCAAACACGAGAGTACAAAATTCAGAAACATGATTTCAAACTCAAATAGACCTTTATTGTCACACAGGAAAGAGAATTTTGATGGCTTTAAAAAGAAGCAAGGCCTTTTTTTTCCATAAATACCTGTATTTTCACGTGTCTTTGCTTGGTAGCTTCACAGAACAATTCTGATGTAATACAGAGAGTTCTGCCTCTTGAGGCTTGCTTTACAGGTACTGGTTTATTCATAGGGAGTGAATCAATGCTTAGGCAATGACAGAACACTTAAAGGTTTTGTTTGTAAATAACCTTTATATGGTTTCAAAATGAGTGTGAACTTGATACTTATTGTATTTGTCAAATGTATGGAGAAAGTTGTGTCACCAAGACTAAGAAGCCTGAAATGGTGGATATGAGACCACAGCAGCACTGCACAGCTCTCAATAAGCAGCCATTTGCCTAAGAAACCACATATTTGACAATTATCAACAAATGGCAAAGTTATGGACATCAATTATTTCCCTTCTTAGGTCAATGCAAACCCTTGCACTCCTCCTGCAACAGAGATCTGTGGACATGCACTTTGGCCTGCCCGTGTCATAGCTGTGCCTTTGCCTCCCCCTGACGATATGCTGTGCTCAGGAGCAAAACGTTTTCTCCTGATATCTTGAATTCCTTCTGTTCTTATCCACATCCTCCCTCCAGGGAAAAAACACTCATGATACTCATGCAGACCAACAGTATTCCTCGTGCAGACCAATGGTACTTCGAAGATTTGCAGAAGTGACATCATTAAAAATAAGACCTGATCAACAGGGACAATGTTATTCAGAGAGGGTGGAACTTAAAATGGGAACTTCAGGACCCCTTTTGCCCATCCAACTTCAAAATGACTTGCAGAAAAACTTAGGTTACCAAGATGAGCGAATGACACATAGGTAACAAATTCTGAATGGAGAAAACAGCCATAGTAAAAAGTTGAAAACAAACCCTAGATTAAAAAAAAATTCTCACATAATTTTAATGTACATTAATGAATGAGTTCACTGAAATGAAGATGTATTTGTGGACTGCTTGGTTACAGGAAGCAAGTTTACAGTCACTGACAGTTATTCACTGTATGGATTCAGTTCCTGACAGAAATAGATGAATTTTATAATGTTCTTAAAGGCTTCTATTTGTTCCTGAGATTATTATTATTATGACACCAGACCCTATGTCAGGCACTGGGATTCTGTAAATTTGCTAAGAAGTACTGTGGTATGCTAAATTTTGGTTATGTGGAATGTATATGTATGATACCAGAAGAACTGCCTTCCTTAAGAATGCCATATAATTAAGTTTGGGCAGGACAGAGGTAAGGCTGCAGTCAGGCTTCCTTATTATTGTCCCACGACTCAGAGACAATGAACCATAAGACACATATTTTGTCAGGCCTGTTCAGAGAACATTTGCCACTAAAATTCCAGAGAAACTAGTACCACACTCGCCCAAATCCATACTTAATAATTGGGCTGTTAAATGCAATGAAATTCAACTGGGCTGTTAAATGCAATGAAATTCAATTACTCTTTTAAAACTACTTACAGGAAAGTGGTAACCAGCAGGAAGATATTAGATTATTTCACTATACCACCTTGAAACATGGATTTATAAATAGGGACTGTGGAAGAATCGGACATGTAAATTCCAGAGTATAAAAGCATAGGAGGGACAGAGCAGTGAGGGTTTTGCACAGTGTTTCTTTCCAATTAGGAAGCAAACTGAGTGGTAAATCCACTTTAAAAGACTCTGTCTCTAGGACAAAAGAGAAGAAGGCATCACATTGCCCTGAAGTTTCTGATACCTCTGATTTCTTTATTCCCAGGGCATTCTGGAGAGATGTGAAGTCTAGGTTGCTGCAGGAATTTACAGCAATCTAGCCCAATCCCTTGTCAGCACCCAAGACTCTTGTATTAAACTAGCATCTGCAGAAAAGCTTTTCCAGCACACAAATAACTGATTCCCTTCATTCTCAGAACCCTGTAACTGCTTCTGTGCAGATTGCTTCTATTAGCTGGGGATGCTACAATAAGACCATGCCCTTGACAGGTTAAAGTAAAACTTCTATTATTCTTGCACACCTGCATAAAGACAGGTTATATTGACTTCTCTAACTGAAACTGGCAGCTCTTGTTTATATAAAACAAAGACAGAACCGCTCCATTCATTCACTACTTGAAAACGGCAGTTGGACTTCAGTTCACTGTAGGGACAGCATTTTTTTATTTTTTTTTTACCCTCTAAATTGCCTTTACTTTCCTACCTCGTATTCTTCTATTTGGAAAGCAAATTGATTCAGATTTCCACATTACTGTTAATTAGTATTGAATCAATTATCACTTAGGTATATATTTAAAGTTAAGTAGTACATACATAAATTTCTGAATCAGGACCAACATCATTAGTTTGTGTCAGACAGACCATATAAACATTCAATTAGGAAGATAATTTTAATTATTTAAATAAAATAGTTATTTTTAAATGTACCATTAAGTAAATATCATCAAAATAATACTATCAGCTTAACTTTATTGGTACCTTGGTTTGGGAAATTCCCACCGGCTATAAATGCCTCTGCTTCCCTTTCTACCCCTGCTCTTATGGTGCTCTCAGCATAGGCAAAGCAGAACAATCATTGAGTGCTAATGAATTTCTCCTTTATTAAGATATTTTCAAACCAGAAACTGTGATTCCAGCTTGTTACAGTAGTAGTTGTGTTTACTCACTTACTTACTCAGCAATAGCTAAGGTGCTTACTACGATTACTTCCATGCACAGCAGAATGCAACACGGCAGTGAAGAGGACAGGGGAGAGCTTACAAATTTAATTTTCTAACTACATCTAAACTATTAAAGAGGAACAGCTGTTTTCTTTGATTTTTTTTGATTAACAGATGCAAATACCACATGGCTCAGGATCTCTACCCTCAGCCATTCCATGTTCTATGATTGTGAGCACTCTCACCCTGTCTCGTTTTCTTTCTCTGCAGCCCAAGCAACAGCAGCAATACCCAGGTATCTGCACAGCTTAAGCACTAATTTCTTCATCTTCTACTGTCATTCTTGAGATTCGACATTAACCAAAAAGGTCATCATTCAGCAGAAGGAAAAGATTGCAGAATAAACAGCAAAAATTTTGGGAGATTTTTCAGACTCCAGAAAAAAAAGTAAATAGGTAACTCTCAGTACTCTTTTGTAGGTATTGTCTATATTTTAGAGAATTACTGCTGACAGTGTCTTGAGCATCAGCAGTGTTCTCTATAAAACTGGCCTGAAAATAAGTGTAGAATTGTGCTACTGAGTGCCAAATGGACGTTGCTTTATGTGTGTGTCTGCAGAGTCACCTGTACAAAACATACAATACCTGTTGGGGGGGTTTTAAAGCTGCATTAGCAGTGAGATCTGGGAGTTAAACAGCACTGTGAATAAAAACCATAGCACTTGTCCTATGAGTCCTCTCCTAAAAATGAACAATAAAATTCATGTCAATGAGACTCAAGTGGGACAAGATAATATAATCAAGCTCAATTTTCATAACATTTTATTCTGAAGAATGCTATTTTCAAATACAGCAAATACTGGCTATTCTGCATCCAAAAGTACACTACAACTGAAGTCCTACGCTCATCTACATCTCCTTAAGAGTAGTATAGTATACACAAGGTAATTTTTGCAATAAAGAGCATTTTAAAAGCTATTCAGTACAAAGTTCTCATAAAATGAACCAAATACAGCCAATTACATGGTTAACTGCTTCTCTGGATCACTTCTGGGTGAAAATTTTGTCAAGAGTAATTTCATCTACAAATATATTACTACAATTCACTAGAAGTCTCTAGATAAAATTCCTTGTGGAGTTAAGGTCAACGTTTTCCAAATAAGAAAATTTAACAAAGGGCACGACCTAATTTAGGAAGGACCTTTAATACCCACTAGTGCATTAGGAACAGAGCACCAATATCTTTGAATGGCTGCTCTGTACTTCCAATTATTGTTTTATTTTTATAACACTTGTAGATGATGAAGACATGTATTATTGATGAGGGTAGGCAATTTTTTTCTGAGCTCAGTATTTCAGCTACCTTTGAATTGTTTCAGCCTCCTCATGGAATCCACTGTGTGATGGTGATGAAGGCTTGAACAATATCTCAAAAACACCTTGCTTGAGGGTGCTTCCTGTAGTGTGTATTTGTTGGAAAGTTTTAAATAAAACTCCTTTTGACCTACATGTTATTATGGAGGATCACATTTTCTGCAAGCAGATTGACAAAAATGCAAAAATGTGAGTTCTTCACACTAACCTTTTATGGAGTCTTTCTAAAAATATCTTTAGCTAAAAGGACGAGTTAGAAATCGTGTTAATATTAATTGTAGCAGATGGAATTTTGAGGGGAAGCAGAAAGGCTAATTTTAATGTCTTTTAATAAATCTATTTAAAAATAGAGCTGTACCAGCTGCAAGTTATTCCCAGCCAACTTGTATTCACTGAAATGGAAAAAAAAAAGACTGTCAAGCTCATGGATAGCCAACATCCCTCTCCCAAATCTAGAAGCAGCAGTATGGGACTTCTGAACTTGTGACTCATTGCATGCAAACGCTTCTTCCAGAACATGATGGCTGTGTTAAACTGTGTCAAATCTTGAAGAGATTTATTCTGAGGATGAGAATTTATGGTACTTGTCACCACAGGTGATATTGCCAGAAATGTGCAGAGTATCAGCAATTAGCCTACTCTGTAGTCAGATCTGTGAGTGGAAAATGTGCTTGTTACCCAACAGAGGTCTAGTTGTTATAAATAATTCTAGCTGTTATAAATAAAGTGCTGATTTACTAAAAAAAACTGGAGCCTCATCTGGCAAGGTACTGAATGTTTAAAATTCTTCAGACTTCTAGAGAATTTGAAGGTACTTTTTGATTCATTACTAGATTAATTGATGTGTTACCATTTTGGGGGGAAAATCCTCTTTTTCTTTCTAAAATTTCAGATATATACATATCAGCAGTAGCTGCCTTATCAGAGACAAGCCTTTCTTGCTGAGGTATTTATACCATTTCATTTTTTGGAGTGATTCATGGTATTCATTCGAACTCAGTTACTTCTTCTGAAGTTTATCTAACTCTAAGCTATTCAGGAGTTAGTTTTGACATTTCTCCCACTAAATTATAGAGTGTCTCTTCTCTTTGAAGATACAAATGCCATTTTAGCAGATCAGGTGCCACCTCCAGTAGCTGACTAGCCCACTAACTCAACTCAGTGTCGTTAAATTTCTCCCACATGGTGACTCAGTTTGTGCATTTCAGTGCAAAGAATCTTGTGTTGTACATATGCTAGTGAGTTGATTAAAAATGCTTCAAACAAACAGACTTGCTCAATGGATTAATGCACACAGGTCATTACTGGCTGTTAACTGAGGTCTGAACTGTTGAAAATTAATTGCTTTGGGATTATGTTATTTTGGGCTAAGAGATTCTCACAACTTCTGAAGGAAAGTGCAGGAGCACCACCATCTCCTTATCTCCAAAATCTGCTTTGAACTTACCTCAAGTCTTTTTGGAGACCCTGTAGCCAAAATACTGCTTCTAGACTAAATCTTTCACACAAGCTCTGGAATTTGGCATTTCCAGACACTGCTGCTTATTCTGTATCAGTTTCAGGCTTTAATTGTAGGTGAATCCAACTGTACTTTCTTAAGAACTATTAACATTTCTTATCTAGGGTTATTTAAAGCCTGCTTTCTAAATAGAGAGATGGTTAAAGAGATGGGCAAGATCAAGGCAGGTATAATAGTACTATATATTCATGTCTTAGCCCCAGATGGCATAATACATACTATACCTGTGCTATAATAGTGCTATAATAGTGCTTCCTATCTATACTTGCAGTTTAAATTTGGTTGAAACTGAGTTAAATTATTAAATAAGTATCTGGATATGTCCAAAATGACTGGGAGGGGAGAGAAGGAGAAATATATCTATATCTATACCAACACACATATATAAAACACTCTTTGCTGTGCTTTTCCTTTAAATGTTTATGTTTAGTTACTTTAAATTTTTAATAATTCATTATGAGATCGAAATAAGTTAAAACTCCTTAAATTTTGAAATAAAATAAGATCTGACTTCAGAATGGCACATGGCAAATTTAGACTGACACTAATGTCTACAGACAGCTTTCTTTGAGCTTTACAATCATATGCCTACTACAACATCAGAAAATGAGACAAAAAAGCAGCCTTTTCTTACTGAAAACCCAGAACAGGCTAAATGTTCTGAATTAAAGCCCTTTATTAAAACCCACAGAAAATATAAACACCGTGATTCCCTAATCCTTGTCAAAGTAATGGCAAGTGCTTAGAGCTAACCTAATATTTGCATAACTTCATTTAAATGGCAGACCCTTTTTTTAAAATTCCATTTAGCTATCATTCAATGGACATGAAATACACTAAGCACTTGTAGAAAAAGGTTTAGCAGAGTGTACTACCAGAAGGCTATCAGCAAGAGCCATGGAAGCGTGGGACAGAGAATGGATTTAAGGCAAAAAGAATTCTCCATGTGTTTCTTTTTTTTTTCTTTTTGGCTACCATCCTGTTCAATACACTTTACAGTCTGCTGGGTGTTCCCTTTAATGCTGCACAGCACAGGCATTCTTGCACTAACAATGTGTCCTATGATGCATAACCTTTCATTAGCTTTACTTAGAGATTTTTGTTCTGATTACCCTTAAAGAGCAGCTCTTCAATGGCCAGAATGTATTAGTTAGTTGAAATTTATTATCTCGATTATGTTACATTAATGTAGATTGGATGATTTTGCATTTCACTTTTTTATTATTAAATGCCTACTTTGCTGCTAATGGGAGGAATTTAGCTGACTACAGGTGTCATTTAGGTCATAAACTAATTTCTCACAAGACAAACAAATCACAACAGAACGAATTTAATATTTCATTACAAAATCAGCTCTTTTTACCTGTTAGAAAAGTCTCTTTGGAGGGTTAGTCAAAAAGTGGTGTACAGATGTACAATCACATCTGTAACAAAATTCTTGGTACTTAAGAATGTGGTTCACCCCTGACACTCTGGCTTCTAAGACTTTAGCATCTGGTAAAACTAGTCAATGCTTTTTTCTTCTGTGGAAAGAAATGGATGTGATTCCATATACGTTATGGAAGACGTTTAAAATAGCTGAGATTAATAGTCTACCAAGAGCACGATTTCACTCACTTATCTAGGAAAAGTCCTGATTGCCAGACTAGACATGGTACCTCTAAAACATGAAATTATACAATAAGATCCTCATCTACTTTGTCAATATGGCTAAAGTAAAACCACAGCATAACCTTAAAAATAATGAGATAAAATTCTCATTGACATATATAAAAATATATGCTATAGTGCACATGGACAATTTGATAGTCAAAGGATTTGAAGTCAACTTTTAATCCATTTTAGTTTGGGTATAGGAAAAGCACACTATAATTCATATTGCCTAATTTGGTAAATTTGAACATTTTCAATGTTTTCTCTCTGAAAATTTTATAGAGAATTCTGATTTCACATTTGACCTCTTGCCCACAAAAAAGGCAAGAAAATTTTTCACAGAATTCTGCAACTGTTCTGCTTTGACAGATATTGCCCACGTAAAATGTTCCACAAAATGAGGATATTAGTGGTGACTGTACTGACCAGCATTCCCTAGTTTGAGGAGAAGACATGTAAGGCAAAATCTGACTATGACATAATAAATGTAATGTTTAAAAAACTCCAATCAAGTGTGATACATTGTAGACATATCAGGAAACAAACTTAAGGCAGGCACAATAAAACAGTGATACATAACTTTGTGTGAAGCTTGCTATCACAATATATCATTGAGACAAGTGGTTTGGTAGAGGTCAAAGGAAAGATGAGACACTCAGCAGTTGAGTATTTCCTAGAGAATACAGAACTATTAAATGCTTTACTTTTGGAGTTAGGTCATAACACGAATTTTGCCTCAGGTCAGGAGGTGTTATTTGTCTCAAATAATAACCCTCTACAGTTCAAGACTTTATAAAGGCTTCCCATTTTTTCTGAGGCATGCATTTCCCACTGCTGGACATCAGCCTGACTACATTGGCACTTGTTCTAATCTAATAAAATTGTGTCTATAGCATCATTAGTATGTAAGATCTGCTATTATGTAGTTCTCTCTGTTCCAGAGAGATCATGCATTATAGCCATCCATATATAGTTCCTGAACATTCTGGGCATCTTGCTGACTAACCTTGTTAATATTTTTTTCTTGCAGTATGCACAGTAAGTTCTAATCAGCAGCACTCTGTGGTTTTTTTTTTTATTATTCTTTTAGTCTCAGCTTCTGTTTAATTTTCCAAAGTCTCAAGTTCTTCAAAGTTGCTTTGTTTTCCTCTAGAAACTATAAAAGTCCAGCCCTTGGGCAGATGTATTTTTTAGCATTTCCTTTAAGTGTCATAGGGAGTTACATCTGTCCTAGCTCACTGGATTGTAAAACAATGTGATCTAAGGAGACATCTGACAACAGGTTACAATGGATGTCCCAAGGTAATTACCAAAAGTTTCAGAAATGTGTAATGCGTGATGAGAATGACTGTCCTTTACTTGTCCTATTTCCTAAGGAAGTAACTAACCATACCAACCAGTTCCTGTTCTTTTAAAAAACCCCTTTGTTCTTATTGCTTTGTCCTGCAGGACACCTACCTAGTCCCCAGAGAGGTGAGACAGTTGACAGTGTTTGTAAATGGCAGTAGAACATTGTACTTCTTTCAACGTTGCCCTCTAAAATTCCCATAAGAGGTGTAAAATTAAAGAACAAGTAAAAATAGCCAAAATTTCCAAATTGCTTTTCTATAATTAATCTTGTTAAAATCTGTATAACTCTGACTACCACTGGATGTCTTAAGGTTTTTGACTGTATCAAAAGGTACCAATTTTATTCCATCATATCTGTAAGGAGCTACAGTGTCTAAGGTATGCCTGAACAGAAATGTTCTCTCAAATACTGTTTGAAAATACTTGTGTATGGACACTGCTTCTGCATAGTCATACCTTTACTATTTAAACAGTAGAGGAGCAACCAAATACCTTGTAGAAATGGAATACCAAATTGGCTAGCCAAATGCTATCCCAATACAGTGATAACAATATTTTGTATAATTTGTTGCACATGATTCCAATGGATTTCAAAACTACATAGAGCTGGAATTAAAAAGCATGTGTTAGTACTAACATTCAGCTTCCTCTTCAAGTGTACCACAAAACAACTGAAGATTAAGTAAGGAAAGTTCAGTTTTAAAAAAAGGTAGAAGCTCCTAACATGCTAAACGTAAATATTTCCTGAAAACTCCTAAGTTAGTACCAATTCTCCTATTTGATATTGAATTTCATGCTTTTATTTGCTGTTATTAGTGAAAATAACACATTAATAAAAATTGCCATGATGCTGAGAACATACAGAAAAATGCACATACCTTCTGGGTCACCATGGAAACGGGATTTCCATGATGCCGAGACCTATGAAGATACTGAGATGCAGCAGCTGAAAGAGCAGTTGGAGAGGGCAAAATGTCCCCTCTACCCCTCTGCATCTGTGCCCCCTCATCACCCACTGAACTTTGAGATCCACCTTGCCCTCCAGTGAGAGGCTTTGGTGACAGTGGCTGAACTTTATCCTGTAGCTTTCAGAAATTTCCAGCTGTCAGGCAGTCTGGTGAGGGGACTCACAGAAAGCACACAGTGAATGGGCTGATCATTACTCTCAGCTCTTTCTTGTAGGTTCACCATCACCAGCACCCCACCCCTCTTCCAGGTCCCTAAGAGGCCTCAGATGGTGTCTGGTTTAGTGTCTAACAAGAACTCTGAATCAGACTCTATGAACATTAAAAAATGTTGAAAAACAAAGTACCAACAAAAGGAGAGTTGGATCTATGTATGTCTCATGATTGGGCTGCTGGATGCTTTATTGTGGCAAATACAACTGGTTTTGATTAGATTTCTTTTTCTTGGGAGTGCTATATTTAAAAAAAAATATTTAAACAGCTCATGTTGTACTGAATATTATATATGTAGTGCTGTGTATTTCTGTGAGGTTTTTCTCAGCCTCCATCAAGCACACAGCATTCTAGTTTACAGGAGAAGAAGGTAAGTTAGAATTTTCACCACTCAGGAAAATTGCACCACATGAGTTAAGCTTTTGAAAAAAGTTAATTTCAGTTGTTCATTTTGAAGATCATGTAACCAGATCACTTGTAGACTTCGTTGCAGTCTGCATTGTATGGTATTTTTTCTGAACTGTGTCCTTTGAAACTCTACAAATGACTGCTCAGAGAGAAATCTCTTCAGCATAGGAAAAGATCTGACTTATTACAGCAGTTCAAAATAGAAATATTGTGCCATGTAATGTCACCAGTCACCTGGTGAGTATTAGCAATGACTACCACACATGCTAAATTAACTGTGCAGGCAATACAAGTAATTGCAGCCACAGTTACATGAGATCTGATTGAATCTTCAGCTTTGCTATTTGGGAGACCACGTTCTTGTGTAGTTGATTGTTTCCTAGTGTTGTTCCTTGCTGATGTTAGATCAGGAACTTCTTTGTTTTGGTTATGACAGCTGACTACCTCATTTTCACTTTCTATAAATTCCTAGGTCTTGAGAAGAACTAATTCCTTTTGTCCAGTCACAGATTTCACTACCTTTGCTTCAGACAGACCACCTTCATATCACCTCCATCCTACTTCTTGTGGTCTTCAAATTGTGTCCCTGTAGTTTATACTGAACTGAAACGTAGCTAGAAAGCATCACTTGTATTTAATCTTTGTTACAGCATCCACTTTTTAACTCAGTTTCTCAGTTGCTAAAATGTATTACTGGATTGTTCTTTGGGCCTCTGGCCCTACCTGAATAATGTGCTTTCCATTAACTATGTAAAGCCCATTTGTAACTTACAATGATAACATTGTGAAAGTCCATTTCCAAAGAGAAAATCGAAGCCCTGACAGATGGAATATTGTATCAGACCTTCAAGGCAAGAATAAGACCAGCAAAATCAGCTCCCTTAACCTCTTTCCATGGCCACTGGCAACACACAGCTGAAGTCCATCATGTACTGCCTGAAGTTCTATATTTATGTTTCAAGACTAGATGCAAATTTAAATATATTCATCCTATCCCTTCACAGGTAACTAAAGCTGACAATTCCTGTGTTTCATGCCTCACTTCCTTGACAATGCCTCAGTTGTAAGAAGAGACAAAGACCTTTTGATCAATTGATATTTTGTTTATTCCTTTTCTAAACATTAATAGAGATACAACTACTTTAAAAGTTAAAATTTATAAGAAAAAGGGCAAAACATGGGAATCATTAGACAATAGGTGTTATCTCCCCTTTTCACTGCCTAAAGATAAACAGTCAAACATTGATATTGAAAGATGTGTGGTGAGGAATGAATCCTCCTGGGTCACTTTCAGTCATTTCTATTCTAAATCTGTGTTTCAGCTCTCAGAGCCTCTGGATTGTCAGCATCACTCGTGACCTCACCTGTCCATAGGGGCAGAATGATGCACTGCACTCCTGTTCCTAGTGGGGTTTGTTCCAGGTTTCATCCAGTTCACTATTAATTGGACAGCATTCTGCACATCTTGCCCTATGGCCTAGCAGGCCAGACTGAAAGAAGGGATCCAAAAGGCAGTTTTGAATATTTGCCCTGTTAATTTTTTTCCCCTCACTTCTCCTGCATGCTAATCATCAGCGTGACCCAAAGCATGCAAGAATCAAGCAAAGAGACAGACTTAGCCCAGAAACATCAGTGACTTTTCATCTTTCTCTCTCTCTCTCAGCAGAAAGTAGTGAATTAGATGGTTAGAATATTTTTTCTCCCTCTGATCTTTTAACTGGATTATCAATGTCCTCCTTTGATTTCCTCAATGGCTTATTTTAAGAGGAAGGGATAATATGAATTCTAAGGCTGCTGTCTCCTTTGAAACAGAATTTTAAGAATTTTAAAAGCTGTGATATAAAAGGGGAACAGAAGGATTCCGTTGAAAAAGCAGTCAGAGAAGTGGGTTGGTCTCAAACAAGCAGCATAGAGAAAATCAAATAGCTCTAGACAATCTTAGTTCAACTGATGAGACAAGCAGTTAGAAGATGCTGATTTGGATAGAAGGAAGATGGCAATTATTTTAAGATCTGAAGAATAAAAACTAAAAAGCAGACAGCAGGGAAAGGATGAGAGATGGGAGAAAATATAAACATCAGAAAAATGGGAAAAAATAAACTGAAACACTTTCCAATATGTATTTCTATTATGTATTTGTACTTAGCGCATAGACAAGGCTGCATCCTGCTCTTAGCAAATGGCAAACTCTGCTATATTTGGCATGCATCACTTCAGGCAGAAATGTTGAGTTTATTTGGACAAACTTTTCCTCTGTTCTAAACAAGGTAGAACCAGCCTGACATTGCAAAACCCGTTGAGTATTGACATAAAATGTTGTAGTGGTCATTCTGTTTGTCCCAGTTTGTATTTGCACTAAAAATTGTCACAAGATTTTCACAGTCTCAAAACAGCAAGAAATGTTAAGTGCTTGATTTCCTACCAGAAAACTGATAAAATCTCACCTCGTAGAACTCTTCCAGTAATCTGCAATCTCATGGCAGCATTCAGTAGAGGTGGATTCACTTTTTGTTAGTGTGAGTAACCAAAAAATCTGAGCTTCATTAACATTCAGAATATGGTAGGTACATACTTGACCTGAAATGCAGACAGCTGGAGTGACACAAAGTGATCATTCTCCCTTTCTTCATCATCATCACAGATTGTTAGCTACTGTTACCAGCAATTTCTTTATGCTGAAGTTCTGCTTTGATGTAGAACAACTAATATATTGTGTTTTAGCCTTGAAAATATTTCTGTCTCCTAAAAATTTTTCTGAAACCTGCCAAATATCACTTCTTTCTAAGTTTAAAATATCCCCTGGTTCAACCAAAATTAAAAACATTTCAAAACTCACAAAAATAGGTCTGTTAGAAGCAGGACACGTTATTCTGTACATGCAGGCTGTTGACTATGAGGGAATTACAGAGGAGATAATATCACTATACCAAATGTGCTCCTGAAATCTGAATATGGAATAGAGGGAGAAAACTCTATCCAATCTCCTATCAATTACAGATAGGAGGCCCCCAGGGAACTACATTACCTTCCATTAATTATGAAGTATTAGCTCTAATCTCCTATAGCCTGAGAATATTGTTTTACACTGCTAATGGGCCCTAAAGGACTGGTTCATTCTTCCCTATTCCACTGTTTAGGGTTTCATAGCCAAAACACTGTAATGCCACAGAATCTCACCTAACCCAAAGCTACTTCGTGGCTGAAAAGAATCCCAGTTAAACCACAGATGGTGTTTCTGTAAGGAGAGCTCAAGAAGAAGCTTTGCAAAGAAAATAAACACACAGCAATAAGCCACAGAGCCATGTTATTTATCCTCAGAATGCTATCAGTTTCTACTCAGATGATTGATTCATGCTGAATCTGTAATTTCATTCCTTTGCTGGAAAGATTCATAATGCTTTTTTAATTTCAACTGATACTTTTTTTTTTTTTGACTGATTCTTAGCTGCTGGTTTTCGTTTTGTTTTATAAGAACTGTGAATAGGGAGGAGATTACAGGAAAAGGAATAGACTTTGGAGTTTAAAGCAAAACCCACTAAAATAGTTAATCTCATAAACCTTAAGTATTTTTTTAAATTTGATAGTGTGAATCTTCTCTTTAGCTCATGAATCTCAAGAAATAAAAATTAGGTGAGCACACATAATCACTGCTTTGCAAATTTTCTCACCCACAGGTATCAACAGAGATCCACTGAAAAATAATTCCTTATTTGATTGATTTTTGCTCAAAAACTGTTTTAGTATAGAGTTGCAGAGAAATGAAGAGAAAAAGTCCCTCAGTCAATCTACCAGAGGTCATGGATGAATGCATGCCAATAATTTAATGCATAATGCAAATAGTAAATAAAGGAGCACAGCTTAGAGAACACAAAGGCTTCCTAAATGCAGCCAGGCACAGTCAAATGTCACCTGCTTGCTTGCAGAACAGCTCAACAACTATGAAAAATAGTATTTTGCAAAATGATTGATGTTTTTACTGATGAGAATGGGAAACTGTTAGCTGTTGCTTTCTAGTTTCCATAGGCTGTCACCACCAAATAAGAAGCAGACTGACAACCAACCTTATTTAAAAATATCCATGAATGAGATATTGCATTAAAAAAAGAAATGGCCACATGGACCACAACCAGCTGGATTCCTGAGTTGCCTAAGGTGAGTACTACAGCACATTCTGTGTGACAGTGGTGAACCAGGTCAAAGAAAATAAAGGGATCCATGGCTCTGATGTGATTTGCTATTGCCAGGCAACAAATGCAACAAATGCCTTAGAGTGGAGAAAAGATAAAAAAATATATTTGGGGATGGTTTCTTACCATATGCAATGCACAGTAAGCAATCATTAATAAAGCTGTGTTCTGTGAATAGTGGATAAATGATCTAGATTTTGTTCACACTATTTCAGGAGCATCTTTGCTGCAGTAAAGCTCTTCTGACACATTAACTAAGGTTTAAACATAACTCTAAGTACCTGAGTAGCTCTATTGACTGTGATAATTTTACTGTGTATTTATGAGTGCTAGTGCAGAATCCAGTCTGAGGATGCTGCCCTTTACAGAACAGTTCAAAGAGAAAATATATTGGTACACAGTTGTTTTCTTTACTAGAATTTTCTAGAAAGAAGCCAGTACTTATAGTGGGTTAATATTCAGATGAGAATTACTGTGCACATCCTTTCATTTATTGAGATAGTATTTTAATTTGATTTTAATGCCTGTAAAGTGCTCCAAGATGTTTGCAGGAATTCTGCCATATAAACATAAGTGGCTGACAACATTACAAATTTTTGGTATGTCGCTTCTAGAAAAGGAGTTAGAGAAGGGCAGGTACCAGCAAACTGGAATTATTCAGCAGTAAAGTGACCATAAGGCAGTGCTAATTCTCTGTGCAGCCCTGACTCCTTCTTCTCTCTTGCATTTGCAGGACGGTTTTACTTCCTTTTGTGCTATACTCTACACCTTAAATTACAGGCTGGAACTGCAAAAATACATCCTTATTGTATCAGAATTATTTTTAAAGAAAATATCTGACATAGAAACTGCTGCTCTTGAAAGCAGAGGCTGAAGTACTGGCAATAACTCCATAAAAGCATAAAAATCTCTCATGCAAGCTACTGCATGTAGCTACTGCTCCTCACAGCTGTTTCCCAACATTGCATAATCAGGATGTGTATTTAGCAGTTCAAAAGTTAAGATTAACTACTTTTGTTAACTACTCAGCATAATAAATGTATTCAAAGTATGTGAGTTAGCAACTGTATCAGTGTTTTCACCTGAAGGGGAGACGGGAACAGTTTGCTGGGCTCTGTTGTACTTGAAGCATTTTGTTTAATATTACTTTATGTCACTATTGGAAAATGGCTAAAACAAGCAGGCTTTAGAAATTCACGTTTTCATAAAATCAGCTTATAGACATCAAGTGAATAATGGAAGTGAGAAAATGGCTTTGACCATGTAGGACTGGTGGACATTGTGACTGTGGTGACTTCATTTAATGAAATGGTTGGAGGTTCTCAGCACATTTCCACCTCACCACACCTCTCCCAAAGTACTATCTAGCCTTTCCTGCCACATGGATAAAAGGAAATGCAAGTCTCTCACATGTAGCATGAATGCACTAACTCAGGTCACCAGCTGAGATGAAGACAGATCTACTTTGGTTACACTGATTTATGGCAGACAAGGATCTAGTTCCTTATGTAACCTGTCATCTAGTGCATGAGGAGTTCACAGGCACAGGAATTTAAACATCACAACTGGATGGTTAGTATTGAGCCAGCGACAACTAGTTTCAAAGTGAAAAACTAAGGAGAGATTTCTCATATCTGTTGAATGATCTGTTAGTCAAGTGTGGAAAATCACAGTTTAGAGGCTTTCAGTGAAGTTGCTTTTTAAAGACTGATACATATTTTCTAGCTATCAAAACATGCTATCAAAACATACTCTCAAAACATATGCTATCATTTTCATTAAGTGCCTTGCAGACTTGCAAGTATCATACTTCTCATTGTTTTTCTTGCATGGTGTAGTGCAATAAATTGTTATAGTATTTTAGCCCAGTCAGACATAACCTAACATACCTCTCCATCACTGACTCTGATGATAATTACATGCCTGGAAGGATGCCAGGGGACAGTATGATATCTTTTATTAATATTTCCACTCAAAATATAAACAACTGTCTTCTTGTATTTCACATGAGATGGCTGACAGGTATTTCCTTCTCTTATTTATTTCTGCCAAAATATTTGTTACTAGGCTATCCGGAGGATACTTCTCATAAAAAGTGAGAAAAAAGTTCTGTAGCTCTTCAAAACACCAGAGACAATTATCACTTTGAATCAATTCTTAGTGCTACATTAACAAGGACATGACCTCGTTGTATTATCTGGAATTTCAGGCTGTTTAGACATTAACTAGGATATCCTTACCTATAAATTTATTAGTATTTTAAGTATTTCTTGCAATGAGAGGGAAAATATACCCTTGATACCTTTCTAGAGCAGGGTATATATATATATATGTATACAAATCTAGTATAGATAAACATAGACACTAGTGTATGTGCCCACACATATACAAGTTCAAGCACAAAAGTACATGTTATTCATTTGATATCTATATAATTTTATTAGATAAAGTAATTGTCTATCGATACCATTCATGTAGAATTCTGGTTGGTTTATTTTATTTCATGTAAGAATTCACAAGCATCTTCTCACAAAGAATATTGGGTATGCAGGAGAATGATGAACAACCCACAGTGTAACTGTGACTGGCTCCAGGGCAAGAATATTCCCATCATAGTCTAATACAGACTACTGGATATTTTCAACCTCCTCTAAGTAAGTTATCTGATTAGTATCCTTTTTTCCCCTCTTCAAAATAGAAAATTGTGTTTTACTTGATTTACAGAGGAAAAACTGAGGTATAAGTAATTCAGAGATTTGCCCAAGCTCGGACCCTGCTGCAGTGTTGGTACATGAAGCAGAATGGATTGGAGTTCCTGCCAATTTATCCCCTAACTACCATAGTCAGTAAATAACACTGGCTTCTTGTGAAGCTGAAACTGGAAGGAGTGATGTATTATCCTGCCTCTTGAGCAGTACCTGTGGTTCATATCATCATGCTTCAGCATGAACACTCTATCTCCCCCCAAAGAAAAAAGGGTTTCTCCCCTGAAGAGAACCCACCTTATTTGATGGTTGACATGTCAGGAGCTGACTCTTCATGTATGTTAATCATGGTGTGATTAACTTGTTCTACTGGGAAAATCTTATAATTTGTATCCCCTTCATTACTTGGGAAATCTTTCTATATCTAAACAGTCATATTTTGGTGGTTGCTCTTTTTCTTCCTTAAGAAAAGATTAATGCAAAAGACCTCTGCTCCGTGTTCTGTTGCTGTTTTGCTGTCTTGTCTGTATATCACAAAGAATCAAAACTAGAGAGCACTACAAAATACACCATGAAGTAGAGCACATCCTTCAATGAACTGAGATAAAAATAGACACAGAATTAACTTGAATCAAGTCACAGAATCGTTGGTATACAGCATAGCATGATACACATTGACTTGTACATCAATATGTGATTAACTTAAATTAGGGTTCATAGTTTCTCACAGTGAAAGTCTGTACAATTAGTCAAAACTGCCAAATTCAGACTATATTGACAAAACAGTTTGTAAGATATCAGTTGAGTGACCAGCTTTAAAGGAATCCTAAACAAAACCTACTTAACAATTCTGAAATACACTTCTGCAAAACAGCTTCAAGCCTGCTTTTTCTGTGGGTTTTGGTTTGGTTTGTGTGGGGTTTTTTGTTTGTTTGTTTGAGTTTTTGAGGGTTTTGTTTATTTTTAATTATTGTTTGAACTTGTGGTATGAAACCTAGATAACTTGGCTAAACTTACATGAAGTTCTTAAGTTAAAAACAAACAAACAAAAAAAGGCATGACTTCATGACTTTCTGATCTAATTTTTATTGTTGTCAGAAGTTGGTAGTTGGTTTTGTGTAGACTTTCTTTTTATTCTTTTCCTGGTACTTCCTTTCCAGGAAAGAATGACAGTGATTATAAATTTATGAAGTAGCTTTTATATATTAGTCTTGTGCATGCTGGAGACTGTGTAAAAAGACAAAGGGACGGAGCTGGAGGCAAAAGGAAGGCCTTCCACTTTTCCTGTGACATATATGAGCCTGCTTTATAATTGTGAAAATCAATAACCAAACCAGGTAGTTGAAACAAGCCTGCTTGCATTTACAATCTTCCTAGAGCAAGCAGCAGGATCTAACCCCACTGTTGCATGGCTTACATAGCACCACTGATTTAAATAATATGTTTCTACATCTCTGCTCTGTAATCCGGATACACAAGTATCAAAGGAGATGTGGATGGCAGGCTACAATTGCTCCCTCCCTTCCTTTTACATAAAAAGGAGACAACTGTTTACTATTCTTTCCCTGCTGTACAACCTAGCAAGCCTTCTAAGATGGACAAGGGATGGATAAACTTTTCCTTGAATTTCTAGTTGCAAGGCATTTAGTGCAAATTTGTTAACTGTTCCATATTTCACTGAGCTGTAAGTCTCAAAAGCTGGTGAACATACATCTAAACTCTCAGTACTCCAGAGTATCTATATACTGTATTTGATTCTTTTAGTAGTTTTTGGTTCATGTAAGACATTCTTTTGCCTTTACAACTAAGTTTTTTATTTGTCTCTGTCATACGAGTTTGAAACTTACCCTGCTTTTCTTGTAATTTGCTTCTGGAGCAAATTGAGAGAAAAATGTGTATTTCTAGCTGTTATGAGTGTGGAGAAAAGCCTCAAAAATGTTAACAAAGTGCAGTAGTAAGACTTAGACACTTATAGAAAAAAAATTAAAAGCCCAAAGGTGATATGATTTTCTTTATATTTTTTAAGCCAATCATAACTTTTAGATTTGAGGTTCACAACATGATACACACCATTGTGATATTTAGGTAATCATTTGGGTTCTTCATTTGAAACTACACTCTCAGACTTTTTACTTGTTTTCAGGAGGCTAAGAGTTTATTAATGTCTTTTAGCCCTCAAGATGACAGAACTTATTTCTCCCATAGGAAGTTCCAGTAACTCCCTGAGAACAAAGCAAACTGAAATAATTCTGAGAATTTAAGTTTCTACCTATTCACCCTATCCAAAAGAAATTGGCAGATTGAAGGTGTATATTATCAAGCTAGGGACACATTAATTCTCTGCATGAGATTTATCTGTCAGAGTGTGACCTGTCCTCAGACTGAACAACCTGCTCTCTCCTAAGAATGACTGAACTGAACTCTGTGTTCACAGCGTGCCTGAAAAGAAGACAATCACTTCTGAGTCAAAAAAAAAAAAAAAAGAACAAAGAAAAAATCTGTCTCACATGACCAACTGCATTATTCTCCAAGGTATTCTAGAAAAATGAACAAAATCAATCTATTTTAACAGCAAAATACCTTCATAGGTGCAAGCTGATTAGAAAGCCTGAAACCCATACCTATAGAAAGATCAAGACCACACAAAGGCAGATAATCCATGCAAGAGAATTACAGTGATGAAGATGGAAATATTGCACATTAAGGTAAAAATGCAGGTTTTGTAAATTGAGTGTCTAACTCTACAAAAATATTTTCTGAACCATTGTGCTGGATTTGAATTTTTATCTAGAAAACATGCTTCAGCAAATACAACTGATTTCTTGCATGTGCTCTCAGGTCTAACTCATCTTCAAACTACTTTAAGCCCAAGAGATTGAGCAAAAATCAATCCTACATAGCTCCAGAATTTCCATTTCAGTGATGGATTCTGGATTATAAAGTCTAGCCTTAGTTTGCCTGATGTAATTCTTGTTCAGGTGGTAAAAGACCCCTTTTCTAGATCAAACTCAAAATTCAAAAACAGATTTTGAGTTAGCATTTGGAAGATTCCTTATATATATATATATATATATATAATATATATATATATATATTCTTTCTTTATCTTTTTTTTTTGTACAGTACCTTATCTCTTATATTATTGAGATTTCATGGCTGAAATTCTGAGGAGCATTATGCCTATCAACTAAGATCAATACTTAGTTTCAATGAGCTATTCCATCAGAGATAGTCACCTATGTCCTCAGCTGCTTCAAAGAAAAGAACTTAAAATCCTAATTACTTAGAGAATTGATAATTTATATGATTCTACCTGTTTTGGGAGGGCAGGAGTGGTGTTTCCCTTTTTTGTTTGTTTGTTTGTTTTGTTAAGCCATAACTGCAACTCTGGAAAATCCCCTTTTACATGGAAACTCCCATTTCTTTTATCAAACTTTCAACAAGCTTGGTCTCAATCATAATGCATTGCAATGAATTCCATTCAAAAATTATATTGTAAACACAGTATAACTTTTTATTCTTTCTAAAATTCTTGCTATACTACCAATTGTATCAGCAGCTAAAACCAGCATGGAATTATTGCAAGACATATTTAGAAGTAAAAATACGTAAATATTAAATGCCTCTCTCTCCTTTTTTTTAAATTTCAGAACATTCAAAGTAAGTATCTGTTGATTTATTTCTAATAGTTCTTCTAGGAAATATTTTAGACATTAATTTCCCATTCTGTAGATCTAAAAGAAATTTTCACTTTTTCTCTGAAAATGTCAGAAGTTCATACATATACTGAAGGTCAAAACAAAGCAAAAATAAGGTGATATGCTCTGTATTCAGTTTATTAGGCAGGCCAATAAAATGAGAAATGTTTATACTGTTGCATACATCACTTATTTAAACCACTGATTTTTTGGTTTTGTTTTTGCTAATGAATATTTACTCTCATCTAAAATATACAGTATCTGAAAGGATCTGGAACATAAAATATATCCTATAATTTTCATAATGACATCTGGGGACTAGATGTCATCATCCTTACTAGAAATGAGGAGTTTGTCTCAGTTCCAGGTTGACTAGAGAATGTTTTTTACCAGGGCTAGGGACTAGTCAGTGTGGGGATTTTGTGAACTGAGTCCAAGAGCAGAGCCTGAGACAGTTAATCTGTGCAGTGTAGTAGCTATCCCAGCCACTCCAACCTATTCCCAAAGCTCCTGTAGCTACTGCTGGATTTCCTCTCATTTATAATTTTTGTATTGCAATAATCCAGATATCCACTGGCCCATTAACCAGAGGTCAGTATATACCTCCAGAACTCCTGTACCACAACGCTCTTTCACTCGATGGTCCCTTACAAAGTAGTCTGTCCTCTCCTTTGCTTCTCTGTCCGCTTTAGCCCTGCTCCCACACCACAGAGTGGAGCAGGAAGTCAATAGTTAGCCCTTGGCCAGGACAGACAGGTTAAGAAGCACAGATATATGTCTATATCTGTAACACAATGAAAAAAGACCCCATGATGCCTGTGGCAGGGATGAAATCTGTTAACAAGCATACTGCTGTTTCAGGGTTCATCTGTGCTTCCCCTGCCAAAGCACTCCAAGCCAATTATTTATACTCCATTACACCTGGCAACATTTGGGGAGGACAGCCTCAAAATACAGACAGTCTGTCTCAGGATACATGAATAGCTTTTGTACTTTATTATACTATACCCCTTCATTAGTTTCATCCTACAGTTGATTAACTGTATGTGCTAATGTGGATTCTCCCAGATAACATATTGCTTGTCATTTTATTTCCATTGCTGCCACATGACATATTTGGCTTGTGTGTTCTGAGGAACCTCCCACTTAATTTTCTTAATACTGTAGTGTGGATGTTCTCTGATATTAGCCTACATTTTTCTATTTTCTATTTATCAGTGGACAGAACAAACATAATACTATCTTTATAGAGAACTGCATTAATAGCAAATGTAAATACTGAATCATATGTAAGTGCCCTACAGGGAAAATGTACTCTTTCAGTATTATGACTTGGAAAAAAAAATGAATGAATTGTTTTTTTAAAATATGTTTACAAATAATTAGTAAAGAAGAAAATAAATAAATTTCTGGTATTTCCTTGCTCACATATTCTCTGTTTTATATCATTTGACTGAGATCAGAACCTATATGCTTGACACTTATCTGTACTCCATCATTATTCACATATATATATATATACATACATATATATATATATATATGAAAAAAATGGTGAAAAGTCACATGTTGAATTTGCTGTGAGAAATGTATGGTGACCATTGTGTTATCTGTTAAAGCAAAATGTAACTCTCCTGTTCCTCCAATAATGTCTGCAGATTAGTACCTAGAGAAATACAATTATGTCTACTATATTTTTGGCATGAATGGCAGGCAGGATCTCATCAGAGCCTTCTTTCATGTCAATGACCTCGTGTGTCCTTCACAACAATGAATAATATTTTTGCCCTCTATGCAAAAGCAAAGATTAGCTTTGAAAGCTAAGTGTTCATCATAGTGACAGTCATTATAAAGTGAAATATTTTAAATGCACTTATTCTAGATATTCATAGCTCTCATGTAAATGAAATAGCATTGTAAATTTTGTGAATAGCAAATGCCAATAAGATATACATATTTATCTACCTTATTAATTTCTCTGCCTTTCTTGCTCTGGTTTCATGCTATACTGTGAGCCCATTGACTCACCATAGCTCCATAAAGGACAAAACCCAAACTAATATGAATACATTTCTTAAAACAGAGTAAAGCCTTGCAGATATATTGTCTCATTCTAGGACCTGGCTCCTATGTTGCAGTTATTTTATGAACTAATGGACTTGTTGATGGTGATGTGAATTAATGGTTCTTGCTGATTTTTACACCAACAATCTACACTGACTGTTTCAGGATAAAAAGATGAAAAAGTGATCATTCTTTCAAAATAAAGTAAGCAGTATAAAGCAAAGTCAGAGGAAAAGCCTGGGTAGTAACAGAAATCTAATCAACTACTCTGAATATTGGAAATTCAGATGGTATCTTTTTTATTCTAATTGGAGTATAAGCTTTGCTGAAAACATATTCAATGATAGTAATAATTTTATATTCAACAAATATCTACCACTGCAAGGATTACAAGGCCATTTACAGAATGAAAGAGAATGAAAGACAAGCTGAACAGGTAAGATGCACTCCTTCTTTCTGACATTATCCTCCTTGAACTAGAAAGAAATGCAGATAATAAAAAGAGGTTCACCTACTGAAAGAGAACAACTCATTCTTGAGTCATGGAGGGAGTGAAGAAAAATTAGGAGGTGCAGTGTGAGTGTGTGGAAAAAGCAACAAGTCTGAGCTACCATCCCCATGTGTCATGGTAACCACCCTTGCATGGCCTGTGGTTCCACAGTGCTGTACAAAATAGCAGAGAGAAAAGCAGAGAGGGACGAGCTCATTGAGACATTGACTCACTGGAAACCAGAACATGTTGAAAAGAAGCCCAGGGTGAGTCATTCACACAAAATAACACAATGATGCATTGAATCTGTCGGTCTCAAAAGCAATGAGCATTCTGTAACGTGCCACAACAAACTAATTATGAAGTAAAGTGGGCAGTCTGGACATTTTGGTTGGGGGTCTCTTAGTTCAGTCTCCTTTGTACAATATTCTGAAAAACACTCAGATTTCCTGTCATTTGGAAGAGATCATATTCTTATACAGACCATAATTCTTGCTTTCTGCTGTAAGGGAGAATACTGTTTGCTTATCAACAAGGGCTATTTCATGCAATAATGCTCTGGTTTTGGAGCATCCTTTGTGATATGGGAACAAAGGTTATCTGACTCAGTAATACATTCTTTTTAAATCCTGAGAGTTTTTAAAGACTGTGTAACATGTATTTTATATTCTTTTCAGTATACAAACTCAATAGTATATGCATGGATTTCCTTAGCTTCACCTTTTTTTATATGAAGGATTAGGGATTTTTTCCACTTTAACATAGAGTAAAACTACCTTTAAATACTGGAGGCATGTAGGTAATCACCTTGGAATCAGCATGATGACTGTATCATCACTGTGTACAAAAGAAGCTCCCTTCAGAGTGTGACTGCTGCACACTCAAGCTCCTGTTTTGTGTTCCCTTGCATCCTCAGCAAACCTCCTCCCACCCATAATTAGGGTGCAAGATAAATCACTCCCATTTACACAGAAATGCATTGCTTTTTTTTCCAGTAGTGTGACCTTTCTGCAAGCACATGCCAGTGTTCCCCATTGCTTTTGAAGACACTTCAGCTGGTCTGACCCCCTTGCAATCAGAACACAGCTCACATCCCTCCTAGTTATGAAGGACACGGGAAAATTTTGGACTGAAAAACGTCAAGCTGTGACCAGCTTAAAAATATACCTCTTTTTCTATTGCAACTACATTCCCTCATGAAGCCACAGTGCCCCAGTGGTATTTAGAGGGTGAGTTACATGCCTTTGCTTTACATATAAACATTCAGAACATGAAAAAGTTTTCAGGGGAAAAAAAATTATTCTTTCTCTAGTGTTTTCCCATTTTACAGCTACTGGGAAAGTAGTTCCCTTACACTCATCCTTGAAGCAGTCTGCTACCAGTTATGGAATGTTTTCCAAATCCTTTTTCTTAAATTTCATCAATTTCAAAACTTCACTTGTACAATCAGTGCATAAATCTCCTTTAACTCCTGTGTTGTATATGTCCCTGAAAAGCACAGGCACATTCCCAGAATCATTCCTATCATGGAACATGTAAGGTGAGTAATACACTGTTTGAGCATCACAGTGATACCACTAATAAAAGTCCCAGTTACCCAAACCTACTTCAGCATTGCTTGTTTTGCAGCACATCATTTCAGTAACCTTGCTTTGCTGAACCTCTTGTGATTGATTGCCACCATAGGCATCAGTGCTGAAAGTGTCACTCATACACTTGCATTTATATTCTGTTCTCACTCATCTAACAAAAAGAAACGCTTGCATATTTTTGACAATGATGAATTATGAGCCATTGAAGAGAGCAAAGACTTAGTTACTCTTTTAGAAAATCACATCCTGGACAAATATCTGCATGACACAGAGGATTTGACAGGGAACACAGACAGTAGCACATGAATGACAGCAAAGCTGGCAAGTAACCTCATTTCACTTTCCTTTCTAGTCACACTGAAGGTTATCACAGGTCTTGTGTTCTCCCATAGGACAGTAGAAATAGTAATATTACCTACAGACGAGGATAGGCAGTAAATGAACTTCAGGACTCATGCAAAACATTTAGTCTTCTTAATTTCTGGTTGCTGTTTTACAGCTGGAATCAAATGGCTGTGTTATGAATGTGAGAAGCAGTTTGGCAACCCATGATAACAAGCAAATAACCTTCTGAAATAGTACTGGCCAGAAATTTTCCAATCAAGATGTCCATATGTTGATTTTGATTTTTTTTTTCCCCTGGAATATCTCGGTTTGATAAGCCTTCCTCAATGTAAGAATGAAATAATGCACAAAACTGGACCCAATGGCTCTGTCCATTCCATTTAGTCCATTGTTCCCAAAAGCTTTAATTTCACTTGAAGGTCAAAACAGGAAGAAAACACTTCTGTCAAAAGAAATTCAGGACACCCTGCGGTTCAGCATTGGTCCTTATGATCCCATGTAACTAAAGAAAAACAGTAGAGGCTACATTTACAAACATCTCAATTCCCTATAATTGGGTTATGTGTTTTAGCTCACCAGTTCTGTGTACTGGCCCTTAAGAGATTTTTCTTGTTATTTTGCATATTGGATATCCCGTAAAAAGAATGTACAGACATTATATACAGAATATACCAGGCACCACCTAGAAAGAAGTGACAAATGTCTTCAGCACAGTCAATTCCCCTCTCAGGAGGACTCTGATTCTTGGGAACATCTCTCTGTGTTTGCACTGCTAAGGATAAAACATGATGTGCACGGGATAAACAAATGTTTATGTAAGCCTGTATGTCCCTATGGTTGTACAGAGTGGTTTGTAAATGTGGAGTCCAGAACAGTAAGAGTTCCAATTTGCTTTCTGACACCTATATTTCAATAAAGAAATATTCAACCATTAAGACTTTTGGTAGCAGATGATAAGCAGCAATTTTACTCCCCTGCAAGGGAAACTATCCAATTCAGGGTAGTCTCAAGGTAAAACTCATATAAATATTTGTTAACAGGAGCATTCTTAAACCAGTAGAGCAGATATTCCTTCCCTAACCCTGACTCCTCTCTTGCATGCACCAGATCAACATGAGGTCAGTGGAGTTGTTCACAAGTTAACAGTCACAAATCAGAAGAAAATCAGTTTAAGGTTTTTCTATATATCATTTTGTGACACAGAGGTTTAGTCATATAGCTGGTTTCCTTGTTAAAAAAGACCTACAAAGCAAAGGTTTCCATCTGGCTACCAAGCTAGGAGCCTTTTGAAGCTTATTCTATGTTCCTGTTAAGTTCAAGAAATTCCTCTCAGAACAGAGTATCTACATTAATATGTGGAGAAAAGAAAACCAAAAATATCTTTTATTTAGTATAGAACATTTGTCACATATATCTCTGTCATCTCTTGTGACTTTCAATGGCTGTCATCTCTACAGGGAAGCTCAAAAAGTAAGGATGACATTTCCAATCAATGCATATGGACTACTTTATACCATGCCATAACACAGACCCAAACTGTCTTTTTTGTAAATGTGGAGATGGAGTTTCTAAACTCTGATAAGTCCTGTAAAGTGTCATGCTTTGGCAATACTGGAAAATTCAAAACTGTGGCTGTTACTGAACTCTGAGAATAAAAAGAGAATCCCAAACAAAGAGAAATCCTTCATAAAGAAAACTATATTCTGACTTTTTCATATTAAAACCAAATCAAACCAAAAAGAAACCCAACAAACCCTCCAATATTTAGAAAATATCTTTGCTAAAGTGTTAATGGAGAAGAATTATTCACACCTGCCTAGAAAGATGTCATTTAATGAATCAGAGTAGAAAGGGTAACCAATTTTTACTTTGAGCAGCTAAAGTCAGACAGTTAAATCTACCTGTGGACATGCCTTGCCAGCATCAATAATAATATTTTCTGTGCACAAAATCATGCAAAGTAATGGAGTTAGTCACACAAAAGCAAAATGAGTACACAAATAAATCATGGATGGATCAGAGCCACAAATATTTGAGTGGGTGTTTCTGCAGTTAAACACTTACTGAAAACTACTGCAAAAATCTGAGTTGTACATGATAGTACTTCCATTTTGGAAAGAATAACAATATCTTCATGTTCTTCAGGAAAATAAAAAACAAAGTTATTTTAGGGTTTTTTTTGGTTGAGTTTTTTTTTTTTTGAGCACCAAACTCTTCTAGTCCCCAGAGTAATCAGAAAGCCTCATTTCAGAAAAAACAGTAGCCACAGAGTAAAGTAGTTGTCACAGTCAGATCTTGATTTATCTTATTTATAAATATTATTAAAAACTCTTCAGTTAAAAAGGAAGTAGTTAAGGAACCCATTAAAAAAAAAAAAAAAGAATATGTCCTTTGTTGATCACCCTTTCAAAGCTGCTCCACACTGTATGGGATTTGCAATCTATACACTACAACAAATATATATCAAGCCAACTTTCAGCTTCAACAACCTCAGATTTCCTAAGGTGTCACTTCCCATCTTCAAAATAATGACTGTTGGTTATTTTTCAGAAACATTATCAGCCCATTTATACACAATATACAAGGCACCATCTAACATTTTTCACTTTCCTTTTCTTGCAAATTTCCTCTTTTGCTATAATGCTCACAGTGACCAAATTATACAGTAACATTCTCCTAAATGCTCCTAAATGTTCCCAAGATCTGGGGTTTGGCAGGGGATAAAATTTTATTAAAATTATAAAAGTTATCCGAATACACATATATATATTATGTAGGCAACTAGAGTTCCTGATCAACTCTGGTAAGCTAAGTGCATCCAGAACTTTTAAAGTCAAAAGCTTAACTATGAGTGACACCATTCAATCCATAGAGGGGTGCATCCCATACAGAAAAACGAGGCAGTAGTTTTTACATATGATTTAAATTAAGGTAAGATCTGATTTCCAGTTCTTAAAATTATTACAATTAATAGTTTAGAGAAAGAGAGAAAGAGAATGAAGGAAAGAAACAGCAGGAAATGAATTGGAAAAACAGTAAATACAGTTTGTTTCTTTTCTCCTTCACTAAACACTCCCTCTAGCTTGGAATTCAGTGCTATAATCTTGCTTTAGGTATTGGATCTAATTTCAATAGCAGCTGGTAACAATTTCTCGACTCTACTGAATGCACAGGATACAACAGTGTATAAAATTAAAGAGTACTGCTTTTGACAAGCAGACACAGTAGTAGTTATATTGCTGGGTCGGGGTCAGAATTGTGTGAGCCCAAGAACACATCCACAGCTGCGGGAAACTATCATTCAAATTCATGGCAGCTACATGCACCAAGGGGAGACTATGGAGCAAACAATGCAGCAGGATGGAGCCCTGGAATCTCTGGATGCAACCTCAGAAAAGGGACAAAACTGCATAGGAAGAAACATTGAATAATGCTCTTATTAAATGTGTCAATGGTTGCAAGGGACGGAAACATCATTTTTAAAAAAATACTATTTTGCTGACAGACACTGATATCTAGAACTAAGTAGGTACTACAGCTTTCCATATTGACAGAGAGATCATGTGTAAGATACATGGTAAATTCCATTTTATGGGACACTGTTGAGGCCAAAACAGAGCAAAACACCCCTCAGCATGAGCAAATCAGATGCTACAGTACTGAATTATGAAAGGTTGCAACCTTTCCAGAATAAAAAAACCATTGAAATATCACCAAAAAAACCCAGAAATTGTTGAGTCAGTGAAAAATAACACCAGTTTTGACTGACATTTTTATGGTGGTTTTATATTAAAAATGCAAACATGTAAGCAGTGGAGCAGTAAGCTAGCATTTCCCCAAGCCTCAAGTCCCTGTGCCAGTCCTGTGACATCCTGGACATTCTGCTTCAGTAAAGTTGGCTTCATGTTTTAGTAAATAAATAGTCTAAGAATAGAATTCCTGGACAGCACAACTAAAATGCTACCTGTAAAACAGACAGTATTCTGAATGCTCAAACCAAGAGGCAGTCAGTCAAAGGGGTAACCTAGCAAGAACTTTAGGCAGGCCACAGATAGTGATGACAATGTCTAATTTACTCTCTGTCTCAGGATCCATTGTACCCATGGGTCACAGTTTTCTAAAGAAAATTACCTGATGAGGTTAGATCACGTTGTGTCAGATACTGGAAAGGTAACATCTACATTTCTGCTAGTGGCAAATAGCTCTGAAAAATTTAAGGAATGAAAGAGCTTCTACTGGACCAGGGAGAAGAAGGACTAAGAAGCCACCAGAAGTGTGGTACAAGGACAGACAAAGTGGACAGTCCCTGAGACAGCTGGGGGGTGCTGGTTACATGCTCCTTTCCCAAAATCTATACATTCAGTCCTCCTAGGCAAGTAGATTGCAAAATTCACAGCAGACCACACAGTTTTTGTAATAGGCAGCAATGCTCTTGATGGAGCTGATAACATGGCAATTTTGTATCCTTTAGGGTTTTCACAAAGTAAAATGTGGCTAAATCTGGAACTGATCTCAAACCCAAGTGAGTGTAAGACAGATGTCAGCTTGAGCTAAGAGAACACAAGCAGCTCTGTGAGAGAATTCAGTGTAGTCAACATTTCTGAAGAGCAGACAAAGCTGAGTGATAGAAAGAAATATGTGTACAGTCTGTAACGAGGACCTGCTATAGGAAGAATACTTTATGATGGGACTGATTTTGGGACTGTGTGTCAGGACACCTGAGCTTAATTTTGGTTATGCCACAGATCACATCTTCTCCAGAAATACATCTTGCTTTACTTTGTTCCTTGAAATGTAATTTAAAGAAAATGAATGTTATGATTTTCTTCCAGGCCAAAAATACTCTGTAATCAAGTGAATAACTTCAAAAAATTTGAAATATTTTATAATTTTGCTTAAAATTGTTCCTTGAAATGTAATTCAAAGAAAATGAATGTTATGATTTTCTTCCAGGCCAAAAATACTTTGAAACATTTTATAATTTTGCTTGAAATTGTATTTAAAGCAGGCAACATCTTAATGCACACTAATATTAACCTAAATCAAGAGGTAGATGTTGAACTTGGGCTTTCTAAATACTTTCTGTCACTATGTGGTAGCCCTGCAGCTGACTAACTATTCCCTTACAAGTTGCCATAAAGAGAATAAAATCATACTGGCTTGCACAGCCTTTTTTCCAAGTTACATGAGGTAAGAAATCATAGAAGACTTCATCTGCAACCTCTGATACATTTTGATCAAAAGGTTGCCTTTTGACATTAAAAAAACCCAGAGCAAATGATTGGGTGGTAACACAGAAATGTTATATCAAAACCTCTTTGTGCATGTGGATGTGCACAATTTATTTCATGTTTTGTCTTAATTTACCTAAAATACCACAAAGTTTAGCATTTCTAAAATGCTGTTGTGTTGCATTCTTCCAATGTCAGAGAAAACTAGTGAGCAAAGACTGAAGCAGGAAAACAGCTGGCTAATAAAGAGAGAATCTTCCTCTGAATAGGGGGTATAGACACTGTGCCATAAAGTCTAAGGTTTTTCTGATTCACCAAATATTGCAGGACTGTTAAAATCAGAAAGAAACTATTGAAGTAGATGGAGGAATTACTGTCATAAGAAATTATTATAATCAGTTCTCAGGTTTGTATACTTTCACCTTTCCAACAACCCTGAGATTTGTTATTAAACACATTCAGAAGAGCTGGCAAACAAAAGCTAAAAGGGCACAGTTTGCTGCTGTTGGTGAAAGGGGAGAGGCCTTTGGCCTCCTTATACTCAGTCGTTCACTATGAGCAAATTGCCAACTTTCTGAGCAAAACACAGCACTTCCTGCAGCTAATAAAAAAATCCATAGAGCTCTCCACTGAAAACATGTATTAGAATTATACTTCCTAGGCTTTCAGAATTTTGCATCCTACCTAATTTGTATCCTTCAGCATAAGTACCAACAAAACAACATCCCACCATTAACATAAAGGATGTTGTTTGGAAGGGACTTACTCGAATTGTGTTGTGTAAGAGGAGAAAATGGAAGCAATCAGGATTTCTGAATCCAATTATTCTTCCAGTTTTCTGCTAGAGCTTGTCTGTATAAACAACAGTATAGAGACAATCAGGAAATTTAAGAGAGATTATATGTATGCATATACAAATTAAATTGCATAACTTGGATGATGATTACTACAAACAAAGGCTTCTGAATGAAAACAGTAGAAGTTCAAATACACTTTGCAGTTAATAATTTAGTTAATCAGTCTTAATTTTCCAGAACCACTGCATTATAGGAATCCTTCAGGATCTGAAATAAGATAAAATAACCTTTTTTTATATAGTCTGCTTTCTTTTTCCACATGCCAATTATCCTGCTTCAGGCAAAAGAAAGATTTGTAGCAATAGATTTTTCATTCATACCTAATGAGATTCCTAGACCACTATAAATTTGCTTATTTGGGCCTCAGCTGAAGTACTGATTCATACAAAAATGATCCTAAGAATCTGCTTATGATTACAGTCCTATTTCCTGTCTCCTCATTGGGATCTGTGCACTGAAAAACAGATCTCTATTCCTTTTTATTCTTAAAACACAACTACTTCCCAGATTCTATTCCAGCAGTATGTATTTATTGTCTGACTCTTAAACTCATTATTAAAAGTAAGTGTGTAGTGCAGCTTTAGAGTACGGGGTAGATTTCTCAAAGAAAACTGAGAATTTTTTTCAAAGAGGTACAATTTCCAGAAGTTTGAAATTGTTGCTTGAATAGAGACTATTGTTCCTGTTCTTAAAACATTAAAATTTTTATAAAATTTATTTTTCTGTCACATTTATCCTGATTTCCTTTGGGATAAATTGCTCTGAGTGTACCACAGGGTATCAAGTTTACAGAAGTATCTACCAGGTCATGATAACAGGCTCAGTGTCCCAAGGATTATAAAACACCAAGGCTGCTGTTTGTGGTTTCCTGGGACAAGAACATTTTCATGGTACCAGAATATGCTCTGATACAGAAGCATCACACAGCTCTTTATTTTGGGAGTACAGGCTTTAAGACTCTTTTTGTACTAAAAATTGATTTTCATATTTTCTATTCACATTGAATTCTGTTGCCTTCCTAGTGGGTGTGGGCAAATGGTTTGTAGGAAAGAAACACTTCCCATATGTTCTGAATTTCAGTTTTAGTGAGAGCATAATTTGTTCAGCTTTGGTAAGGTCTTGGCTGGAACAAAACATCCAAACAATGCTAATGATGAATGACCAAACAAATTAATGTTGATTAGTCTAAAGGAAGAAAAAAATCAAAAAAGGGTTGGAGAGAAGAAAAGAAGTACCTTTTCTACATGTTGGATTAGACAAGAAGCTTTGGGTTTAACACACATGAAGGAACATCCAAAGCAAATGTTAAGCAAAAAAGTTTCTAAGAGTGAAGGTTGTTTCATTGGCAGTTCTTGAAACCTTCAATGGGAGAACCAGGTTGAAAATTATCTGTCACAAACAACAAGCTATAAGCATTATATTTGAAAAACAAATATAAATAAGTAAAAAAATCACGGATGAACTATGACAGTAAAACATTGTACAGTTTTCCACAGGCTATAAACACAGATAATTACTCTTTTTCCTCTGAAAGCTGAATTTTTATATTTAGTGGTTCCAAAATCTGTCACCTTAGTGTAATATAAATATTTACAAATCATCATACAAAAAAATAGCTCTATTTTTATAAAGCTAACTTAGTAAATTTTTCTATCCCTAGGTAGTAGAGCTACATTTCTCAAAGATAAACAAGAGTTCCAACATACACTTCATGGGTAATTTTTGCTAAATAAACTAAAGAACAACAATAACTAATCAGTATGAGAGAAAATCTAAGCGAAAGGTTTGATAACTTGCAATATAAAAATTGATCTTCAGGAGGGAAACCATGTGTATATTTTAAGAGCAATTCAAATTGGCAGTCCCTAAATAGGGTTTAAACTAGAAAACTAAACTTCCTACAGGTAGATTAGAAAACACAATAATGTACTGTAAGGATATGTAATATAGAAGCTTGTTTATCTAACTCTGCAGTCCACAAAAAGGGTTCAACTTCTTTTTTCCACTTTCATTCAAAACTCATGAGTACAGCAGACATGCTAATGACAATTTTTAGATGAGGTATCAGACTTTAATTTTCAGTACATTGTTGGCTTTTATTGAGTTTATCTATCTTTATATCTATCCCACTAAGGAGGTAGACTATATAGAAAGCGAGGACAAACCTCAAACTTCACCTTCCTCACTCAAGAAAAACCTCTGAGTTTTTCACTCAGCAGGTACTAGAAACTTCCTGCCTGTTCATAATGCCACCGTGGAGACTACACCCCCATCTGTAGAAGAATGAAATTATCTGAAGAAGTAATATGGTGGTCAGCAGTAAATCCAGAATTCTAGAGGCAGCTACACTGCCAGTTGTTTCACAACATTTTAGCTGAAACAAGGAATGATTAGAGGACAGTGCCTTTCCACCAATGTCACCAACTATCTACAGTGTTGCATTACAAAATTCCTTTCTCCACTAATGACATAATTTCAATTTCTCATTGCTCCTTCACCTAATTCCTAATTCCAAATGCTTTTTAAAATTTAATTACTTACCCGATTTAATTGAAGGTGTTTATCAATTGCTATAAAAATATATGTGTAACTTCTTCCTTGACAGTAAAAAGTTCCATTTTTATAGATATTTATGTGATACCCTCTCTAAGTTGCAAGGCTGCTTCTGTAATGTTTGATCTAGCTCACCAAAATGTCTTGAACTACTTAGCAAGTTCCAGATATACTTCACTGATAAATATTTTCTAACAGAGAATCTTTACAATCCCCATGCCTGAAATATTTTTGAATTCTGGGTCCCTTCCCAAGTATAGCTGATAAATAGAAACTAGAGCTGTGTATATATATATATGTACATATTTATATATATGTAAAATTTCCTCCTCTTTGTTTGCAACTATTGTTTTGTGTGTTCTCTTTTGATGACTTTCCCCCTCAAAAATAGCTGAATACCACAGGACATTGTACCTTGTACAAAAGAATATAAGCCATATTTAGGGCACTGCAAGATGCCACTGAATGCACGTAGGTAGAAGGAGATGGACAAATCTTCCCTAACCTCAAACATAACCAAGCTATTTGAACTTAAAATTACCCTGTATTCAGCATATGCTATCAGATTTTAGCACTACTATGAGTTACATGCCTGCTTTGTAACAGACATTTAACTTAGCATGAGATTTTGAGTGGATTAATAGATTATAAGCAAAAGGGAATCTCAAAGCCTCAAATTAAATGAAACAGGGGTTGTCTTTAGAGATCAAGACAATTTGTCGAGAATGAAAGATATCTTTCATATAACACAAGACAGGTCTGTACCACAAAAGCTAAAATAACATAAAAAGGACCTATTTCCACTAAAAACACCTCTACTTTCTAAAGAATCACCTTAGACAGGTGATCTAAAAATTTCTTAGACAGCCTAGACAACTTTATTTCTCTCCCAGCTCATTTTTTTTTTTCTATCCTGTGGGGTACAGTAGTTCAGTACAGCCAAGCACTTTTATATTTCCCTAATGGCTGGGTTCCCTGCATTAATATCCCAATGGGATAGAGTGTTACCAAACTGCTTCTGCTGCACTTCACAGGTGAAAAAGAAAAATTACTCTATTTTCAGCTGAGGGAAGAAAGAACTTTAGGTACATCAGTTACTAAACATTTGAAAATTTATTCTCATAGTCTGAAAAGTTGAAAGAGTTTTTATTAACCGATTGTTATCGGTTTTCAGGTAAGATTTCATCCTCTAAATTCAGTAAATAAATTAGGCTTTTAAAGTGACCCTTAGGCATCTGAACTTCCCTGCATGGTCAACTGTGCTTCTGAAGCCTCACTTAGTTTCAACTCTGAAAATGCTTCTTTTTTTTCCCCCTAAAATTTCCAAAAAGCTTTTTTGATGCATATTCACAACCATTCAACTTTGAAAGGTTCTCTCACAGTTCTTCATCAGGAGCCACAAGCTGAGCATTCCAATAGCTTGAGTTTCCATAGTAGCCTGGTTGGACAGACAGTTGCTGGTAATGCCCAAAATAGATCAACATGGATAGAGATTTCTACAAATTCTAGTTGCAGTCCAGAGCAATTTTTAATTTCAAGTAGTGATCCCCAGTACACATACTTAGGATACTTGATCACTATGAAAAAGCAGTTTACAACCAGTTATACTATATTTTCTACCATTTGAAGTGTGCTGATACTGTTGGCATAGGTTTTATTTTCTTAATATAGCTGATATAGGGCTGTGTTTTGGATTTGTGCTGGAAACAGTGCTGACAATTCAGTTTTTGCTATTGCTGAGCAGAGCTTACAGAGAGCCAAGGTCTTTTCTGCTTCTCACCCCTCTCCACCAGTGAGGAGGTTGGGGATGCACAAGAGCTGGGGCAGTTGATCCTGGCTGGCCCAAGGGATATTCCACACCATATCACACCATGCTTGGTGGATAAAGCTGGGAGAGGAAGAAGGAAGAGGGGGCATTTGGAGTGATGGCATTTGTCTTCCCAAGTAACTGTTGTGCATGTTGAAGTTCAGCTTTCCTGGGGATGGCTGAACACCTGCCTGCCCATGGAAAGTGGTGAATGAATTTCTTGTTTTGCTTTGCTTGCATGCACAGCTATTGTTTTCCCTATTAAACTGTCTTTGTATCAACCCCTGAGTTTTGTCACTTTTCCACTTTGTTTGGTTGGTTTTTTTCTCTCCTGGAAAGTGGATGTGCATTTAAAATTGGTCCTGGGACCTTAAACCAGGCCTCTCAGTCAGGCTTTTTAACTGCTGAGCTCTTAACACTGCAACCAAAGGCAATTTTGGACTTCCATTTGGGCTTTGACTTTAAACTTTCTTGCACATTTTTGCCTTATGCCATTCTACCAGTTTGTTCCACGTGGAAATTACTCTAGTGGAAATGTTTAATTCCATATAGCTGAAGGGGACTACCTGCAGAGAGGGTCAAAATCCCTACATATTCCGTCCATATGGTTGGGTTTTACTAATACTCATCTTTTTCTTCAACTTTTCAGTTGGATTATTTTATCATAAATTAAACCTCTGATGTTCCTTTATATGTCATGCTTCCACTAGTTATTGTACTTAAATGGGAACTTAATGAAAGGAAATACACAGCAAGTCAGCCATAAACTCCTTCCATTCCTTGCACTATAAGGAGGTCCAGGTTTCTGATGACTACTTCTATCTCAGAATGTTTTTTAAGATCAACTGTGCTAACCACCCATCACAGCAATCCTCAGTACCTCTGAAAGTCCAATTCTTCACAGTCTATAAAGTAATAAAATGAAGTAGAGAAGGATGGATTATCTTGAACTATTAACTGTAATGTGGGACAAGCAGGATTGTAAATCTTTCATTCTATCAGGCAGTAAGAGCTATATAGAAAGGACTATATTGGAAAATGAAGAAGTCAATAATTGTAATGTAAAGCTAAAGTTAATTTTAGTAAATATATTTTATATATTAGTATATAAAACATATAAATTAAATAAAAGTAAATCCCAATGTGTTGATTAAAACTATAGATTTGTGAAGATACAAAGTTTTCCTTATAAGGACTGATTTTTGGTACTGCTGTTTAGCTGTAACTCTTAGAGGGTTTTAGTAGGTCTGCTAGAAATCTCTGAAACAACAGGTTCATAAGCTTACTGTCTCTACAACCTCTCATGAACTTAAGAGCAATTGATACCAATCATACAGCATTCAACAACACTGCTGACTAAAAGACACCTGTAATAAAGCAGGGGCAGGGAGGAATTGAGCCAGTAAGAAACGTTCAAATGGGAGGCAGTTCACAAACAAAAGACAAGAGGGAATAAGACTGACTTTGCAGTTACAAAGGGAGCATTTTTGCACCAGAAAGACTTCCTAAAGTCCGCAGCTGGCGAGCACTGCCCCTCTCCCTGTGCAGTTAGTGCACGGCTCAGTCGCTCCACATGGTCCCTGGTAAGACCAACACAGTTCTAGAGGGGCTGTGGGGACACACAGTTGATTGAGAGCAGTTGTTTGACAGTTGGATCAAGTCCCAGCAATCATGAAACATTTACACACTCTGTTCCTGAAGAGCTCACAATATATTTACACAGTATATTCAGAGCCCACAGGTCATAAAACAACATACTGTGACAAATTTAAGACCTGCAAGAAAGGCAAGCTATAATGCACTACTGGAAGACAACAGGAAAAAAAACCCACACCAAGACTATGACCAAAATTCTAAGACAATATGGGAAGAAGAAGCTTGTTATGTCTGCTAGGACACATTTCATAAGCCATATTAGGTTTATTGCCTAGCAGTGGTTCATGCTAAGCAATCCATGCTAATTTGCAATAAAGTACTGGCTCTAACATTTTCTCAAGAATTAATTTTAACTCAGCCCATTTTTCAGCTATTAACATTTTCTTAGTTACAGCAGAAACAGAATTAAGTTAATTCTTAAGAGCAATTCACAATTCCTCATGATTGACTACTATCTCAAAAACGAGATAAGGAAAATTACCAAGTTGGATTTCATATAATCCATGTAATTCAAATAAACCAAATAATTCATTTAATAAAAGATACATCAGACTCCCATGGAAGGATTTACTATCTCCCTTGCAATTTACATCCCTTAATTGAAGAAATTTTTGCAGATGATTTTAAAATTCCTGAGCATTTTGCAGGAGCTGCTGCAAACCCAGGGTAATTCAAATTAATAAGTAATGGATGAATAATACTATAAAGTCAAATAGATGGACAGATTAATGATTTTGGAAAAGGAGGAGCTTGCCACTATCCTTCCAGACTTATCAGAATCCTAAGAAATAGGAATATTCTGGAAAACATAATTTTTCTGACCAGCTCTATTCTTAACCTTTAATTTTTCTAACAAAATGAAATTACATTGTTGGCTTACCTAAAGTCCCTAAATTATTTATTTTGCTAAAAATTTTGGATTTGTTTTTAAGATACTTGAGTAACTGGGTCAACTGTTTTTGGGTGGTTATCACACACTTTACATTCCCCCTTCCCCATCTTCTTGAATGGTTTGCAGAAACTTGCCATATTCAGAAAGAAAAGACATACATTTTGCAACATGACATGTAAAAAACCTCGTAAATAATCTTATTAAATATCATTATTCACATTTCCTAAAAAAGTCTTAAAATACTTTGTTTACAATCCATTTTTACATTTACAAAAATACATTACTATGTAATGTGTACATTATTTTACACAACAGAGTAGTTTTAGCATTTCCAGAGATGAATGCAAGACTCCTTACACCACCCACAGAAATGTGACTCAGTATAATTACAGAGACACTACTAGTAGTGTTGAGAATATACACACTTGCTATGCCTACCTCATTACTGGCTTGCATTAATATGATTGTCAGCAGTGCTGCCAGTTGGTGTCATTATGGCAAAATGACAACATCATAGCATGGACAACTGGCCCCAAATGCCTTATTTTATATATACAGAGGAGTAGGAACCACTAATGGCAATTCCTCTTAATTTCGTCTAGATTTGAATTTGTTGCATAAAAAAGCAACAACATTAGCAGACTTTGACAGGTCTAAAATGTGCACTCCTCCTTAAGCAGTGGGCAGGCTGAAAATCAGCCCTGTACCCTGTGATCAGTACCACATGAAGCACTGACATTTTCAGTCTCTTTCCTGCATTTTCCTTGTTTACTACACATTTCCATGCCACCTAAACATACAGCAACTACTCTCTGTGTGAAAGCACATTCCTGGCTTTTTTCCACCACTTGAATTCCTCTACATGAAGTTAAGAGTCTGTGATTTACAGGTTAGGTCTCCAATACAACCTCAGTAGCTTTTGGAAGAAGTAAATAATCTTGTCTCTGAAACCTGTGTTGCTACTACTAGTACTTGAGCTAATAATTTCAAAACTCCCTCCAAACTGTTAAGTGTTCACATTCCTTATTGGACTCCAGTGTCTCAGTGCTGTGAGACACCATCTGAAAGAATTCCCTAAACTGCAAGAGACCACATGGGTATGCCTCTGAGCTGGATATGTATTCAGTGCTATGCCTCTATGAATCTCTTAATAACCAAGAAATGGGTAAGGCAAGTCAGCTCTGCTGAGATTTGATAAGAAGGATTCAGCAGCTAAAAACAAACTGAAACTTCAATTCTCTGGCTACAAAAGCAGTGGAGAAATTAATTTTAAAAAAACTGCCTTAATAAATAAATGAATGAGTGAACTCAGTGACATTCTAAATTGAATAGGAACTAAGATACATATGAAAGAAAATCACCACTCACAACTAGTACCCTTAGGAGCAGGCCTCAGTCCCATACTTGAGAATGATAACTGTCTTTGCAAGCCCATGGGACAAAGCAAATAAAGACTTCAAAGATCATTGCAAAAATTATAACACAATAGCCTTCTTAAAATATACTTTCTTTTCTCCATCTGAACAGAGAAAAAGACATTTTATTCTATTTATCACTGCTTGCAAGATTAAACTATTGTGCCATTATAAATTTACAAAAGTGTTTTCTTCTTAGTCCTGAAATTCAATGTGCTTGCCTTTTTTTTTTTTGTCCAGTTCAGCAGAATCTCTCATCCTTTACCTTCTTTCATATTTTCAGAGGGAGCACAGAATTTCAGTTTTCTGACTGCCTGTCTCATGCATGTGGAGACTAAGACAGCTTGTGATTAAAGCAAATTGCAGTAGGAAGCCTCACCTGCAGGGCCACCCCGGCAGAGACATCACTCGTACGTTGTAGCACAACAGCTGTGCTTCCATATATGTACAGCTTTTCTGAAGCTTGTTTTGTAATGGTGTTGGCCATAGTAAATATTTGGCTAAAAAAGGGAGCAGGAGCTGCAGCTCTGAGCACGTATTTCTGAGTCAGGCCCCGCGTACCCGAGCAGGAATGACGCACGGTGTCTGGAGCTGGGGGATGGCAGAGTTCCCAGGCACCACTGAGGGTTGGGTAGGATGGGTGTGAAATTCTCACCTCCCACTATCCTGTCTTACACATTCACTCCAGTCCTTACAGGAAAAGCAAGAGTCTAAGTATGGCAATAGTGAAATGATCAAAGCACGTACAAGTCTACAAACATTTTTCAGGACAGAGGATTGACAGATAGAAATGCCATCACACCAAAGGAAGTTTCTCAAGCTCAGCAAAAAATTAGCACTGGAAAGGTCTGTATTTGCAACAATTTCCTTCACCAGCACAAACTTTGGAATTTACAAGTCAAGTAAGTTTAAATAAAATAGTAGCAATGCAAGCTGAACTAGTTCAGCTTAAGGATGGAAAGAAAAAACAGGAAAAAGAGAATCTTGCTCTTTTTGTGCACAAGGTAGCCCATATTCACTCACATACTAAACAAATTGCCCTTCTGAAAATAAAGATATTTGCTCATCTTTCAGTCCAGGTCTTTCTGGAAACAATATGAGAGTGTGGAGCTGGGATGCTGAAGAGTGCTGAGTACTTTGCACTGGTCTGCTATGAGATACCACTCAACTCAATTAATTCTTCTCTTCCCCTTCTTGGTCTTTACTTCTTTATAGAGACAAAGAGTGTCTTGGTTGTTCACCCAGCCTGTCCCTTCCAGTATAATCCTTGTAGGATCTTTTTAATTACATAAGGGATGAATTTATTAAGACTACACAGCTGTGAGGATACAGACAATATTCCTCACTACTGTCTCCCTCATATTGCTTACTGCAAAAATTTCAGAAAAGCAGGAGTTTCTCTAACATTAAGTAATGCAAATATGTCTGAGTAGCACTTGGCTTTGTTTTTAGTTTGTGAAATAAACTCAACTTTGTGTCTCTTTAAATGCCTCTCTGTGAGATAGCACAAATTCCCTAACTTATATGTTAAAAAGAGTACACTGGTGTGCTAGTAACAAATTAGCATATGAATACCAGTTAGATGATAAAGATTAACATAAAAATGAATTGCAAAAACCTGGATTGCACAAAAAAATTTGCATTGTGCTGTCAAATCTCCAGCTTACGTTAAAATGTAATCCTAAATTAAAACAGCACACAGCATCATTGTATGTCTCCTTTCTTTTTACCCTGCAGTACAGTCACAGTGTCCAGATTCCAGGGATAGAAAGAGTTGGAAGTTCACAGAGCACGCATTTAAATCTATGTGGTGTGAGAAATAGGTACTTTTCTTCTTTTACAAAAGCAAGCAGAAATGAAGAATAAAAGGGATTACCCTGTCATAGCAAGAAGATAACTTATTCACTTTCTATCACACTTTAATGTGCAAATCAATCCTCATGCTGTTCTTTGCCAGTTCCCACCATGTTAGTCACCCTGGAACAGCTGGGAGCTCTCCTGCTGCTCCACCTGGCACTGCCTTAGGATCAAATGGGGTCATCTGTCAAATAATAGATGCGAAATAAATGGATGCAGGTCTTCCAAGAGGTGGAACAACCGGCTAGTTTTGGAGGTAAATTACAATGAAACAATGTAAGGCTCATTAGTTTGTTAATGAAGATTATTAGACAAACAGGCTACACATCCAAGGTAATTTTTTATTTTTTTTTTCTCCTAGATATCTGCTCCAAATCTTATATGAGGTACACCTTTAGGAATAAGAACGATTTTTTTTTCAGGTGGTTGATTTTAGTTTGAGAGTTCTTTCCAGATCTCACTTAGATCAAAACAGTTTTGAATTTTAAATGACTTCTGCAAACGATTTGCTTTCACTGTTAAACACACCACTTGGGTTTTCAAAATAACTTCAGAATTTGTTCAGATTTCCCAGAAATCTTATCTGTGCTCTAAAAAGAGACATGTGCACATGCCTATAACAAAACCTCAATGTAAAGGAGAAGTTGCCCTGTTCCAAGCAGCTTTTAAACTTGTGCTCCATCATGTTTCAATTCAATAACTCTCCTGATACTCTTTATCTCTACATGAACTCTTTTTTACTTTAGTAAGTTCTGTTACTTCATGTTGAAGTGTTCTCCTTTCCAAAGCAAATTGCCACTCACCATCACTGAAATTCTGGGATATTTATATGGGAGTCCCGAATGCAGGCTATACACAGTGAATCAAGTGTAATTCAGCAAGTTTATGTATGTACTGATGTCTAATACTTTGCTGTAATATTCCAGGTCAAATGACTAGTGTCCTTTCCAATTTTCTAAATATATGTACAGTATTGTTTCCATGATTTATCAGAATAATCTGGACAACTTAGTGGATGTCTCAGCTAGAACATCAATTTTGCCTTGCTGAACACTAATTTGTTTAGAAATTCTGTCATGCTTAATCAAATTAAGCATAATATCAAATAACCTCACCAAATTCAATGACTCACCCACTTCTCCTGTGGGAAACAATTAAAGCTACTTCCCATGTCACTTAATTCCTTACCAGCTTTGAATGCTACTCACATTTTCAAAGGGGAATAAATTTAGATTCTTCAAAAGATCTGCTCAAATACTGGATCCTTATGCGTGATCAACATGTTTGATCTGTCTTTGGGGCTAATTTATTAGCCTTTTGATTTAAAAAATGAATTATTTACTGCAATTATGCATGTAGCACTGTTGTAAGTGCAATAAGACTGGTAAAATCACAAAAACCATGTTCTGTAAAACAGTCACTAAAGGAATTGATGACAAGAATACAGTATTTAACAGAAATAGCACAAACACCTGTGGTTCAAGATTATATGACAGCACTCTTTGCAGACAGTGAGTACCTCTGAGTTGTTCCACAGATTTACTTCTGCTGGATGCTGAAGAAATTGCAGAACTTCCCAAAGAAAACTTTTGACTTCATATGGAACGTTAGTAAACACTAAATGACACAGAGGACATACTATAATTAGAGAAGGGCATGTATGTGCAAGGGCACTTGTTGAGAATCTAGATTCTAAAGTTTTATCTGATTTTATTCCATGAGCTACATCTTGCTTCTACAGTAAAAAAAGATATAGAAGACATCTTCACTTATGTCATGCAAAATTTCTGGGTGTATGGGCCATGTTAGTATATCAGAGAGCATCTAAGACTGATGCAACTTTCAGTTGTCTACCTCTCCCAGCAGACCATCACCATCAGGGCTGTAACACTCTGGTGTGACCCTCCCTGGGTGAAAAAAACAAGCAAACCAGGAGTATCAGCTCTTCCTCTGAGCCATTAACATGTATGTTTAAATAAATGTAGCAGTGTGCTGTCTTTGAGGTACAGACCCTTGAATCTAGGGTACTTCATGAAGTAGCTGGTCTCTATTCACATTTTATTCAGTATTTCATGAACTCATACACATATTCACTCAGACCAGTCCACTACCATTATGGAAAAAGAGGCCATTTTCCTTTCATTTAAAAGAGAATGATCACTCATTGTTATCCTGCATATTTAAAAAACAGTACATCCTCTTACTTTAACATTTTTGCTTCCACAAAGTATTACCTGCTGCTTATTTCTGACACTTGGGATACCTTACCTACAGATTTTCACATATCCTCATCTTCTTTTCCCAAAAATGTTAGCACAGCTATGTATATTGCAAAGAAACCTTACTATTGTTTCAGCTTCTCTTTCCCCAGATGCTACCCTACTATGGGATTTCCAGACTTAATCAGATTTTTGCAATATATCCCTGCAACGGCAAAAACGTCTTTTTGAAAAGATATATAGAAAAGATATATATATCCCCATCTACTGTGCTGTAATTGTTCATTTTTGCAGTCAAAAAAATAAGCAAATGTTGGTGGCCTTGTGGGTGAGCTTTTCTTATGAATTTCAATTTATTCTTTTTGTGTGACATGACTTTTTGTAAGAAATAGCTGGATAACAGGGAAAAGTTAATATCTGGGGGTTTTTGCATATGATATTTTATGATGATACAGCAAGAAAAAAATACCATAGACATTTGCTTTATCAAACTCACAGAAAACCAAGATGTATGTGTTTGCATGTGTTTGACTTGACCATATACCAAGAAATACAGAGAAAGGGAGAAAATGAAATGTAGAAAGAGCTGCAATAGCTGCTTGACTTCCATGAACATTATGACTGAGTAGAGGCTAAAAAATAATGGAGCTTGAGAGTTGCCATTATTCGATACCCACCACTTTCCAGGCTATACCTAAGGCTAGATAAGATTTCCCCTCTATAATTACCTTATCAAGATATTCATGTACGTATTACAACCTTTATCTCTGTAGGCAAACCAGTCTCACTTTCACTTCAGAATCCTTTTTTATCTCTATAAATCCAAAGTAATCAAAATGTATGAATTTATTATACAGTTGTTTCAGGCCATAATGCAGCAGCTGTTCTTTGTTTTGTTCTTTACATAGGCATCAGTGAAGATTCAGTGCACATAAAAAGACTGGTTGTCTCAGGAACAGTCAATGAGAAGTGGTACTTTCATCATTAGGTCATCAATTACATTTTAATTTGGCTTGATACTCTTAATTACACGCTCAGTGCAGCGTTACTGCTATTGGTCTTGTTTGCAAAGCTGTCCATGACTTACCTGCAGATCCTGACCTTGTGTACACTGAAGGAAGCAAACTATGCTGTGCCAAGGAGCTGGGAACAAATGAGGGAAGGTGCCATCAGCAAACCTGTAAGGCCATCTCTCTCTCTGTGGGTCTCTCTGGAGACCTAGAAAATGAGAGTATACAAAAAAGTACCTTTAATTACTTATTGATGTCTTTCTGCATGTAAGTGTTTTATATTTCTGACTGTACTTTTAAGGGCAGGGGGAGGAAGAAAGGAACTCCACTAATATCCTGAGTGTCCTAATTAGAATTTAAACTGCATTATCCTGAAGAAACATAAAACAACATTCATTGTAAGAAAAAAAAAATTACAAAGAAACTATAGCAGCAGCTTTGAAGACAAGGTGAAGTCACAATACTTTTAGATCATTTTATCTCTTGATGCATTGTTTTCTGTTGCAAGCCCCACATATCCTGTCACAGATAATGGAAAGTGGAAGAAATGAAATAAGCCTGAGAAAATAAGTAAGTTAAATAACACAGTAAAGTTCACAATAAGCCAGATATTCAAAGAATGGAAAGGAGACGACCCTTGAAAATAGGACCATCTTTCTTCAAGCATAAGTCTGGACTCCCCAGTATTTCCTAATCCTCAATGTGACATCTGCAAAGCCAATTGGACAATTTTTTGTCTTTATCTTTTCTAACTAACACTTTTTCTGTCATTGAAAAATAGTGAGATTTCTGATGGTTCAGAAAGTTGCTTGTGAAATTCCAAAAGAACAATTACTCTCCAAGGTGATAAAGCCATTTCAGAGATAAAATGTCCTTCGGGGAACATTCTTTATTGAGATCAGCTTTTAAATTTAAGAACTACAAAATCTGTGTCTTTTCTCCTGTGGATCATTCAGCAGAGTGTTTAATATTAATACTCTAGTACCTGTGAGCAAGAAAATATCTTCTTTTCTGAAATCAATACATTTCTGAAGAGGATACCCACCTATAAATGTATATCTTCCTACTATGGATTTTTCTGTTACTTAAAGAATGAGCAAGTTACTTGAGGTAATTTATTCCTGTTGCTTAATTCTCCATTGCTTGAAATCTTTACAGCAGGTCAGGACATAATGTTCAACATACACCTTCTACCTCAAACAAAAATTACAGATTTTGATACGAACTGCAGGGTGAGATTCTTTCTCCTATTCTGTACAGGAAATCAATTTGTATGACTCAGATTGTCCCTTCTGATCTTAAAAACTGACTCTCTATAACCTACTAAATGCTAAGCACAGGCTAGTGTAGTTACTTGTCCTGATAGGATCACAAATGCTTCTCTCATAAGTATCTAATTCTAAAATGTTGTCTCATCTTTAAATTTATTCAGGGTATTTGTGTTTGAGCATAAAGTAATGAGTAACAAGATTACTCTTACACTGAAAAATGAGCATTTATTGATTCAGGTCTTGACATCCTGTGAAACATATCAATGAAGATGAAAGGAAGTAAACACTTTGTTCCATTGGCTCAGAGATAACTTTGAAAGTCTATCTGCAATAATTCAATAGATTATGTAGTGTAGTAAAAGAACTTTTTTTTCTTTACACTGGTTTTGCAATTTCAGTTAAACACAAGGCAGAGAAATGTGAAAAGAAATATTTTTTGCTTTCAATATGCAGCATATAGATTGTCCTGGAAAAAAAATAAATATATTATGTAAAATTAATATGCTCTTTCTTTTAACATTACTGATCTATCCAGATAATAGCATTTTATTTCTGGATCACTATAAATCACTGTCTCTTTTTAAACTCTGCTAAAAACCCAAAAGCTTTTTATGTCATTATATCATTGATGATTCTGGACTTGGAGAATCCAGCAGGAATTGAACCATATCAAAAAGAAAAAGAAAAGAAAGGAGAAATTCCTGTTTCGCTTTCTGAGTTTAGCCTTTCCTAAACAAAGTCTTACTGTATCTGTATGAAACCCTGTATTTCACTGATGTATTTCAAAACCTGAATTTAATTTGAGAAATGCATCAAACACACTAGTAACTTGATTATGATGGTAGGAGAGAAATATGGAACAAAAGTACTGCATAGTGGATGTTTAGTAACCTGACGGGAGTTTTGCCTTCTATCAACCCTCACATGATGCAGCCCAAAATCATCAATAAAACAGAAATTTCATGTCAACTTCATAGAGGACTTGTAATTTTGACATAGTCCTCACATCTCAGTTTCAGCAAGAAGAGTCTGAGAAACAGGAAATTTTTTAGTTAAAAATGGCAAGTAAAAGCACATTTATTAAAACCTTGACCTGTTTCAATCCGGGGATTCTGAAACTGAAAAAAAATCTGATAATTTCAGAGAAATGTTAACAAAGCTTTCATTTCATTTGGTTCATAAAAGCCCTAGACATATAGGTGCATTTCAGGGGTAACATAGAATATAAAAATTGCAAGTATGACAATTGCAAGGTAAGATGCAAAGGTGTACCAAAATAAAAAAGTGTACCACCTATTAGTTCTTAAGAAAAGTCATTTGCCCTCTTTTCTATGGAGGGTTTATTGATGTGTCTTATGTTTGTTTGAAAAAAAAAATCCATGTACAGCTACCCATACTATCCCTTTTCTTAAGAATAGTATGTTACTATCAAGGGAGTTCATTTAAATTAAAACAGGATTATACACAAATATTAAAAACCTTTAAGGATTTTAATTTCCATTGTGTTTCCTGACAGTGCTAAATCTCTATCACAGTATTTTCCCACCAGACAGTAGAAACTGGAAGTGGACAAAGAAAAGGAGGATTTGATTCCTCAAAACATAGTAAATCAAATTTTAGAAAAATTTTGGTTTTAAGCATATAACATCTTTGAATGTTTCAAAGATTTTATTTTGGTTCAAAAGCACAGGAAGTTTGCTTGGCATGCTATTTCATGTTCTTTCCATCTGCTACTAAAATTTTTTGCATTGATATTATTTCACCAATTTTTACTAAAATCTGTTTACATTCTTTGATTCTATTGTAACAAAATACTGAATAGTATCCCTTCCAAATCAAAAAACATACAGCTAAAATATTCGGAAGAACTTTAAAAAATATTTCTTAAATACATACTTTAATGAAATTTATTTTTGATGTTTTCATTGGTATCTTTTTTATTTTAGATATCCTTATCCAGTAGGTTGTTGGAGTAGGGTTTACTTTTTTCCTTTAAAAAGAGTTACAACATTATTTTCCAGCATTATAGGAGCAATATTTGGACTTTGCTTCATGAAATTACCTAAGAATTTTTTTCTGAATATAGATTTCAAAAATTTTTTTCTGAATATAGATTTCCCTTGTTCATTCTGGCAGACAGAAGAAAAACCTCTAAGTGAAAGCAAGAAGCTACAAGTGCCTGTCAGGAAGTAAATGTTCCAACATTTGTTATTACTGGTTTTTCAGTGTTTGGTATCTATCATGCTGAACACACCCACATTTTACAAATCCAGAGTTCACCTTTTTGAAAAAGCAGGATTAAATGACAGTGTTGAGAGCAAACCTGTACCCTGTATAGATTTACAATTTAGTTTTAGTTAGGCAATTTTCAGATTTTCACAGACTTGGCATTACTTAAGTGTTAGTTCAGTGTCTCTAAAGCACTCTTCACTAAAAGTATTTGCTCATTCATCTTATGCACTAGGTGTTCAGTTACTTTTTTTCTATCACTCTATAGAAAATTAAATCACACTATGAATTATGCAGCTCAGAAATGTATGCACACATAAGTGTTTTAAATCAGTGTGTGTTTGCTGATGGTTTAATCCTTCTATTATGGCTCTGTTTAGTCACATCATCAAAATCTTGGTACTGCTTGTGATAGTCAAGCAACATGGTGTTGGAGGGCTGTCAGTATTATCAGGAGGCCAGTTCCTTAATCCCCTTTTTGGAGACTGAAATCCTGTCATTTCAAATTGCACATGGCTTCAAAGTGCAGATCAATTTTTATAAAGGCACTGGGGATACTTCTGCATGGTAGCTGTGAGAAAACATACTGTTTATGTATCTTGCTTGTAAAGCAAGTCTGCAGTGATGCATTCCTTTTATCACTTCCAACACCCCTCGCAATTTGTTCAGTAAAGCCCTCTGATGGAGGGGAAATACATCACAGTGACACCTCCAGAACAGGAGTGTGCACACAGCTGTTTCCTTGGGAAACAGGGTCACCATCTCCCTCTCATTTCTCCCACATCAGTCTGAAATCAGAACAGGTTGTCAGGAAAAAACTTGCTTCAATAGCTGCTTTTTTCAGCACTGAAAGCTTTAGGCCAGTCTCTTGAAAGAAAGGATTCCATGGGCCTGAACTTCCAAGCATATGATTGCTTGTCACAGTGATACACTTTTGAAATAACTACCTGCATTTAGAGATATATAGCTTTCTCTTACTGCCTTTGAGAAGCAGTGACCATGGTATAAAATTTTTAAAAAAAACATTAATTGACAGTTAATGGCTCTCATACATAGCTTCAGTTTAACTGAGCTTTTTGGGACAGATTACAGACTTCAACATTCTCATTCATTAAGTTGCAAGGCATTTGTGGGAAAACTCAAAGTCACATGGTTTTAATAGTTTATATAAAATGCCTCTATATAAGGAGATTTCATACAATTAATGATTTAGCATTTACAAAAACATCTAACCAAAGAAGCTCCCAACCTAACCCAAATTTCTCCTTCATGACCAGACCATGCCTCTGTTATGCATTGAAGGGTTCCGAGGAGTCCACTTGGCCTTCTTTCCAAGGAAGTTTCTAAGCAATTTCCTAAAATGTAGAAATGGTTCTAAAAAGTGACAGAGGTGAAAACTGCCACAACTAGCCATTTCCAGAAGTCCCTTTCACTGGCACCCCTCACTCTAGAGGAGGAACGTGGTTGTACCAGAGTGCTGTCTCCCGATATTTTTGGGCACACTGGCATGGGCAACAACTGAGCCCATGCCCACACCCTCTAAGGCAGTTGGTCATTTTGGCTATGTTGCTGCACTCTGAGAGCCATAATTCTACCATTTCTGCTACATATGGTCAATATAATCCACACTCCATTCCAAATGTCCACTTGATCAGTGGTTCTCAGTAGAACGGAAATGCACAAAATGTGTAGGTGGGAAGTTTTCAAAAGAGGAAGCAGGTATCAAAGTTGCAATACTTTTAACATTTAAAATCTGCTCTTTTTCTTATGATACAATCACTTTTAACAAGCTTCAACGATGAAACAGTAAAACAGGGTTCCAAAAATGAAAATTCATTTTTTGCCCGCTTTGTCAGTTTTCTAATAACCTGATCCATTAAATTCTTTGCAGAATTGATTGTTACAGAATTTAAGCCTGATTAACAAATACCAACTTTTTTCATTAAATTCTTGGTGTTAATTGTTAAATAGGAAGCAAATTAAAACTAAAACATGGAGAGTGGGAAACACAAACTCCTCTAATCTTCCAACCCATTCATTTATTGCATTACTTTTTAAGTAATTGTGCTTGACTGTTGCTCTGATAGATATCCCAGAACTTGAAGAAATTAGGGTATTCACTACTAAGATCCCGTCTACTTATTTTCTTATTTATTTATAAATTTTGCTCCTGCCCTTATCTTCTAATTCCTTTATCCAACTGTAGATTTTTTCCTCCATGAACAAAAATCACAAATTCTAGAGACAGACCAAAGTGTAAATGCCCCACAAAGTCTTCCAAGAATAAACTTAAATACAGTTTAAAGAATAAATGTAATTTCCTCTACTCGAAAAATATTATTCGATGCAGATAACTATATATATGTATATTCAATATATATAGATGAAGAGATTTATATAAATATTTAAAAAAAAGGAATTATTAGCAAAAAATGCATCCTTCATATTAAAAATAGCTTTCTTTGTTGTTGAGGCTAAACACAGGACTCTCTGGGCAATTCTTATGCATAGTTTTCGTTTGTGTGAATGATACATTTGTTCCTAGCAGGCACTCATTTATTCTGGATGCAGACAGGGCACGGGAGATAGCTTTACCTGCTGTGCCTATGGAATTTCCTTCTTAGGCTGTCAGCCCTGAAGTCTCAGATATTGTGATTTAGAAATGCAGAGTAGGCAGCAGGGCTCCGTACAGCCTGAACAGGCATGTCTGCACGATTAGATGCTGAGGGCTCTTGGCACTAAGCTGCCACCCTTGGTATTAGAGAAGTGTAATCTAACAACATTTGAGCAATGTGAGACACCGTGTGAGCCCTCTGGAGCTGATTTTTTCCCTCCTCTTGGCTCTGCAGTACATGGAATTCATGGTTGCAGGCTGGGCACAGCGCAGGAGCCCAGCCAAGCTCCCAGTAAGGACTCGGCTGGGCGTGAAAATAAATTTCCCGCTCTGCTCCCAGACAAGATAAATTTGTCTTAAGCTATTTTGTAGCTGAAGTAGAGTGAATAGTACATAAATCCAGTACCTGAGTGAGTGGTTTTAGAAGTGACAATTAGGCCCTGATGACTTGGCATCTCTTGTTTTTTGGCATCTCCAAGTCCAGCAGACTGACCGACCAATGCACTCTGCTTGCTGCCTCAGAGTCAGTCCCTCTAGGAAAGCAGAATGCTTTGCTTCCAGTAAAAATTTAAGCATGCCACAAAGTGCCAAAGAATCACAAAGTCTAGACTTTTCTAGGAGTTGCACAGAATGTACACAGATAAATAGAATCTACAGAAAATAAAGTCCTCTTATGATTATTTATTCATCCCTGTGTACTCTTCTGAGGAAAACCGGCAATAAACTGGATTTTTTTTTAATTTATTTTTTTGTCTATCAAATTTTGTCTTGTTGGATTTCCTCTCATTTTTCTCAAGGTCTCAAGTATGTCAGAATGTCTTGCTTCTCTTCCAGAGGGATAGGACATTGTTTTCCCTGAAGTTTCAGTACCAGTTTTCTCTCCTACATCAGCTAAATTTGATGATTTTGGTTGATTGTAACTTCATTCACTTCAACAGAAAACATGTCAGTCCTTTCATTATTAGTTTTAGCCTAAAAGACAACCAGTAAGTTCTCATCTTTGCTATGCAATATCCAGGGGTTAACACCCCCTCCCAATAAAAAAAATTGCTAATGATACACTGAAATCACATCAATATTTTGTTTTGCAATAATTCTGATGCAACCGTGTTAAATTTTAAGAGGGGCTTCACTGAGCAGAATTTAGTATGTATCATATTGAAACTGAATACTACCAAACTACTATCAAATGCATAATCAGTTTAATACTTAACAGGATCCCAATTTGCTCTATGTCCATTTTGCACGAGAGATATATTCAATAAGTTAATAAGGTTTATCTATATCTAAATTCTATGACCTACTATTTATTAAATTGTTATTTTTCTCTTTTTTTTTTCTGTCTGTTCTTTTTTAAACCAATACAACACCTAGTAATTATTCCAAAAGCTATTCTCTCTGCTTCATAAAACAGATAAGGAAGCACCAGGTTGCCATTTATATTTGTTAAAATGAAAAATATCTCCTGGTTATCCTTTTGATGAATCCAGCTGTCAGAGAAATTAGCATGAAAGGCTAACTCATGCAAGGAAAAACACACAAATGAACAATAAATTATGCAACAAATAAAATACATAATTTATATTTATTAGGAGCCTAATTCTGGATGCTCTTATTCATCACAGCATCCCTACTCAATTCAAATGGTAAATAGAAATATAGGAATTGTCATGTCAGCTGAGGCCCATGATATACTGCATCAGAGATAATTTTGAAATTCTAGAGACTGTTATACCTCCACCTTCCTTGTATAGAAGCACCTTCTATGGGATCTATCTTTTGATCCCATCCTCATCAGTAAGCAGGATGCAGCTACAAAACATGTTAACAGTTTGTCCAGATAAAAATGGGTTACTGAAATATAATGGTCTTCAATTATTGACCAATATTTAAAATGTACCTGCTGGAAGTAGGAGGAAAAGCCTAATCGGGTAAAGAGCATAACCTAAAGCGTGAAATAGAGTAGTCAAAAAACTCAGTAAAATCAATGTTTTTCATGGTCAGGAAAATAAGAAGAGGACCTTGGTGGCTACCTTCATAAATTTTGGAAAAGAGCTGATTTCCAGATTCCAGGGGTATTATATCAATGTCAAGAGCTGGATTAATATTAATGCCTCTAGCTTGTACAATTTTGTGGCATGGGAAGCAGGAAGTAGCACTGGGTATTATCTACTAGGCTTTGCAAAGAATTCTTCATTCAGTCTATTCAGATAACTGTTGTATATGTGCTGAACCTCTACAGATTTTAACTTTACCAACTCTTGCACTGGGTAATTAATCACATCTTGGTCTAGTTCCAGTTGTCAAACCTTTAGAGAATACCCAATCTACTTGTTAACTAACACCTATCACTGTAGTTTCAAATTAAATGAAAATTCATTTTTCCTAAATTGTTTGATTGTTTATACATTTTATTAATTATTAAGAAAACACATTTAAAAAAAACCAAAACAAACTATTCTACCTATGGTTAATATTAATCTTCTGACCATTTAATAGGCATATATTTGAAGATATTGTTTTCAATTCTTAAAGAAGCTTATGATGTTTCACTCAGGCTACAGCTGGCTTCCTTGGAAGACTAAACTCAGAAATGCATTATTCTGACAGCAAGAGCAAACAAACTGATGAGTTTTCTGTTGGCATAGCAACACAACACTGAAACTAATTCAGATCTTTGGTAATGACAACAAAATATTCTCTTCAAAAATGTAGCAGTGAGGCATTATTTCATTTCACAATTTCTTATTTTTGGGTTGACTTTTTTTGCGGCTTTTGCTTTGCCAAATCATATTAAGCAATCCTGTTTCAAAGCATTCTGGTTTAGATGGATCAACGTTGACACAACCTCTTTTCACTCTCTCTTCATAGCTTGACTGTATTCCCACCTTGATGTTTACAATTGCTCCTGAAAACTGCAATTACAGGTGGGTCTCAGTGTGCAAAGTAATGAACTATCACCCTCAGCTTCTACTCTGAAGCAGTGCTGTAGTACATAGGACTCTGGAAATAGATATAGAAGCACTAGGGATTATGAGCTCCTTTTCTTTTAGTATATATCCATGCCAAAAAAAAAACAACAAACAAACAAAACCAAAACCAAAAATACCCAAACCAGTAAGGATGATAGGATGACATTTTAGAAATCTTAGTGTAATGGGTCAGGGCTCCAGTTAAACTCATGAAGACTATGATTTGAATGAAACTGTGCAGAAGAAAGATATACTTGCTACATGCTGATCAAAAATAGTTAGGACTTCAAAAGAAAAAAAAAATACCAAAAAGCCCCTACAACACTGTGGAAAAGCAACAAGAAAATGCTTTACAAAACCATAACGGAATATAATACCATTTCCATCTCAGCCAACAACTGAGGGACCTCCTGCTCACATCCATTCTTCTTTTGGTATCAAGGACCTTCTTTCCTGATTACAACTGCTCAGTTCTGCCAATAATTTTATAGATAACAGACTTGTTTCATGTTGTCCAAAGCCTGCTTTACGCTGTTTCAGCCCTGCTAATTTTCTGGTCCAGAAAGCAAAGCTGCAGAGGTAGTCCCAGTAAGTCTGAGAACTTACTAGTTTGAACACTGAACATAAAGGATGAGGAACACAAATAACCAAGTGCAGAAAGGTAGAGTGATTTATCCAAGTTCAAACAGGTAAACAGGATAAGTTGAAATAGATGTTAGAACACCCAAAGAATAATACCAAGAAAATTTCAGCTCTCACTCTTTCCTGTGATTCAAGATACCTTGGAATTAGAAAACAGAACAACATAAACAAACAAAAAACCCCAAAACAGAAAAAAACAAAACTGATATTATTTAACCCACTTCAGATCTAAGCAAGAGTAATAAACCTTTCCAGTGTTCTAAAATGTTTCCAGAAGACCCTTAAAATAGACTACCAAAAACATTAATAGCCTTACACTTGGTCATAATTTCCTTGACAGTCATGCAAATAGGATGTTATTTGCATGTCAAAGCAGGAAACTGCTGTTGGTTGGTTCAAAGCCCCTGATAGGGGTGGGGTATTCCACTTCAACCACTCAAAACCAAAAATGGACTTGACACCTTATAGTTTGATATGTTGATCTCTTTAAATTTCATCAATGTTTCCATTGCAAATAAAACTTAATGAGACTGACATTCCATTCTTTTCATTAGGAAGATCCTGAGCTTTTCTGTGAATAGTTTATATCCACTGTTTTGTGGTTTTGTCAGTCACAGCATCACAAATCAGAACACTGACAATTTTGTTCCTCATGCACACACCATTGCAAGAATGACTTTAGTAGGAGTTTTGGCAATTTATGTACTGCAATTTGGAGACCAAGTCATGCTGAGAGTGCTGACATCTAGTTTAAGAAATGAATTCTTTAACTACTGCTCTGGTTTCTCTTTGTGTTGCAGGCAATTTTTCTGATGTAATTTTTTTCCTTTGATGCTTTTAGGAATGCACTTTCATATAGCTAACTTTCCACCATTTGTATTTGTCCTGTGTTCCAGTGTTACTAAATGAGATTCAGTTCAGAACTAAGGTTAGAAGCAACACACACAGTGAAAGACAGACTGCAATAAGAAAGGGTGGAAAAAGCCCATTCCCTGGAGCTCAAATCTCTCTCCTTCCTTTAAACTGTTATTTTATATGAACTATTGCATTTTGAAAACTGGATGCAATATGCTATTTATACTTAATTAGCTCTGTGTTTGATCCTTTTCTTTTACAGGTCATTTTTCCACCTAGTGCCAGTATAATTCTGCTTCTCTTAAGTGTTTAAGATCCGTGATATCATTTTGTAACAAATACCTGTTCAATTTATCATCATTCCATCGTGCTTTTTGAGTTGGACTGAAAAACATTAATGTACTGAAAATTGGGTTCCAGTCAGACTTCCCTTCACATCTCCGCTGTTAAGTAAAAAGAAGCTCTCACAGTAAAGATAAGAAGGAAAGAATGAAGAATTGTCCTTCTTTTCCTTGAAGTCATTTGCTTTCCTAGCTATCAGCACTTAGATTACTCCACACCATTTGTAATTATTTACACCAATGCTACTGGGAATTGAGAAGAAAAATTTGGGCATTGGACAATTTCAAAAGCAAGACCTTGTAAGAGCTAAAGAAGGACTAAAGAAAAGAAAGTCCTTATCTCCCTCTAAAATATATTTTTCTTGAAAAGATTTTCACTTTTCTTATACCCCATTTTATTTGCATTTAATTCTAAAAATCAAGCCTGTGGTGGAAAATGTTAATGAGAAATTCTATACTTGTCAAAGAGTGTATATATTTGTCTGAATAAAAATGACAAGATTATTCAGAGTTACCATAACTATTTATGGACAGGTATTTTTCACTTCTTCAAACATACAGAAGTATTTTTAAAAGGCTTTGAAAGATATAACCTGGGAACATTAAGGTTAGCAACTTCCACCTGGTAGATACATAAAAAAATTTCCACTTGAGGACAGAGATGAATGAATAATTTCAACCTCTGAGGGAGCTGTTGCTACTCAGCAGCAGAGATGCAAAGCTAGAGCAAATGAACTACCACTTTAATCTTTCTGCTGGCAATTATCTTGTCTAATTTGGTTTGACAATTTGCAGCTCCAATTTTCCTCTACTGATAAAAATTGGTGAGGTTTCTGTGTGAATATAATGATGTTCTTTTTTATTATTTTTTTTCTAAACTTGGAAAGGTTTCTCTGTTGCTGGAAGTTTGGTTGTTTCTGAATGACCAGCAGGGTGCAATTCTACAACCTTCCTTCACTGTATGTTTGTAAGAAACAGGCAGGATGCAACAATCTACAAAATTACATTGTTAATGATTCTGAATGAGGTATGTTTTTCCATGAAACTTGGACGTGGTCAACATCTCTAGTTTCAGCCCAGTTCAGTCAGAGGCAAAGAATGACACTAATCACCTCCAAGTTAGAGAAAACAGGCTGGAAAACCACAAGGGATGTGCCATGCTGGAATCAGCCCAGGCAAAAAGAAGTAAACAGTGGATCCATGATGAATGAAGTATTTAAAACTGCACAGGGAACAAAGGACAAAAGGATTACTCCTGGAAGGTGTGAAAACTCCACCTGTGGCAATGAGAGATATAAAGGCAAGGCAGAAAGTATCCTAACAATGTAAGAGGACAAAAGAACACGGGAAGAGTTTTGAGAAGGAACTAAGAATAATCTGAGAGCGGCACAAAATCTGTATTATACCTTCTTGACATCCATTTCTTACCACTCACATGTGCTCACTTTCTGAGCTTATAGGGTTCTTTTAAATAAGATCACATTTTAACAATGCAAAGCAACTCTAGGCCATGGAGAAACATTTTTCTCTCAACCCTTCCTAATGTATACATAAAGCAGGACCCAATCCCAGACATTATTCTGAGAATAATGTGAGTTGCAGATAAGCTGTATCAGCTTGCAATATCCATTCATAAACTGCAAAATGCAAATGTTTTACCAATTTAAGGCTCATAGATTACTTTTTAAAACCTTCCATTGAATTTAGACTAACATTTTAGCATCTGAGATCACCAAGAGCACAACAAGATCACTCAGTACTGTAATATAGCTGGAATGCCCAGAGCAGGAAAATAGGAGATGCTCATGAAATGAAACTTTCTGACCAAGCTGCATTATACTAGTGGCTGCATTTCTGTAGGAAACTTGTTAATTCAACATTGTTAGCAACAGGAGGATACTTTTACAGCATTTCCACACTCAGGCAGGCACGGGTTGAGTGGAGTGGGATGGCTTAGTGTCCTGCAGGGAATCACTGTACTAATGTGGGGCTTAAAACTAACACTTTGGTTCCTGATGATCTTAGGCTAATCTTTTAAAAGCTTAGTCAAGAAATATAGAGTATCTTTTTACTGAAAGGAGAAAGAAGATGATGGGAAAAGGAAGGGTCACTACAGAGTAGGCAAATAGAAAAACACATTCACATTCCAAACCACATTTTGATTCTGCTATGCAAAATTACATCATGATTCTAGGATAATACTTAACTATCATTCTCAGATATGAAATCAATGCAATTTGCTAAAAATGGTGTGAAAATGGGCATAAAAAGGCAAAACAGAATAAAGAATAAAGAATTGTAGAAAAATCCTTTGAAGGCTAAGTAGAATAAGATAATATGGATTTAAAGGAGGTGGGTAAGGAGAACCTTCACATACTAAGGTTTACTGCTTTTGTAACTGATTGTTGCTAACAGAGAACTAGTGCCCATATAGATTTTGAGCATGGCTTCTAGGCATATTGAAAAGAAGTGATCTCTGTAGAAGCAATCTGCTAGTAACCAAGATTCTGAACTTCATGAAAAATAGCAGTACTTTGAGAGCTAATGGAGTACCATCAGGGAGTCTTCGAATAGGTAAAGTAATTCTTTCTTCTCAGTGCATTCTACAGCTAGAGGAGAAATATCATATTATCTTGGACCCAAATCCCGAAACAAACTCCCCATTAACATCAATTTCTCTTCCCTGGTACAACCAACAGTAACTATTGATACATCAAGAACACCAAAAACCTCCTTGAAAGCATTCTGTGCAGGAATTTGCACATTCCATTTGTGGTAGAACTGCAGCAACACCAAACACATTTAAACTCCTACAGTGACAGTGCATGTTTTCCTTAGCTGGTATCCACAAAGACTGTGGATTTCTTAATCTGTTTTTTTCTTAAACATTCAATAAAGCTATTCTGTAACATCTTTCAAGGAATTTCATTTATGATGCTTATGCTTTCTAAGAGTTCTCCCTCTGCTTTCCAGGAAATTTTGTTCTTTCCTAGGAATTTTCCAAATGATATCTAGTAATGCTCTTGATACTTTCTGGGAATTTCTTACTACAGGTTTTCAGAAATATCCCCTGTGCTTTCTAGGAATTTTTGAATTGCTTTCTTATGCCCACTACTTTCTACAATTACTTTCTCAGCACTTTCATCAAGGAATCTTCCCAAAGCTTTCCAGTACTTTTTCTGCTACTCTCTAAGAATTTTCTGTGTGCTTTCTTGAGTCCTCCCTGTTGCTTTCTGGGAACTTTGTCTCAATGGTTTCTAGGAATTCTACATGTTTCCTAGGAAATTCTCAACTGCTTCCTAGGATTCTCTGCGGATGCTTCCTTTTGTTTTCCACTAATACTCCCAGTACTCTGTAGGAATTTCCCCTAGGATTTTCTAGGAATATTACTGATTCTTTCTAGGAAATCATCAATGCTGCTTCCTAGGAATTTCTGTTCTGCTTACAGATCTTTTCCACTACTTTCCAGGAACTTTCCAACTAACTTCTAGGAATCCCACCGCTCACCCTCAAAATGTTTTTTAAGAATGCTTCAGATGCTTTCTAGGAATTTCTCCATGGCTTTTTGAGTATCCTGCTAATGTTTTCTGAGAATTTGCCCTTTACTACACAAACTAGGGATAATTGATACTCAAATACATTCTGACAAAAAGAAGGGAAATGTCCCTGGGTCAGAAATATTGCCAAAGAAATCCAGGAAAGGGAGAGTATCAAGTGTCTGAGCGGGAGAAATTCTCACTGACAAAAAATGTAAGAGAACCCTTCTATTCAAAACAAGCAGCACACCAATACACTCCCTCCCCATATTTATTAAACAGGAATGGGAAAAACACCAGCTCTCTCTCCTGTTTTTTGAGGAGATGCAAATTTGAGTTATTGGTAATATTGCCTACAAGAGGCATTATGGGCTTTATCTGTCTAACCCAGGTAACAGAACTAAGTAACAAAATGGCAACCATTCCAAAATAGAGACACTATTTTTAGCTTAAAATAAAACAAAATATGTTTTCTATGCTGCCCTTTTCCCCCAGTAAGGAGTGTACATGTTGCAAATCCAGAGACATCCTACAGTGATGTCTTAAATTTATTCTATCCACCACCAGATCTAAAGACAAATGCTAGGAGTTAAGAATCACCTTCAATGTTTTGTGCCAAGCAAGATACATAGTATTTTCCAGGTATCTGGGAAAGTAAGAGGTATGGCAATACTTAATGTGCTTCACAGTGTCCACTGTGCTTGTGATTAGGACAGTATGATGGAATCCAAAGACATTTGTTCTGCAGGTACTTCTCTTACCTCATCTTTTATTTTCCTTTTGCACCTGCGTAGGAAAAAAAGCCCTTGGGAGCCCTCCATTCTACAAACATTTTCACCCTTTGTGCTCCAGAGGCGTTTCAACGTGATGCAAAATGCTTGGACTGTAAGTAAGGTATGCAGCAATAAAGGAGAGATGCTATTGTGGAGACAGAAAGGTTTGCCAGGTAATAGTAAAAGGACAATACATAAATTCATAAGAGGCAGGGTGGAGTGTATTTATATACTTTTGTGAATTAGTAGTAAAAGTTTCCTTTGAAATGATGTTTTTTTCTTTTTTTTTGCAACTGTCAGAGAAAAAGGAAAGAAATAGCAAATCTAACATATGTCAAAATACTGCATTTCTGATGTCATTTCATATAAAGTAATTTTGGCATCAGAGTTGCAGGTTTACCAGAGAAGCAAATGTTTAAGAGAAGTCCTTTGTCAGCTTAAGGCTGCAATGTACTTTTGTTCAGTGTCCTGTGTCTTCTGATTGACTTGTTTTTATCATTTAGAGAAACAATAAAATTTCACAGATTCCAAGCAGGAGTTACATTCATTAGATGAGAACAGTGGCAGTATCTTGCAGTTATTTTTCTTATGTTAGAGACTGATAGAAAAACCTTGATGGAAGTCCTAAGAAAAGGTTTGATGCTGGTTGTTGGAACTTGTGTTAGTCATGTGTGTGCATTGTAGCCTTTTGAACTCTGAAAACCAGAAAAATTATGCTTTGGTGAAGTCTCACTTGATTTCATTCATCCTTATCCCAGATAAGGTAGATAAAAAAAAATACATTTCAATTCCTGAATAATGAAGAGAACAATGTGACATTTTATGGGCAGTACACTAGAATTATGAAAGTATGTTATAGGTAATATTCCTGCTGGAAGTGTGGATAAGTTGCATGATATCTTTGAGGCTCTGACAGCAATAGAAGACAAAGATCTAGTTTCAGATCCATGGCAGCATAGAGAGCACAGTATTAAAGAAGGCAGAAAATGTTTTCAGGTCTTCCTTGTGCTAAAACCTACTCTCACTTATGCCAACTAGATGAAGCTACTCAAACAGTAGTTTTTTATAAATAAACTCTCCTTACTCACGTGAATAGGCATGCAACCTGTGGTTATAGAAGACCATTTCCTGAAAACAGACTTACATGAAGTAACAAACAGGTTTTTGCAGCTTACAAGTTTGTTTACTCTGCAGATATTTTCACTTTGGACAGAATGCTATTTCTTTAGTACCAGAAATCAAGCAGCTTAATCAGTAGCCTGAAGGTAAGAAATGAAAGCAAAGCCCGTGAAGTCAAGGAGGAAATGCAACACATGGGGCTTGGACTAAGGCTGCAATGTCAAAATCCTTTGAGTTTGGTACCACTTCGTTACAGTCCAAGAGAGTAGAATTTAATGTAGCTGTCAATCACTGGGTAAAAGGGCAAGAATGGAATTTTGTTGCCTTATTCTATAATCCCTAAACACATAATTTCCTTGAAATAATGAAGCCTGACCGATCCTGTGATTCTGTCAAAATCATTTCACTGCTCATGCAGGTGGCAGGTTAAGTTCATTTTCTATGAATCCTTTAGAGCTACACTCTATTACCCACATGTGTGTGCACTGCCACAATGGCAGGGAACCACAGACAGAGTTACAGCTCATCCACTCTTTCCCTCTCCTGGATCTCAATACCCACAATGCACCTTCCTTTCAACTTGGTAAATATAATTTGATTATCAATTTACATTCTGAATCAAGTTGCAAATATCCTCTCAGTAAATTGATTACAACTCCTAGCAATCTTCTACCAGTTTGCTTTCTCCATCATACACATGTATTAGTTTTATGTCTTCATTTCCAGAACTTTAATCCTCATCCCTACCCAGTTCCATGTCAGGAGAATAAACTCTTCTCAGAGCAACCTGTAAGGGCAGCTCCCACTCCTTGTTCATCTAATTTTCAAGTATATTGCTGTTTCTTCCAAGTTGCACCTCTGGCTAGGAAAAAGCTCTTTATAACCAGTCACATAGTTAGCTCATGACTTTAACTCAAACACTTAAAATTTCTCTCTTTACTTCTAAAGATCTTGACAACAAATGGGCTGCTAGAAACAGCAAGACAACAGAGTTTCATGATAAAATCAGCAGATGTGCTTTTCTCTGTTTCCTGAACACGTTCATGTCCCGCTGATCTCCATCTTTTTTTTTACTCTCTGGGGCAGAGATAATTATTGGTTTGGACTGTACATCTCCTAATTTGAGTCTGACATTCAGAGATTATAGCTGTGAAGGGAACAGGCACTTCATTTCAAATATCACCTGAGAGACGGTTTTGAGCAAGTCATTTACGTAACTTTAGAAAATTGACAAAATTATAAAATAAACAGTTCTGTTAGTATCATAGAAATTTACTACACTGTCAAATTTTTTTTATTATACACCCACATTCCCATTATGCATTTGGGACCAGATTGAAAGGTTGCTTTCCAAACCAACTAATGTTGTGCTGTCATTTATAACCTGAAGGGTAAAACTTTAGGTCTCTGTGTCAGGATCATAGATTGCTTAAATAAATGTCAGAAGGATTAATATATATTGCTACCAATTAAAAAACTCTACTTTTTTTTTTTTTATGGAAAACACCTTTAAATGGATTCATTCAAATTTCTTTAAACCTCATAGATGGTTTGCTTTCAGTTTTCATTGACAGAAAAAAAATACAGAGGATTATACAATCTACTGAAAATGTCTCAAATGTGACAAAAGTAAGACTTCCATAAGTTAATGAATAGCTGCTCACTGCTAAAAATATGCTACTGTAAAAGAGGAAAGAAATCAAGGCCTTTTGCCCACTGACTTTTACTGGCAAGAGATCAGAGCACACAAGGAGAAATTTACTTTAATGTTTAAAACCAGAATAAACCTTTGAGAAAATAGTAGTTTCATGTCTTCAGGCTTTAGTGGGCTATTTTCTTCTTAAATCAGTTTGTTAATGAGAAATCTGTTTTCGGTGTCCTACAAGGAATAGCATTAATCTGAGACACAGAGCTCTGTTTGAAGGGATGGAAATGGTGGGAAAATGTTGTATTTTGTAAATCACATAATAGTTCTTGAAACTTTTAAGTTGGTGAAGTATGTGACTGGAATGGAGGGTATTAAAAAAATCAACACTGACGAATTCTGCAGCTCTTTTAATATATATTTTCTGGGGAACCCAATCAAGGAAACAAACTGTAGGAAATGAGGGATATTATTTTCTCTCATAGTGGTAGTTTGTGAGTGCCTCACAAATGCTCAGCTCTGGCTGTGTTTTCTTCAAGTTTTTCTTTCCATACAATCAGGTGCCTTCATCACAGAAATTGGTATTATTACTCAGTTGAAGAAAACTTTTGTAAAGAGTACTTCTCAAGTCAGTCTAGGTCTGAACTGAATGCAGACTTATTACCAAAATTATTTAAAATAATCCTTCAATTAGATGTTTCTAAGAAGTGTGTAAAAAAAAAGCCTTTATTTATTATTCAGAAAAACCTATAATTTGCCAAATTTCACTAGCATTTTAGTAAAAGTTCATAATTTCTAAAAATATCAATTTCCTACATTGCATTTTATTGATTTAGTCTATTATTTTCCTACATTAATCCTATTTGGAAGATCAATATGTCTCATTCGATTCCAAACACTGAACAGTGGCAAAAGCTAGGGATAAGAATTTTTAAAAAATACATTCCTTTCTCATTTGTTAATGTGTCTGCTGTGTTCTAGCTGAAAAATGTTTTTGTAGTTGGAGAGCCTGTATACAAGAGTTCCAATAACAACAACTGGGTTGATTAATGCTGTATGCACATATCTAGAATTTTCATGATGAATCTCAATGTACTTGAACATTAATTGAAGAATGTATTGTTAAAGCAATTTCTTCTTGTATTTCTTTGTTGGTCAAGTGGAACTAAATTGCATATTCTGAGTTACAGTACTTGAAAACGGTTGTTAAATTCAAAGAGATGGAAAGGAATTTGGAGTTGGAATATTAAGCACATTTTGCTCTGGACATGGTCTTAATTTACATGGCATTGCATTAATAGTTTATTTTATGTTAGATTTATCCACTGTCTTGGTTGAAAGGTCTGAATATATGGGAATGATGCTTTCAGTTGTTTTACTGTAAAAAGGACAACCTTTTTGTTCTATACTGATCTGAACTAAAAATATAATTCTTATTTTAATTGCATTTTAGGCACATAGTAAATAAAAATATATAAGTCAATAAAGAATTTAGCAGCATTCAGAAGACAATGTTAGAAACAGACTGAAAGTTTCATGATCCACTGGTTAAATAACTGACAGCAAAAACTGATTTTCAGTAGAATGAAGTGCTCTTTACACAGTCTTCTCACAGTGAAGGGCATGTAAATACATTTAAAGTCATATTCACGGTCCTTTCGCATGGTCTAAATATCAAGAAAGGGTCTCAGTTTAAAAGAAAATCAGCAGATGCTTTTTGGCAAGCACAGATCATCTCATCACCCCGAGAAGTTCAAAAGTCCAAACCACAAGTGAAGCCCCTCTGCAGAAGAAATATGTGGAATTGATTCAGGGGTGACAGAGCCTTTCCTGTGGACCTTGGTCATTTCTACTGTCCACAAGATACACTAATTCCCAGGCAATTGCTTCAGGCTTACTGGTTATCTAAAGCTTCAGAATCCAGAAGCAGAAGTGGACTTTCCATCTCTTTTTTCATCTCTTTTCAACTCAACAGATCAACTAAATTCAGTTGAAGCTCATTGTAAGTGTGCAGCATTTCCAGACTAACAGAAGTACAGTACATTCTATGTGAAGAGATGCTGTACTGAAATCTTGGATTTCAAGACTATTCAGAAATAATCAAATATATTTCACTATCTGCAAAGAGTTTTCTAGTAAAAATTATCAACTTACAGATTTTTTAGCTCACTAATAAAGTAGTAAAGTCAGAGAGAGTTGAAAAAAGTCAGTACAGACACTACTCTCTCTCAGTGTTCTATTTTTCACTGCCTTTGATAAGATGTGTGTAACAAACTCCTGGAAAAACACAATAATACGTTAGAGATAGACTCTGCTGTCATCTACAGCTCTTCCAAGAGCTCAACCATCATGGAAGCAAAGCTCCAAAGATTTGTCTACCATCAAAATAGATGTTGTTCATAGTTCTGAAGCAACAATAGCCCCCAGTTTCAATCAGATATAATGCGGAATATGTTCAAAGACTTTGCCAAATATATAAAGCTCTACAGAAAACAAACAAACAAGCAAATTCACAAGCAAACCACCCTCCCTCCAAAAAAACAAAACAAAACAAAACGTATTGGCATTAAACAGCTTAAAAAATTTGTTCATGAAAAAAGAAAATCAAACCCCAAACCTTCAACTCAAATGTCATTTTCTATCTTAACATATGGATTTAAGAGTTGGAAATCCACCAACATTATAGACAGACTTTCAACAGGCAAATGCTCCCAAAAATACTGGATTTCTGTGCATTAACAACATAGCAAATGCCAATGAATGCCAACGTTTGTCAAACTGATTGATGATTCTGTTTCATTTCTAATCTTACTTAGAAGAGAATGAAATATTTTGGACCTACATGAAAATTTAAATCAAAGCATCTGCTACATCAGATATGGCCAGGGGTGGGGAACACACCCAAAGGATCTCTCCATCAAAACAGTATTTATTAAACACAGAGGGAAAAATCTAAGAAATTTACTGAAGCAGAGGATGTCCTTAAAAGAACAGAAAGCAAACAATAATAAAAGAACTTGGGCTATGTCCTAAGCCTCATGTTATAATCTATATGTCTAAACTGAAATTGAACTATATAATTCCAGTGAATTATTTGAGATAGTTTTTCATAAAACAAACCAACCATGAAAAAATTCAACCTGATTAGACATAATAATAATTATTTTCAAGTTCCCTATAAAAACAAGTATCTGCAAAAAACCCTAAGTAATCTTTATGGGTAGATTAAGCATTTCTAGTAAACTAGGGTGTTGTTCCTGCTACCATCTCTACATCTTCCTTTATTTCATATTTGTTATCTTAATATGCATCTCAGTTCAATAGAGTGCATCCCCTAACTAGGAGGAGTGAAAGAAGTAAACCGTTATTAAATCTAAAACGTGGAATAATCTCGAGTACTGTTATTTTTCCTTCTTTCTCTGCTTTCCATTCTCTTGTGAGGTTCATAACTTGCTGCTCAGTTTGTAGCTCTTCTAGTTCCCTTTTCACAGCATCCATGTCATTCAGATACCACTGGCTTATTAAATCAACAATCTATTAGCCTCTAATTAATTTTTAAAACCATGGAAACAAAATGATTGTTTATTGGTCATAGTAGTCCTTCCTTTCCTCAGTGAAAGACATCAATGTTAACTTCCCAAGACCTATGGTTTTTATATGCCATACTGATTTTGATAAAATCTTTTTGTTTGTTTTCATCCCTATCAAGCCTTGGGGTTAAACTAGCCTTTCATGTACTATAATTTGTATTCAACAAGCAATTTATTTTAATTCTATCTGATGACATAAAAATTATGAATTCACGAATTTCTGCTCAATTAGTTTTCATCACTGAAAGTTCTTCATATACTTAAAAGCATTCACTTCATCCTTACATTGCACAGAAGCTACACACTCAAATTCTTCCTTGTCACCTGTAACTGGACAGCTCAGTCATGTGGACTTGTTAATTCTCTGATAAAAAACCTTTAAGATCTTCTAAACCAGTGACCAGAAATGAAATAGTGCTGGTTATCTCCATGAACAATTCTCACAATTTTCCTGTTCTTGAATTAAAAAAGGGAAGAAAAAAGGCATACCAACACTCACAATTTGTTACAAGCATGTTTGTAGAGATTCAAAAGGGAAAAAATAGTAGACCAATGCCCAGAGGATAAATAGAGGGAGGATTTTTTTTTAACACCTGCAAAAGATCTTGTCCCCTCCCTCTTCTTCCAAAATATGGATAAGTTTGTTTTAAATATTGATCTTCCCCTAGTATTTCTCAAGGGGGGTTAAAAATTGTCATTAAGTTATTGGAAAGTATTATTTGTAAAAATAAAATTTAGACAACCAATTCTGTAACACTAAATGCCCAAACAGCATGTAAAATAGTGAATTAGTTTGATACAGAGCAGGGAGGAGAATGTCAAGCATAGTACTGGAACTTGTTATAGAGGTTGGGAGAGATAAAGGAGGTTGAAGAAGCACACTTAATGTTGCTGACATTCCTAAAGCTGTCAGATATAGGAGCACTGTGCCACACGAGCAAGAGGCTGGAAGCCTTACAAGTCACTTCTAGTGAAGGCACATGAGGGAATACTTAGAAAACATCTCCCTACAACACTCATTAGGGACCATGACTGATTCCAGAAAGTGTCAATATACTCGGTTTGCATGGGTATTTTTACTTAGGTGACATGTCTAGATGCCTATTATCTATATTTTTGTATAGATAAAGGCATATATATATTAAAATTTAGTCTTAGCTAGGCTTCCCAGTGCCATTTTAATGGCAGGACAAAGGCATTCCTTGCAGATGCTACAAACTGGACTTTTTTCTGCAATGACATCCAGCAGGGAAAGCCATCAGTTTTGGAAGCATTTTTTGAGACTACACTGTTGGAGAGACCGAAGTCATATCTCATTATCCCAGTTCTTCTGCTCTCTTATAAGCAACTCTCAGAAATTCCTGTGGGAGCATAAGCTGCCGTTTAGTGATGATTTCAGTTTCTACCTAGCTATATTTATGTCTTCAGACAAATGGTTTGGGGGGTTGAGGTGGTGATGGTGTTTGTTTGGTTGTTTTTTTTTTTCCAAATGAAATATTTTAAATTGCAGGGAAAACAGCAAAGTGGGCAGAATGTCAAAACAAGGTGGAGCGAAATGACAACCATGACAACTAACCTGTAAGCACAGGGGAATCATTTATTGCCCATAATCTGCTATAGCTTTAGCACTTCTTTGATGAGTGACTCATTTATGGTATTTCACTACTTCTATTGACTGGGGATTTGTCTGAGCTGCAGTTTCACAATAGAGCAAGCCTGACTTTCAGAATCCTTGCACCAGATTGAACACGACACAGTCACAGAACAGTAAGCACCCATCTGCTCTAACTCCTTCTCCTCTTCAGAGGGAGATGTTTGAGATCTTGGGGGCATTTCATGTCTCTGTGACCCGGCGGGGGGGTAAGTCAGGCCCAGTTCTGTTCATCAACACCACTCTCATCTTATGTGGGTTAGTTGGTCCTCAGTAAAAGCACAGGTAGCATGAGCTTTCTAACGGTGCCCCAGGGTGCTCCCACAGAAAACAGAGCACGTGCTTGGAGTTATCTGGGTCACACCTGTCCTATTTTAAGATCTGACAGCACACAGAAGCAGCACTGTGTCTTGGAACCTGAAGTGCACGGCGCTGTGCCTGTTTCCTTCTCTCTTTAACCACAGAATTCTGAACAGCAAGCAAGGATAAGCGTATTCCCAGCACGAAGCTTTGATTCACTGTACATGTATTCTTAGCATAGATTTTCTAGTTCACAGAAAACTGCAATTCTCATGAATATGCACCTATCCAAATCCTCTGGAGGAACAATATGTAAAGATACAAAAAGCAAATTGGGTATTTTTCCTCTCCTTCCAAAACAGTTACTTGGCTTCCATCTTTACTTATGCTATAATATATTTACTTTTTCACTTTTGAAATTTCCCTATTTTCCCCCATATTTAGGAATAATTACAGTTGTTACGACTAAAATAAGGCTAAGAAGTAAGTTATGGTTAAAGAATAGTTTCTGAACAAAAATAAAGGAAATAAAGAGGAGATTGAAGAACAGACTCAAGAAAGAAACAGGCAAGGATAAAAAAGCACAGATACAAGAAAAAAGGACAAAGTAGTGCAAAGAAGAGCCAGAGGGAAGGAAAGTAAGTTGATAAAAGGCAAGTGACAGAAAGGAAGAATGAAGGTGACAGAAGAAAAATAGATGTAGGAATTAAAAACAACTACCCTAAGACACAGCATTTACAAAAAGATCTTTCCAGATAACATTCTCAAATCAGTTCCAATTTCCTTCCTTCACTATATTTGGTAGTTTCCATGCAGTCTTGTTACCAGCAACAGGAAATATTTTTATTTTAAATTTAGAGTCCAAGTCTTTTATCCCTTTTGTTACTGTTCAGATGGCCATTATTCCAGACTAGTATCACAGAGAAAGAATTAACTGAAAATTTAAATTCTTCATCTTGGATATTCTGCAGGACTGAGGAGAGCTATGTACATGAGTTCTACTGAATATTCTGTTAGGTTGGTATTAATTATGCAGGTCCTTTCTTATTGAATCACAATCTTTCTAAATTGAGAATTTACTCGAGTCTTTGGTCCATCACCAATATTTAGATTCCTTTATATTTTCTTCTTTCATAGAAGCAGATACAAGTCCCAGACCTATCACTTCTCAATTGAAGATATTGCTGTCCTATAAAATGCTGCATTTTAATAGTTAGCAGATAAAGACATCACATATACATAAGGTTAGCCCTAAGGCTGGACAGAATGTATACTCAGATGAGAGATTAAAAAAATTATGCTGTTCTTTATATTTAATTTCAAGGTTTGCTGAAGCAGACATGTGAAACACGTCTATATACAAACATAGCATATATTATATACACACTATTTTATATCTATCTATATCATCTTTTATTAGTATGTGAAATCTAAAAAACTTGTAGACATATTTGTATTTGCAAAACCACTTAGTTAACAATGAAATCCCAGATCCCTTTAGTCTGGTTTTCTTCAGCATGGTTTTGTATGGCTACAAGTATTCCTGAAATCAATAGAATTACAGTGAGTTTTAATCAACCTAACAAAAATTGCAGTGAATGATAACCATATAGACTATTGCACATAGCTTGTTTTTCTGATTTCTTTAAAGAATAGAAATAAACTACCTTACTGCCACCCAGACTTCTTTCTGAACTGCGTTGCTTTCAGTTATTTTAATTATCACTTTTGTTTTCAAAATATACATTTGAATGATTTTTTAAAGGAGGTTTCATCTCATTAGGTAAAATATTCTAATAAATCCCTCACTCTTAATAGATGAATACAATTAATATCTTCTTATGACAGCAAATACCCACCTGTCTTCCCCTGCAAATGTCACAGCAGACAACTAGGAATCATCTTTCTGAGAATGGCTTTACAGTGCCTAACAAAGTCATTTTACTGATATTGTTCTGCTTGTGGGCAATCTGTTACGAATTCTTAGCTGATCAAGAGAGAAAATACGCAATCCCAATGAAAAGAAACAAAACACTCTCCACATTATTGAGTAGTTATTTCCATTGATCACTCCATTGTGATGTGTCCTCTTAGCCTACACCACCCTACAACTTCCTCATTGCTCATCTGCAAAGCTGCTGCTAAGAGAGCCAGCCTGGATCTGCTTGCTGCACTCAGCTGACATGGGCAAATATCAGCAAAGAGGAGAAACAGCAACTGGCTTTGAGGCAAGCATGGAGATTTTCAACAAGTCTGTTGTACTACTGCACCAGCCACCCCTCTTCTAACACTCAAAACACAATCACAGAAATTAACTTCTGCAGCTTGTCATGGTATATATGCCTTGAAATTATTTTGACTTTCAAAGCAAGTCATCTCCCAAGACAATCTAAGTTTCAAGGCACCAGATGTACAGCCCAGGAGAATTCTGTGCTGTTATATTCTCTAAGAGAGTAAAACTGCTCTGTTCAGGTCTCTTGGGCATATACTTTTTTATCAGAAAAAGGAAGACTGTGGCAGAAAATCCCAAGCCTAAGTGATACTAGTTGAAATGATAGTGGAATTACAATATTTTTGATCATGCAGTGCTGCTGTTGAGGGGAAATGCCATAGTACACAGGGTTATTCTACCCTATTTTCATATGCCAGTTATCTATTAGAAAACTTGGGTTTATATTTTGTTATTTATATGAACTTATAAAAAAAAAATAAAGAAATCTACACATGACATGAATAATAGTTATATTTTAAACAAAAATCCAAGAAAACCAGAAAATAAAACTTCAAAATCTCCCTGTGGCCAACTTCCAGCTGTTGCAAAGTTTAACCAACAGGGTTAGTTATCATAGGGAATTGCCTGCCTTTTTCTGTAGTACACGGTCTGACAGACACAATGCTAGAGCCTGACCTGAAGCAGAGGTGCTCAGACTTCATCATGAGTCTAGCTAAAACTGTGAGTCCTAGATGAGTTTGGTCTCCTGATGCTACAGCTGCACTTGAATACAATAGGTATGTAACCTCCAAAATGAAGAAAACTACTGTGGATGCAAAGAATACAGCAAACTTGTAAGCACAACAGTAGTTACTGCTGGATAGGAGTTGCCATCAGTTACAATATCTAAGGCAACTGCAGTAAATTAAAATGCTTTGTAGATTTAGGAAAAAATTTGTCTGCGAAGACTGAAAAAGAAGCAGTGGCTTGGATTCACTGAAATAATTTGGAGAACAGGGTTTTCACACCCAGCATCTTAAGAGATAAGAGTTTATCAACTTTTTCAGCCAAGCCTAGTTATGGTCACAATTTATGAAGAGCTTAAGTTATAATTTGTTTGGTTTTTGTGGCTTTTGTTTTGTTGGGGTTTTCATATACTACTCACAATTCAGCTTTATTCCCTAGCAAGAACTTCAATGAAAGACCACACATTTTTCAACTGAGATGAAAAGATATGGAAAGTGGATTGTAGATAGATACAGCCAGTGAAATAGTGTAATAAAAACAGTTTACTATTCCTAGTCAGAAAAATAATCACATTTTTTCAGATGCCTCATTGCAATATAAATTAGTGTTCTACAGCTGATTTGCACTTCTTTTGATGAACAACAAAATTAGCTAATGCTACATATTGTACTGTTTTATACTCTCATTAACACCTATATACATCACAAATTACATAATTTTTCCTCCCTTAACGTTCAGGATTTACTCTCAAATAGACCAACCTTTTTTAAAAACATATACATTAATCAAAACTATTCAGCCACTTGATTTGTTATTATATTTCTCATTCACAGCAATTAATTCCTATTTGAAATTTGGGCTGCACTCATTGAGCTCTGTGGCTACATGGCATGCTTCCACTTTCTTTTGGGACAAGATCAAGTTCCTACATTTAGGATTTCTTTGCAGAAATATTTGGCATTTTCTTTTATAATATAATGAGCTTTCCAGATTTTTTCTAACAACAAAATTGTTAGAAACCTAATGAGGTGTATGTTTTCCAGGCAGAACCCCCAAACAGATGTTAGCTCAGTAGGAATAAATTCATTTAACGTTTCAGCTGGATATGTATGAAATCCTCCCACTGAACATTCTGGTAAATATTAATCTCTGCTAAGCACAAGTGATAGCCTGGATGTCTCTAACTCTTTTTGCAGAAATAAAAGAAACAGAGAAGCCCCATAAATGTCAACAAAACATGAATTTAAATGAACAGACTCTGGCAACTTCTAGCTATGCAAGAGTCTGAATGCTAGTATTTATTTATTTTATGTGCTGAAGGGCACTGCTGTCCACTGGTACTTCACTTCAGAGAGTATAAAAGGGACTGGTTTAACTTTGTCATGGCAAATAAATGTGCGAAATCTAATCTCTTATTCAGACAATGAAACCCAAAAGCCAATCTTAGATTTAATGCTGAAAATATATGAAAAAAATACTGCAGTGTGCTTATACCTGCCTGATTTTACCTTACCAGCTGTGTTCCATTCCTTATGAAATACCTCTGGCTTAGAATCATGGGCTTTTTAATAGCACTTTAAATTAAACTTAATTCCACCTTCATATCCCCTGTACTAAAAAGAATGTTCTAGGGTTAGAAGCCATTATGAAGTTTAACTCAGTTTGAATTACTGATCACGTTTCAGACCTATTTTAGAAAACTTCCATAATATACACATTAAAGTTTCTGGTTAGGGCACTTTTAGATCTGTGAAACATTACTATGAGATAGGAATATTATTATTAATAAACCAATAATAGACGTTGAAATTGAAATACTAAAGAATAATGCTTTTTGCTCTGTAACAAAATTCTTCTTCATATCCTGCCTATTTATGACACATCACAATGATTCAACAGTAGAGTTGAAGTTACCTGTCCATACAGGCAACAAAGTGTCAGGCTAAATAGCTTTCCTTAACCTCCAAGAGTAGAAGACATGACAACATGTCCTTTTTTGACAAAATAATTGCAAATTTATGACAACATTTTGAGGACAAGTGAAAGCTACTTGAGAGAATTTATTCTGATAATTACATGGTGCAATCACATGATTTTGTCAGTGATTATTAGGACTCTGACAAGTTATTTTTTTGTGGAGAAGACTTCTCTGCAACTTAAACATAGTCAGTTGTGTGTCTTCTGGTCCACTACAGGCTTTGCCCTGACAGTGTGCATGTGTATAGTCTGCTATCCTATTAGCATCATAAAAACAAAGTTTCAAATGCCTGAACTGTGATGGAAAGTGCATCTCTCTTACAAAGACAGATTGGGGTCAGGCACAACAGTGGTTCAGAGAAAAGAGTATTTGGAGATGAAAAAACTGCTCATGGGTAACAAACTGTTCATCTCCCTCCTTCCAAAGTCGAAAACAATACACCCATTTCTCAGTATTAAATCTTATTTTACATTTTTTCAGGAAACTTGAAATTGATTGGTAGGAATTTTATCTTAGTCTGCTGTGTCACTTTACAATATGGATGATGTGAGATCCAAAATCAAGCAAAGGCTATTTTGGTAAAATCATCAGTCTCATGGAAAAAATGCCATTTGCTAGTGGAACATAAAACAAGACATGGCCTCCTCTCAGAAAGCATCAAAAGGTGATGTACCCAACCTCATAGTGACTATTCTTTCATTGTAATTTCCAAGAAGTCACAAGCCATCTACATTTCTTAAATGCCTCAGAACTTTGAAAGGTTTTTAAGAAATCACCTTTTTAGGGACACAGACTATGTTTCAAGGAAATTGCCGATCCCTAAAATATATATTTTTTCTTGTATGTACTTCAGGGGTACTCTCTGGAACAATTAATTTTTAAAAATCATCTGTACACTAGCACTGTATATAGACCTATTCTAATAGAGGAGGTAGTAGGATAATTCTCCATTCTTCGCTGCATACACAAAATTGATTTTCAAGCAAATATGCACCTATTTTATTGCATCAACACTATGCAAGTAAGCTCAGAAAATCTAAATTTCATGCTTCTCCAGTCTCCCCATGCCTCAAAGTGTGATTTTCCAGCTCACTACGGAAGCAAAGGAAGGAAAGGTGAGTGGTCTATTGCCACAGGTTAACACTATCAACTGATGAAAATTAAAAAAAAAAAAAGTGAAAATTTACTGTGTGTTTGATGGAAAAACAGCTGGTAAAGTATTATACAGCAATTTTCATTTACTGTGAACTAGTAAACCACAGTGGGGCAGAGGGCTGAAAATGAAATTAAACCAGGCCATACATCAACAGTGATTTTCTTTTCAGCAGCTTTGAACTCTGCAATAGATTTTGCAGTGCATGTGTGCACATGGCATTATGCTGTAAACATTTGCAGAACAGGAAGCTACTTGCTCTGCAGATCTAAACTAGAGAAATTTTAAACATATAGGAAAACTTTGAGAACATTGACTATATCGTTTATTACTAGAAAAAAAAGTAGAAAACCCCAAAAGAAAAGAAAATAAAACTTGCACAGAACACAAGAACGTCCTTTATAAATGTTTATGTAGACATTCAGTGTTTTTCATATAAATGATACCTTACCCTCAATAATCCTCTTACCAAAAGGCTGAGTTACAGTGTTACCCTTATTTAATGGAAGACACACAAAATTAAGAAAAGCTAATTTTTTTTTGGTAAAAAATAATCTTTCTCGTTATTTGAAGTTGTTTGTTTCAGAACTGTTGTCCCAGTGGGACAGTGACAAAAATACCACATCATAAGGGAACCAACATTCCCTACTAAAGAAACAGCACTCCAGAAGATAACATTTTCATACTTGCAATAATTTCAGTGCAATCTACAACAATTCAATATTTCATGTTCACTTTCAAAACTTCTGTTCTGATCACATGAAAATTCAGTCTTGAAGAATTCCATGGAGTTGAAAGCACAGGAGATACACAACCAGCTGAAACCAAAACTCCAGTGACTTTCATTTTTACGTCTAGGATAGAAATGTGATGTACATATCCCAAGGTGAAAATGCAAAGCAGACCATAAACACAAAAATGAATTTAAGAACGGATTCATGCAGCTGATATCCCCTCAGCAGCATTGTACAGCTGTCCATAGCTCCACATGTACCACTTACAGCTGTAATGTATTCCTATTGTGGTTTGAATAGTACAAAGTCCCTAAGCTCACACACTAAAACTAGTTCATGGGCTAAACAATGCATTTGCATTCAATATGATAAGGAAACAGAATTCTAGAAATGTTCCATTCAACAACTTAAAACCAAAATATCTCAGCAGCACCTACAGTTCCAATTTTGCCCTATTTTCACTTTTCCTTATCCCTTCTAATATATTTCAATGTCATACAGGATTTTAAGACACAAGAAGGGGTCATTGAAAAATACTTATTGGCTTATTAATCCAGACTGCCCTCAGTTCTGCTGTATCAAGTTTATATCCAATAAAATAACACAGTTAATCACATTTTATACTGCACCCCAGTGTGATTATAGAAACCAGCCTTGGAAGATGCTATGTGGAGACCTTAATGAGATCACCAGTGTGGGATACTCTGTGTACTCCTTTATGATATGTGGAATGGCAAGAGGCAATGATTACTCATTTCAACATAGGTTGTCCTAATACAACCAGACTGAATAACACATTTGAGACCATGTCGTGATATCAGTAATATTTTGTGAGCCCTCAGGAGTTATGATGTTATCTCACAGTGGGACAAAACAGTCAAAAGAAACAAACAACTTGGACACAACTGCAAGGAAAGCATTATTGTAATTACAAAAATTCTTAAACAGAAAAAAATCAGAATTGCTGTTTAGAAATTACTGAATTAGTTGTTCTTAAAACTGGGTATTTGTAAGGAACTCTAATAATTTTCACTTTAAAGCTTGATTCATCTTTTATTTGCTTGCTATAGAAACCTTGGGACTCAAAAATTGAATACTGTACTATAAAAAATTAGAGAATACACAGATGGACACTGAAGTATCCGAATTTCCTGTGTAGCTTTGAAATTCTTGGCTTAAAAACATGATTACTTGCTGTATCAGAAGGCTTCTACAAAGTTAAAATCAAAATTATTTTTAGTAGGATATTTCAAGACCAGAGTGAACAGCCTGGATTATCAGAGCAACCTGGTCCGATTGGACAGTTGGCCTTACATGGAGTGAGAATTTGGACTGGAGATATTCTGAGGACCTTCCAACTGGAATTATTCTGTGTCTTTGTCTAAATGGTTCCTGAATGCATCTGCTGAAAACTATGCAGACTGATAATGTTTGATTAAGGCCAAGTACAATACTACACAAAGACAAACCAGATGTAATCCAGACTGTACCATGAGGTAAATCTCTCTCTTGAAAAAACACAACCTGCTGCTGCTAAAAAGATGGAAGTTGTGAAACAGAGCTACAGGACCTGAGAGAACTACACCTAGTTTACTTTAACAACAAATCACTGCTTATAGTGAATTATTCTAACAGACAAATATGCAGCTATTTGCCTACACAGTCAAGTTTTGGGGTTTAGAAGACACATTAAGTTTTTTCCTGGCATATATCTATGTCCAAGGGGAAAGATTTTGTGAGGAATCTACCTTCCCACAGTTGTAAAAGAATGCACATCTACCGTCATCAAGTCAATGTTCCTAAGAAAGTGGAGAAAAATTGAAATACATGGCTTATCTTCATAATTGACAGCAGACTGGTTCAGTCACAGGGTTGGTACAACACAGTAAACATTACAGCTTTTTGATCTTCCATTAAACTGTTACCGTGTCTGCAGTGTCTGCATTTTTTTTAAGATGGTTTAAAACAATCAGGGCTTTCTCTTAAACCAAAACTATTCTGAAAATGTGGTTTCATGAACCATAGATATAGCTGGAGCAAAACCAGAGCACAAGAGTAAATGGAGATATGATACCAAATATCTTCTCAGATTTCTAAGCAGAAATTGAAAGGTGGACAGCAAGAGTACTATTAATAGAAAATGAGCACAAACAATAAATTTCTTAAGTAACTGAGAAAATATTCCAAGCTCATTCATCAATTTAGTTTCCAGAAGTTATGCAGAAGCTCACGATTTTCAGTTTTAAAAAATTCCTGCTAGTTCACACGAAGTTCTCATTGTGCCTTTTTCATGTAACCAGAGCTCCAGCCTTTCTTAAACTGCTTTCAGTGCTTCTGGTACTCAGAGTGGCACATTGCAATGGCAAAACTAAGAGCCAGGTAAGCTCTCTCATTGTTATCACTTCCATGGACCTTTTCCTCACAAATAAAAGACAAGGAGTGGTAATTCAAGCTCTACTTCAGCTTTTTAATGAACTTCAACCTCCAGCAGCCACAGCCACACCAATTCTCCTTTTACCTTGTGTTCTTTTTCCCTTTAAGTATTAATTAATTTTATGTAATGGAGGCTCTTTTTCTGACATCTGCCAAGACCTCAATACAAGCAATTGGGTAGATCTTCAGTATAACTTCATTGACTGGTAATGATTTACAACAGATGAGAATCTGTCTTCAAAAAGTATAGCACTAATTAACTTATGAAGAGTTGGCTGCTTGCAGTATTTAATATAATTCTTGAATGTTCCTAGGCACGTATCTGAATTTCAATGAAACTTGTACCAATAGACAGATATTGACATTCTCATGAATACCAAATGAGTTCATTAGCACTTGCCCTGCAATAGTGCCCTTCTGAATTTATGATTGAGTGGCCTTCAAATGAAACTGCTGGCCACATATCTTAGGCTCCAATTATTTTTCATCAAATCTCAAACTTTTCCACCTTTTCCATTTTCTGTGTGTGAAACAGAAAAGAGGAGAGGAAAAAAGAATCAGTGGAGAGAGAAAAGAGGCAGGAATATCATACACCACAGACCTGCTTACTGCACCAAGACTTGGACCTAATTGAGTACAGCACATATGGGGATGTGATTCAAGTCTGTGAAGGGTCTATCAAAAAAGATGAATCTTTTGCACTTTGCCAAACAGAGACATTTGCTTAATAATTAAGACAGCACTGGAATGCCTTTTGCTGAGGGGCGAAGGTTAGAAGTACACTTCAGCCTTCCAGAAGTGTTTTACTTGTGCAGCAGTGACTTTGTAGGCTCTGGCAATACACCTTAAGCTCTTCACTGATTGTAACACCCCCTCTCACAGCATCCTTTAATCATGGTTTGGCAGCTGGTTTACATCAATTCCCCACACAGAGTTTCCCCTTAGTTTAAAATGGGTCATAGCCAGGTTATCTTCAATACTGTTGTTAACATTTACACTGCTTGCAAATGGCAATGAGGAAAAACGAAAGGTAATATGGAGGCTGAAGGGGAAATACAGAACAGCAGCAACAAAGAGTTGTTCATCCCAACTAAACACTAACATATCTGAAAGCATACATCTGCAATTTGAAGAGACTAGAGAGAGTTAGGAGTGAAGGACAAAGCCAGGAGCCCACAGCAGTTAAAGGTAATTGACCTTGAATGTGAATTTTAGCAGTGAGAGTGGGAGAGCAGAGAAGATTGTAGATACAGGAGAACAAAATTCTTTATTTTTCTCAGATGAATGAGACCTTATTTAAAAGGAAAGGTAGGTAGTATGTAAGAGTAAGAAAGGATCAAATAAAGCCTACATACCTACTGATGGCTGACTTTTCTGACAACAAATAAAGAAAAATCCTGGAATGAAAATTCTTAGCTATGCCTTTAGCTAAGAGTTCTTATACGGAATATACTCAGAATACAGTAAAGGAAAATTGTTTTGGTGGGAGACTGATCACATCTTATCCCTCATCCAAAGTCTCAGGATGTTTGAATTCCATTGATATCAACTAGAATAGAGCATCATTCTATGACTTTAGAAACAAAATTTAAAAAATCTGGGATGCTCAAAGCAGACATACAAACTGATCATTGCAGCGTACATGCAATTAAAACTATCCTTATTATTGTGTTTATTATTTATATACATAAATGCAAATATAATATATATGTAAAAATTATAACACTAATTCATTTGTGCTTGCAAGGCTCTAACAGAATTCCTTATCTTGAAACTGAGAAGCGCCTATGACCTCAAAACCTTTGTACTGGGAGAGAATCTGCTGCTTGGACAATGAAAGAAGAGATTGAAGTCAACATCTCTCCACTACGTTAGATGAATTCTGGTTTTGAAATTTCAGTGGCATGCAACAGTAACACAAGAATGGAAAAAGTAAGAAACATTAACTGAAGTTCTGTAACAGGAAAGAAAGAATTTACAAATACAATATCTTTTTGCACAACACAATTTACAGACTATTTGAACCTCAAAAACTTATACAAGCAGGAGAATGACTTCACCTCTTTCATCCTGGTCTTTCTCTTTTTGCAATAGGACCTATGAATGTAAATAACAGGTACATAATAATGAAAAATAATATTAAAATACTCCAAATGATCAGTTTTGTGAAGCAACTATAAACATTCAGATATGAAAGAAAAGCTATTACTGGTTAAAGGGGAAAGCATGACTTACGAATGCTGTCATGTGATCAGTTCAAAAACATAAACACAGTCATCCTCACATGCTACATTCTCAATGCTAACTTCCTAACTTCCTATTGCCCTTCTTTATTTTACGTAAGGGGATTAATATGGACATTAGTATAAGTTGCAAAACCTTGCGAAAAAGATCCGAATCTACAGGATTTTAGGTGTGAACATATATATTTTTTCTCCCGCCTCACTTTCGTCACAATCAATTTTGTGCAGGTGACAAAGTAATTTCAATGCAAAGTGATAGAAAAACTTTTACTTTCTCTCAGTGGGAGCTTTTTTGAGATTTGCAAGCATCAAAAGGGATCACTTTTCTCCAGCAAGGTCAAGAGATATCCTGTTAAGTTATAGGAAGCAGAACACACATTACCATTGAAAGCTGAGTTTTCAAACTGTAAAATCCTTTTGTACTGTGCAGGTAGCTTAAACAATCTCTAAATGCACATGGTTCTCATGGGAAGAGAAGTTCCTGGCTGCAACCTCTCACTATAAGGGGGAACACTGAGATATAAGTATGTTGTGAGTCCTCCTGCTTTCATCTTGGCTTAGGATCAACTAAATGTTTAATGCTAATGTGAGAAATCAGGGTTATTCAGGAAAGTGCTAATTTTTCCCAAGTTCAGCACCTGGGAATGGAGAACCATAGTACTATCTTGTACATTCACTCAAATCTAGTGATGAGAAACATCCTCATAGATGGCAAAATCTGTCTTGTGTGTTGGCACCGTATAAACAGCCACCCGTCTGAATTCAGAGAGCCATTTGCTTAGAACAGCTGCTGGTTGAGGGTGGAAGTATTTGAAAAAAGGATAATATTTCCGTGCTGCAAGACAAACCACTCTTAAGAGGACGGTTCAAACAGGAAAGCAGCCTGGATGCTGTAGCTGATTTGCGTATGATTCATACACTTCAAACAGTCCTGCATAAACAGACATAGTTTTTAAAGAATAGCTGCATAATGTTTCCATTCATAAGAGGGTTTTTAATTGCTTTGGGTTTTTTTTCCTTTGAGGGAGAAAATTTCTCAGTTAAGAGTGATTCTGTTCTTTCATGTGCAATACCACCAAACTAATTCTCTCTATTTTGAATCCTCAGTATGGAGTCTAACTCAGCAGCATCATTGAAGTAGTCTCATTTTAAATGTTTCTTATTTGTACAGAATTTTATAAGATTAAAGGGACTTTTCCTGTTTGAACTAGTGTTCTTGGAGCCCTGGTTCATCTTCGTTTTGTTTTTAATACTCCTGATGCTGTCAATATACAGGCTTCATGCCAGAAGAAGAATTCCTATGAACAGTGTAACTGTATGACACAAGGAACCCAAACTACACCAATTTTCTAGTAAAAACAAGGTAAAAAAATTTGAATTGGAAAGTTTTTTATTTTATTTTTTGAATAAGTGAGAGGAAATGGTTGTCACATCTCACTACATCAAGAAGGCTTTGTGAATTGCAATATTTCCGGTAGTAGTTTTATTACATTTAAATATGGATTTTAATGATTCTGGTTTATGGTAAGAAACTTAGATTACTGTGTTAGGAGTAATGAACAAGTGGGTCATTATATTTGCACTACACTTGGGTGAGGTATAAATAGATGCCCAGACTACATCTATCCCTGAATGCAGAAACATGCTGAGCTCCAGTCTAAAATTATGTGCACAAATTTTGCACCACTAGACTGACTTTAGCTTTACTGCTAACACATTTGAAGTCATGCATATGTTTAATTTCTCCAATGGTTTAGACTAGAACTGAGAGCACTCCACAGCATGAAGGTATAAGGCTCCTACAGAAAAGCTGATATTTCACTCAGTAGTTTGCTGCATATTCAGTAATCGTGGTTTTGAGAAGATGCCGAGACAGTGGAGAAAGGGAGTAGCTGTTTTCTGGTTTGTATCTTAGGGACCTACCAATGCTCTCATAAAGAGCAGCCAAAGCCAGGCTCTTATTAGAGGACCATATGCATAGATCTTTTAATTTAACTTATGGGGCCTACTGTGTTGATCCCTCTATCTAAGGTGGTCATTACAGGCTCCCTTATACTGACTGTGATCTAGACAATACAAAGATACCAAGGGTTCAATTCTAACCAATTTTTAAACCAACATTAACTTCTGATAATATGAACTGCACCACTGATGATATGTGCTGCTTAGAGTGACTTTCTTGGATGTGCATGTATTGTACTTGTGATATGCACTCATATTTGTTCAGATGAATCCCCCTTTCGCTTAATGCACCTGCTTCCACTGCTGAAGGCTGTCCCTTTATCATCTCTCCTTCAACACACCTGCTTATCTCTGAGAACACCAGCAAAAAAAGATGCAACACAGACATGAATACACCTTGACATGAGTTTCTGTGCAGCTCTCTGTCCCACTGCACAGTTCTTCCTATTTTTTCTGTCCACATCTGTGTCACAGTAACAATAGACTGACTCAACCACCGTGCTTGATTCAGCTCACAGCTGAACTTCATACTTTTACTACCTTCTGTGAAAGGCACTTAATTTTTTCATCATCCTTCCTGATGAATAATGGGTATTTATTATCTTGAGAAGTTCTCATTTGCATTCAAACTTGTGGCTTAAGATCATCAATAATACTAATTCACACTTATGTAGCACATTTCATCTGAAGAACATAAAGCACTTCATAATTGTCAAATGATTAAGTTTTACAACATTTCTCAAAGGTAAAAAGTATTTCATTCACAGAGGGCCTGGTCTCTATTGTTACCATGTCTGCATGCTGGGTTCTGTAAGAACTGGCATAAAGCTTAAAGCAAATTGCACACATATATTTATAGAAAGATTAATTTGTTGTGTTCAGCACCACACCAGAGAAAGATTTCAACATGTTATTTTTGTGCTAAATGCAACTGGTCAGTTTGTCCTGACAACAATACTGCCTTTATCCCAGCAGATCTGTCATGTTCATATGCAGGTCAATTGTTAACAATGTCCAGGACTAGCAGAAGGGTAAAATGAGGCAGATGCTTCAGTCATAAGGCCCATTCAGTCTGAGTTAAGTGGCTACTAGTAGATTGTATAGATCTGGTGCCTTTATCTGTAGTGATTTTTTTGAGGTTTCGTGAGTTAGAGAGAAAACTGAATTGGATTTAATTTTAATGTGTATTCAACTTCATGAATCTTTCCTTTCTGTATTCAAGGCTGTTAGCATCTTGTGCATCCAGTCTGTGAGAAGAATGAGACTGCATCTGCAGTTTCTCAGAGCATGTGCTGTTTTCCTTGGAAACCAAAAGGACAAAGGCGGCAGGGGAAAAGTAGGGAAATTTCACATAAGATTTATTTCTACACCAGAAAATTTCTAGAGCCAGGCATTACCAACATTCACCTACAGAAGAAAGGGAAAACATTGAGGGATGCCCTAGAAAAGGGGAGAGTTTCAATGTAATAATTCATGGGTCTAAAAAGGAATAAAAAGCATTCAGTTGAACTCTGATAAAAGCAGCCCCAACAGATCCTCCACTAGGCACTCATATCCCATCCCATGCTGGAATCAGGTCACAGCTGAAGTCCCAGAGGGGGGCTGAAGCTAGGCACCTATGTATAGAATATGGGGTATTCCCAGCTCCACAGCTTCTTTGCTCTGCCAAGGCTTCACCTTCCAGATAGATCTGGCCCAGGCATGGAAGAGATAGGGAGTATCAATAGTGATGGAAGTTCCCTTGTGGTGCTTCTATATCCAATGAAAATTAAAAGCAAAGGGAATTATTTAATTGGGAATGGATAGCCTGTCTTTCCAGAAGTGACTGCAAGAGCTCTTCACTTCTATTTTATTAATAACGTTATCCATAATCTTAATTTTGTCCTGCGCATGCTACTTTTGACACTGTATTTATAGTACAGCACAGGTCTCTCCTACAGAAGGGAGCCACAGGTGAACACCATAGTCAGTGAGAGTAAACATTTAAGATTTTTTTTATTTTTCTTGGAAAATTACCGGTTTAAATAAGTAAACACCTACTTATGTTACACATAATTAAACTGCTTCTTCCCCATCTCTGAAATAGCTTGTGTTTCCCACATGTTTTCCCACATGTCACAAAATCTATGGCAGCCACAGCAACCCAAAACCAAAGATATAATTGCAATAATTGCAGCTGAAGCACAAGGGCAGTGGGTAAAATATGACAGTCATGTAGCCTTTTCTTTCTGCAGTGGGCACATAGTACTGCAAGTGGAATTGTTGTTATGTGAAGCAACCAAAACCTTGGAAGACAACTGAGGAGCTGACTAAAATGAGGATGTCAGTATAATTAAGCCTAAAGGGACACTTGCTTTGTTATGTCTTCAGAGTACGCCCTCAGAGAATACTGTGCTGTACATTTGCAACAGAAAACTTTGAACAGGGGTAAGGAAACCATTTTTCTTTTTATTTGCTGAATATGTTGTATTGCATGCAGTCTCTTGGTTAAAAATTCATAAATCTTTAGCACTCGAAATTCTCAAGCAGTCCTACTTTCAACACACTTTATATTCTGTTGGCCTTATTCTTAAAAACAACCAATAAAATTCCACTCTACAACCTATCCTGTGCTAAGGGGTTTTGCAAAGAAACAGTTCCCTGAATCCTGGGTTACCATAATTTACAATTCAGAATGAAAAATATCTGCCAGAATTAGCTAGCTGTTAATTACACATCAACAAATGGGACTCCAGAGGGTGTGGAGAAAGAAAGGAAAAGTGTGAAGAAAATTACTTGCATTCAAATGATTTATGAAATGTGACAGACATGCATTAGAAGAAAAAAACCAAAACAACAGAGAAGCAAAAGATTGACCTACACATGAGGTTCTCACAGAGTCCAAATTAAAGTGTACATTTCACAGCATCTTGTGGTTGTGGTGAAAAGTGAAGCTGATAGTCAATGAACAGCCAGGAGATAATAATCCTTATTATGTGTTAGACAATCTAAATTCACATGAAAAAGAATTTTGGGAAGTAACCAGTAATTTTCATGGACTTAAAAATAAGTGCTGAGACAAGATTGAGTAAACATTTTTTTTTGGTACAACGCTGACACATTTGATTTTGACAGTTTTAAACTGAAACCTTTAGGCTTTGCTATTTGAAACAACAGGCTTCATTTACAAACTGACCAGAGTTCCCAAAAACAAAACAAAAAAACCAAAACAAATAAAGTGCCCAAAACAACCAAACCAAACAAACAAACAGGAATATTTCACCTGAAAACATTTTTCTTCTGAAAAGCTGACCTTAATGGACAGAATTTTTCAGGTGGAGTGGGAGAACAAAAAAACCCACACACAAACACACAGCCATGCTGTTCTAATTCACTCAAGATTTTCCTTCATCTTCCAGTTCAGCCATTAAGCTGAGGAATCCATTATTCATCCAAATCTAATAATTATTCCATCAGAATTCAGCAGCTGAAGTGTTCTTTATTGCTATGAAGATTACTATAGCAGTGTTTCTATTTCACCTATAGAGCACTGAATTAGTGTTTTATTCCCCTTTCAACTGGAATAACATTATTCATATGATTCAGTAATTCAGTGCTTTAAGTTGTCTGATCAAGTGCTCCTTGAGAGTGTAAAGATGGTAAAGTTTTAGAAATTTTAACAAATAGATTTGAATGTAGTTATAAGTAAATTAAAACTAGCTTTGCTCATTCCCTAGATTTTAAAAGTCACATAAATGTAGTCTTCCTGTTTGTTCTTTTTTTTTTTTAAATTTTTCACACATTCCTGGTGAGGAACTAAAAACACCTCCCAAAAAAATCCTCCATAGTCCACCATTATGAAATAGGTCTCATTGTCATGCTTTTTGTTATCCAAATAGCAGTAAATAAAAATCCTCTAATGGCACTTACATGCTAAGAATCAAGGATAACTTCTCTACATATTTTTTTTTCACATGCATAGGTCATATTGATGCAACAAATCCAAACCCCATCAGTGGTGAGCTGACCATAACATTTTATGTGCTTATTACTCTAGTAATAGTTAACCATTTTTCACATTAAAAGGTAGGGTTATCACTTACTGTTAGCAGGTAAAATGTTGGAAATTATAGCACAAGCATTTCTGTCAAGACATACGAGCTTTTTCAAAATTCCAGGTTGCCTCCAGCAGCCATTTCAGCTCTAGGGTTCCCTTGTCCAGGGATCTGCTTTGTCCTACACAAGGGACAGTTTTACACCCATGCAAGGTGCAACAATGGAAAAAAAGCTCCTGAGGCTGCCTGCTAACTATATGCATCACCTGTTCCCAAACACTAGAAATCACACACATCTATTACAGCATTCCCTTCATGCTGCCTCACTACTCATCCACACATGTTTTGTTAAAGGGAACCTCTGGGAACAGGAAGCAAAGAATGTATGAGACCGATGGTATCATCCAGTGTTTCCTACAGACAGATTCTGTACACTGACATGTGCTGACTGGCTCCTTTCACAACTCCCCCAGCTCATGCAAACTCTCTTTGGTGCTCTCTATCTACCTGTTGCCAGTTAATTGCCCTGAGTTTAATCCCTAATTTTGCATTTAGTGACAGTGTTACCTCCTTTCCCTAATCTGAAGTCAACCAGAGCACAAGACACAGCAAACTCCATTTTTTGCTGCAACCAGCCACAATCAACATTACTATGACTGAAAAATGAAACAATGAGGAAATGTATCCAAAACATTGGACATACTAATACAAGCTTGAATATGGCACTGGAAATCCATAGTGTATCACAAAATTAATTCAGATCTCCAGTGCTGTGAGATATTATGGATAGAGAGTACTCATAGTCTAGTTAGAACCTGCCTCTCATGAGTGCTCCCTCCCATCTACCTCTCTTTATAATTCTTGAAGAGCCAATAAACATCCCCTTACCCTGCAGATTACTCACTGCTGCCAAAACCAAGGTTATTTAGCTCTTCAGCCTGTTGCAGCACTGAGCAGCACACATACCATCTCCTTCAAACCTTTCCAGTCAGTGTTAGTGATTCACCTCAGTGCAGAAACACAAGACCTTGTCTCACGACTTTCATTCTATGTAGTGCACAATTAAAACTACTATTGTTGTTCTATCATAATTAAATCTCAATCCTTTTTGAGATTCTCATTAGTCCCCAAATTACCAAGATTTGTTTTCCTATTCCAGAATCAAACTCTCATTTGCTTCTCATACATATACAAAATATGTACACATATACTTTTTCTTATTTTTACATATATACACACCTGCACACATTGCTTTGTATGATGCTATTGACACTTTGTTCACTCCTTAAGAGAAGGGATAAATGAGGTAAAGTTCATGTGAATTTTTATACAGAGGTGCAAGACAGGTTGGTCTGCTTGGAGCCAACTGAAAGTCACAGAATCAAGATTAGAAGAAGAGACATATGTGAGCTCAGCACCAAACTAAGGTGGCCACATGATCTTAAGATCAAGATGCTGGCTGCCATAATAGACCAGCTTACTTCCACTCCACCCTTTAATTATTTGTTCTTAAACGTTCAGAATTCTCTACTATTTCTGAGCATTGTTATTTGCAGAAGAATTTCTGTAACAACAGAGATTATGAATTCCTGGTCTATCATTTCCTAATGGACTAAAGTAAGTATCTGATATTCAAAGTTTGAGCTGACTAGCTTTAATTGTGTTCCAGGAAAATATTGCTGATTGTTAATTCCTCTGGTTTTTCCCTATCAATTAACATTTATTGTGGTGCTTCCCTGAGCCAGTCTTGAACAGCCAGTAGTTTATGACTAGGCAGTTTCTTCTGTTGTATTTCTTATATATGCCAACAGAAAGCAAAGAAATATGATTTCCTCTCTAAAGGAAATTTTCCGAGTGATATAAAATATATCGTAACTGCTGCAGCAAACTGCAAAGGACAGTAAATCATCTAACAATTTAAAATTTTAAAAGAGAAAATATACAGCCAAATAAGTGGCTACAAACCTCAATAATATCATAATACCAAATATCCCTCAACATTCATTTAAAAGAGATGGATGTGAAGATTTTTAGAATTTGTTGCAAACCCAAAACTTTCCTTTAGGACTGCATATCTTTGCATTACATTTACTGCATACAGCACATAGAAGCTGGGCAGTATCTCATTTTTCAGAAATTAAAAAAGGTATAATTTTTGAGCTGAAGCTGCACTTATCAAGACTATTTCATCTATAGAGGAATTTATACCACCTTACATAAAACTTTGTGCTGCAAGTTTTGTAACTATTATCTTTTCAGTATTCTCAGACAGCCCAGTGACATATGGGAGATGTGTCCAATGCTTGTCTGTTTGTCTGTATCAATAATATGTGATCTATGAACAATGGGATGTGTAAGTATCAGACAGTGAAGTATCAACACAGTTAAAACCAGGCAAGCATTTGGGCCCAGGTCCTTCAGGAAACACATAATCTCTTTAAAAAGCTGGACTGAATTTGGTTTCAGAGAGATCTGCTCTTATACTGAATAACAATTCCTATGAAAATCTAACAGTGCTGTATAAGATGCTATAAGAGATGCTGATTGGACACTTGACTGAAGTCAAAGGAGAAATGATCCTTAAGTTTTCAAGACCAAGCTCACCAAATAGAGCTATCAGCAGCATTCACTTTCTATTAACTAAGCACAAACCAGGGCAAGGAAATTAAATTTAACTGCCCAAGAACTTCACAGTGTGAATCACCATAAACAACCATATTTGTACAACAAAAGGTAACCTAAAAATTACATGCACTTGTACTTTGATACACCAGTTATTCAGAATGGAGTGGAAAATATCTTGCTATGTAATTTGAAACTTAAAATTATGCCAGCTTTACTAACTTACAGATTTTGAGCACAAGATACTACACAGCTTGACAACTACTTGTGAAGCTTATGCCAAGATGAGCCTCAGCCCTAAAAATTTTACTTCTGAGTTACTATGCCTTATTATTAAACAGGTTGAATTTGGGGGACACTAACAATCTGGGATTTCTGTCTCTTCAGTGGCAGTAAATCCAATGAGGGCTGGTGTGAGCACACACTCCTGCAATAAGCACATTACAGATTCTTTTATTTTTTGAGGAACATGGACAGAAGGAGTCTTTCCTTCCATGAATTAGAGGTCAGTGTTGAAAGAATGGTATTACTAGATAAGCTTGTAACAAGAACTAGTTCCACAAATATGAAATAGTGCTTCTCTGGAAAGGAGCAGATGCCAAGAGACATTCTCTACCCTAAAAGAAACCCAAAATTTGGAACAGAACTTCTCATAAAAGCAAATATAAATGACTGAACCTAGAGAGGAAGATGTTTCTCTTTGAATACTCTGCATCCAAGGTTTCTTAGAGATTCCAGTACATGAGGCATCCACAAAAGGATCCATTCAGACCATACTTCACTTAAACTATAGGGGTGACCACACTTGCTCAAATACCTATTGCAAAGGAAACTTACAGATTTGTTTCATGAAAGTCTTCTATATGTAAAACATTTAAAGAAAATAATATTGCTTATGTTGAAATACATAAAACCAAAAAGCATCATGTTATTGGTTTAAAAATTTTAACAACTTTAAAAATGGATTTATTGGCTTTTACATTTATTGAGTCTTCACCTTACAACAGAAAAAATGCTCTTTGAAATCATTGAGGCTAAAAATTCAATTATTTGGGGATTTTTTTATAAGAGAAAGTAAGGTTGTTGAGTAATCCCATTGCTCTGACACCTGAAGAATTAAAAAATACCCCAGCCCATAATTTTGAGTTTTATAATAAAAGAATTGTCAACCCCAATGATCTCAGTAAGAGAAAAGTTAAGGAACAGCCCATAGGGAAATGAGATGCCAAGAATGTAATAGAGCAAACAAGGGCAAAAACATCATCAGGGAAAGAATCTTATGCAACTTATAGCAGTCTGACCTTAACAGCGTTATTTGAAGAACCACTAAAGCTTATTGTTTTACACCTCCACCCATAACAGCACTGAAATATATACAGATCCTCTAGCACAGTCAAGTAGCCCCACTGAAATGTTGTCTCTCTGACTCCTGGTTAGCAGCTCTGTTAATTTTTAGATTATTGTGTGCTGTTAAATTGGATTATTGTGTGTTGGTTAAATTGGATTGTTTAATTGCATTAAAACTTAAAAAAATGCCACAAGTGCACCTTTTCTTTTTGAATGCAAAGGAAATGAAAGATCTGTCTGGGAGGGTTAGATCTCAGTTCGTACTCAGGGAGTGTAAAACCTGTGTAGTAGTCTTGGGCAATGGCATTACATGAATGGAATATCAGCATTAATAATTACTCAGTGAAAACACATCAGCCCCTGCAGCTCAGTATTCCAGTTTTGCCCTTCCTGCCCTGACACACACAGGCCTAGTTCCCTGTCCTTACTACCCCTACTGCTAATACAAGAGAGTAATACAAGTGTCTGTCCTTACGTTTCTTTCCTCATTATTTAACATACATTCTACATCATGGTTTTCTTGCTGTCTAGTGCATCACAGTGTGTTTCCACAGGGTATTAACCAGCTGCATTCAGTACAAATAGTGAATTCACTGGAACAGCTTATTACCACATTAATTTTTAATTTGTCCTTACCCTAGTCCCAAACCAGTAGTTTAGTTTGGAATGCCTAACATGACTTTGTAGCATACTTTTCATTTTCACACAATCTCCTATCACTGATCTGTTCCCTGTGCCTCACTTCTGCCATGCTGGCTCAGTGTAATTCTAGCACGGCGTCAAGAAGGCAGGAGGAAAAGCAGGACATGACCTCAACCAGGACACATGTAAATATTTTAATCATTATGTTATTAAGACCTGGTTAAAACAGGTGCAAGAACCACCCACGGAGGAGCTCCCTGATCCTGAGGGAAATTGCACCTTTTGAAATACCCATGTTGTCATCATATTTGTCATCTGCAAGGGAGTTTTCTGATTCCATAGAAAAGATGGAGCCTGCTTGAGTTAATTCTGGTCTGTCTCCAGACCAGTCAAGGCAATGTGGGCAATTCATTTTCTCTATCTTTCTTCATCATTAGCATGGTACTAGTCTGACTGTAGTTGAAATCTGCTTTACTAGAAAGTTTTCTTGTGACAGAGCCTGTAAGAAACAAAGCTACATACCAAACCTACAGGTTGTTTGTGAGATTTCTTGCTTTGGCTGGAACCTCTCTGTCCATTAATGTGTAATTCTTATTCTCATAGGGATCTGTTCTTTTCAGACAGTATTTACTTCCACTGCATCATAAATCATGAGAAATGTGACAATCTTCCATTATATTTGACTTATGTTGTCTCAACTTTGCATCAAGAGATCTCCAATTCAGAATCTACATGTTATTACTTACTCAAGTCTAAGAAAATATGATTACATCTTCTATAGACTTTTAACTTTATTCTTTCCCAATACCTTCCTTTACCTTTTTTATGTCTCTCTCTCTGGTCACAAAGGATTCCTTTTGATCTCATTCTTCTAAATCTATCAGGGTTTCTTCTCCTCTGCAGTAGTACAGCACCAGGTTTTGAGAATTCAGTAATTTCTCTGCTACTTTAATGATTTCTAAGTTGCTGCAGGGTGATTTTTTTCTGTGGTGCATGCCATGGTTAATTGCTATAATTGTTCTCTTTCTTGTGTTATTTATACCCTCACATTACAGTGCTGTAATTCTAATAACACTTAAATTAGATCACTGTGGGTCACTGGTACACCTGCTAAACTGAAAGCTTTAGGTCAAAGATTAGAAACTAAATGAGTGCTCTTAGATCTTTCTGTCCATTATGAAATTTGAAAATAGAATTTATCATTGTACTAGTATGCAATTTCCAACACTAACATAACTCTTTTTCCTTTTTTGCTCTTTTAAGAAAGAGAATTAGCCATTTTGCCCACTTTAATACTATTGATTGTTTTCTTTATAGCCTCCTATGGCTGGTCATTTCTAATTCATATCCTCCAGTGAAAATGTTCTCTCCATCTGCTATAATTAAGCTTTCATTAACCCATACACATTTACACCAAATGTGTCTCAGTGTCCTTCCATGGAGATATAAATGGCTTTCTTAGTTTGCTGTAATACCCACTAGGCAGCAACAACAAAGCTGCAGATAACACACTATATAGTATATTTACTGTATTTCAGGCACAACTTCAGAACTTCTGCACTCAGTAACCGTTCCAAACAGTATATGTTCTCTGGGAAGACCACCCCCATCCCAACATCTGCACAGTGAGAGTAATATTTTAAGTCTTTTTTGATTTTTCTATCTCTAACAGAAAGGGATAAATTAAAAAAAAAATAAAAAGATGGGGTCAGGGGAAGATAGGGAGACTGAGAATTATAAACCTATACACAATATGACTACTTTTTTAAAATTTTTAGAAAAGAGGAGAAGAAGGAGGGAGGGGAAGGAGAGAACAAAAAAAGTATTTCAAACAATCTAATTGTGGAGAGAGAAATTTGTAAAAAAGCCTACAAAACTACTTCTCTAAGTGAAATGCTTGTGCTAAAAAAAAGACAAAAAAAACCACCCCCCCCTAAAACCCACACCAAAACCAACCAAACAAACCAACCCTAACCACCATCTAGAAAACCAAATACCATAACTTATTCATAAAAAGTTGTGATTCTGTGAAAACTAAGGAGATAGAATTCATCTCCAAATGTTCAGGTTTCGAATTTTTCATATATAAAGTAACAGATGAGGTGCAGCCTCCTCTTTGTACCTTATTCAAGACCAGGTGTCAAGCCCGAGTTACAGGATCTGCCTCCCTGCTCAGTTTAGATGAGGATTTTAGTCATCTCAGTTTTGCAGGTAATAACAAGAGTCTGCCTTGCAATGGGTTACACTCTGAAAACTGAAGGACCTGAACTTGCTGCTTTAGTCTAAGTATCATCTCAATCATTTTAATTTTGATGAATCTTGCTAAAAACATTTTTGCAAATCAAGAATATGCCACAAGGCTCCAATCTCATTTTGCTTATGCTCTTCTCTATATATGCATGTGCTCTCACTTGAATCCATTCATAATAACTTTTATATAGATTTCTCCAGCTTCACAGATGCCAATGACAGCAAGACATTTTGGGTTTGCTTTCATATCAGATAATTCTATTTTATTTATAGGGCTGGTAAAAGGACAGAGAAATTGCATGAAAATGCAGCAACCCAAACAAATCAAGCCATGCCTGTGCTTTGCTGCTGGAAAAGATATGGAAGAAAACATCAATCCAGAAAAATCTGAAAGATTCTCAGTGCCTGTAATTATCATTGCCTAAAAACAGTGCCTCATTCTGTTATGCAAGGATTCAAATCAAATGCATCCATTCCAACACTGCCACCCACTATGTCATCACAATTGCATTTTAAAACAGCTCGTTGTCGTCTTACAAGAAGAACAAGGGTTAAATCTTGCTCAACTTCAGATGGTTTAGGAAAGGCTTTCCTACAGCCAGATTTTTTTTGTTGTTGCATCCAGATTGGGTTACAGTAATTCTTTGTTTGCAGGTTTGCAACTACCACTTTTACAGGTGTTGCAGGAACAAAATGCAACAAGAAGGAAATCTCCAGTTGGGGAACAGGGTGTTTGGTACAGCTGACCATTTTATCCTGCAGTCATTTGAAAATTGTTTTTGATACTCTTCATTCAAGGTTCTGATGTGCCCATGACTAATGTACTAGAATGAACATCCTAAATTATATAGTTCCAAATATTTCCCAGACTGAACAAGTACCAGACACTGGGAAAACAAAAGATCCCAGAGAAAGACAGTGGTATGACTTTTTCCTAATGCTGCAGAATTTCCTTCCTAAATATCCCAAGCTCAGCTTATCTCTATATATATTTCAGAAGTGCTACATCATAATACTCCAAATGAAAATCCAGTGCAACTTGTTGAAAACTGCTAAAAACTAATAAAGTATTAAAAAGTACTGAAGTACTATAGTAATGCATTGGAAGTCATAGAGGAAAAAGCCCTTAATTTATTAGATTTACTGGCAATCCCCCCACTTCAAACCTACAGAATTTGATTTTGCAAGTAATTTGAACCCCATGGTCTGGAATTGGAGTAAATTTCTACCTTAGAGTCTTGGGACAACATTAAATAATATTTTATATCTTAGATGTTGGTGTCTTTCTCTCAAATATTGTTTATACCTTTGCAGAAAGTTTGTATTTCCTTCCCATCCCGACTAACATATTTTACATTTACTTTGCAATTAAAGTATTGTAGGAGATGCACAGGAAAGAATGATATAGTTCCCTGAATCTCATTTTCCTCTTACAACTTATTGACTCCAGAGCTATGTGGAATTCACAAAGAAACAGTGAAAGCTGAGTTTTCAAAAGGTTATGTAAACTCTCATGAATGCAACAGAACTTGCATCAAAAACATTATTTTTGTTATATTTCAGTAACACTGAATTATTTAATACATTTTGAGGATATTATTCTTGCACACACTTAAGTCTTCCATTGAAACTTGTGCCCCTGAAATCAGCTGGGCATTTCCATAAATTATATCCTACGGAGCGATGCCAAGCTATTGCAGAGATTGCTTACATTGTTTGTACATAGACTGAGGTTGTATTTAAGTTTGTGAGTTGCTTTGTCGTGTTTTGGGATTTTATAATTAAATGATTGCCAAATTATTAATTTAACAGATTAAAGAATTATGTAGGGAAAGCTCCTTTAAAATTATTTACATGGAAGGATAAGTGCATTATAAGAAAAGCAAATTATTTAAACAGGGATTCTCTATTAATTGACAATCTTTTCCTTTATTATGCTAACAATGCAAGAATGATGGAAACTTAGAGACTTGCTGCATGAATTATTAAGTATCCTGAAAAAGTGAAGTATTTTCAGAGAAAATGTTTACACAGTGATATGCAGAAGTCCATAAACATTGCAATTAACTAGAAAGATAAATGGTAAAACTCTGACTGTAGCCCCACTTGAGCCTTTTTTTTTAATTATAACATTAATTTTTTGTTTTGCCTTTAAATACTCTTAGTAACGGTATGAAGCACCAGAGAAAAACTTTAATACATTTTCAGAGAGAAAAAACAATTTTTAAGATCTTACAGTACCAGAACAATCAAGGGACCCCTGCAATTTATGGTTGCAAAACAGTCTTTCCCTCCAGTTGTATTTAAACAGACACCCTGTAAAATACATATGAATTGGAATGATTGCTTTGTGTTGTTGATCATTTGATGTATTATTATTTATTCAACAGCACCCAAAACTGAGCTTACCACATTCACCTCTCCAAAAAAGAACACAAACTGGAACTCTGCCAGCATTAATTTTAGACATGACAGAACGACTAGCAGTGGAAAAGGAAGTCTTGATTCTGGGAACCAGTCACAGTCTTCCACTCCAGAAGTAGCTTCATGCTACTCTTTTGGGAGAAGACATGCACTCTACAGCCTTAAATAGCATGTTTCTTACAGTACAGAGTTGGAAAAAAATAGGGAATCATAAAAGTGATAAAGAAAAACATTTTCCCTGGGAGTTTGCATGAGATTATTTTCTCAACAGATTGATTTCTCTAAACTCACCTTTCGCCTCTGCTTCAGGCTGTCCAAATCTTATTATTTATTCCTCTAGTCAAGCCCCTTCCTCCTAAATCTATCACTTCAGATATTTGCAGCATAAAATAAGAATACTATTTTCCTTAAACAGCTTCATCAGATCGTCTCCTCTTCCTCCCTGAGGTAGATTGCTCAAATAATGCTGCCCCCTCTCTATCCCAGGCAGTGCCTTGTTCTAATTCTGCTCCCCATCAAATCCTTATTTAAAATCCCTGTGGTAGAATCCAGCAAGGGTAGATTGGCAAGAATAACAACAGCAGATCCTCAATGCAAGAACACTGAGCAAGTGTGTACCTGCCAGCCCAGGGCTCGCTGGTCCTCAGAGCTGGGTGTCACTGCCAGGAGCCACGGGGAGAGGATTTACCAGGAGCACACACCCATGCCTTCCTAACTGGGGCTTCCCCTGTGTCTTCTATCAGTTTCTCTTCCCCATTGAGACTGATTTTTTTTTCCTCTATCTTTCAAAACAAGTAAAATATTCAGGTCAGTAATGATACCTGCTTTACTGAAGCACTCTTTAAATATTTTATGTCATACAAATGGTCTTCAATTACAGGGAAAAATGTTTTTTCACTATATAATGACAGCTGATTCATCTTATTTGTTGAGATAAAAGATTTAATAAAAATTATCTTCCTCCACTTTTGTTGTCTATGAGGCTTTTGCTTACCAAAAGAAAAGAATCCCTCCAACAAGTTACATATTTAATGAGAGAACACTTATTTCTGCAACCTCTCTTAACACATTGTGTAGGCTGCATCTGAGTGGCAGAATGCCACAAAGACTTTGCTCTTCAAAATGTGACCAGAATCCCTGTTGGATCATGTTTACTCCTCTTTATGAGTGAAAAGGGAGCTTACGAATAGATGCACAGCAAAATATTATTCAAATGTCTTTCTACACCTGACAAAGCAACACTGAAACAAACAAAAAACCTAATGAAAAGTGGAGAGAAAAAAAAGGAAGTTGCAGATTTGTATGTCAGCTGGAGAGGAGGTGTGGCTTCCTTTTTACAAACACATGAGTATGCATGAGGAATGTTTGAGAAATGGGGCTCCATCTCTGTTAATGGGAGTACAAGTTTCCAGTGTTTTCCTCAGTATCTGCCTAGATAGGCTCTCCTGTTGCAGTCATATTCTTTTTTCATCTGTATGTACCTGTGTATGCATTGCCTAATTGACAGTGTAAGCAAAGAGAGGCTAAAGTTTTAGCTCTTCATTGTGGATGAAGAACACACCACAATGGGTATAGAGCAAGATGCTTCTTTGCCTTCCTTCTCCTTGCAATATGTGGGATTAACCTCCTGGCATAAGTGAATGCTGGCAGAAGCAAATGCCTGCCTGCTGCATGCTGAGCTGCCAACAAGTTTTAGAAACTTGGCTGATAGCAGGAGCAGGTTGCTCAAAGCAAAAAGAACTGAATTCATGAAAAGGGTGAATCTTCTGTAGTGCTCAGTTCTCCTTGGTCTCTTGGTTGTTTTGCATATTAATATCTATTGACAGTTATGCAGTTCCTATCACATTCCAGATTCCTGCCTGCTATCTGTTGCTGTCCATTCCTACTGATGTGCTAGTTCCCTTGAAAGCTGGCACAAACTAACAGATAACCTTGGCAAGAAAATTAGGTCACAAAATTGGGAGGGATGGTAAACTCCGCCTTGTTCTTCCTTCCTGCAGGAAGGTGTTGGTATCTTCATAATTACATGTTTATCTTTAGAGTTGCTTTTTGTCTAACTCCAGACCTCTTGATGGCTCAGGCTGCCTACATTTTGACTGTCACTCCAGTTCATCAGCAGTGAACATGCTGGCTCATTCACAAACTCTGACATAAGCCACACTAGCAATAGTGTTGACAGCCAGTTTGAGAGAGATACTCATCCTCTAAACTCAAGCCCAGCTACTAAAAAAACTCTAAGCTTAATCTTTTTGATTCTATAATAAACTTACTTAAAATATAGCTTTCCAGTTTCCCTCCCAAAAATGAAATAGGTAAAAATCTGAACTTCCAAATAGACAAACAGAAATGGGGCTCCATATACTAAGTTGGCCATTCTAGAAGTGTTCCCACTGCTAGTGACAACAGCTTTGTGATTTACAGGCCCTTTCTAACAAAGCAGCTCCAGTTCTGTAATAGGCTGTAACTCAACTCTGAATGGCAATAAATTAATCTGAAATGCTGATATAATGCTCCCCACTTGGGCCAGTTTAAAGAAAGCAGAAGGCAGTGAGTGCTTCTGGCAGGCTCAGCTCACAGCAGGGCTGAAGAGCAGTGACTTCCCAGCCTCACTGCCTTCAAACTGCACGAGGTTCTGGGTGCCACCTGTGCACCTCCCCCTAAATTCTGTCATTTGTTCTTTATTGGTTGATAAAGACAATCTCTGAGGCATGTGCCTACAAAATAATTCTTTCATACTGTTCATCTGACTTCTTTCCCTTTGCCCTTAGCAAACAAAACATGGAAACATGCCCAGAATAACAGAGACATATACAAGTATTCTACATTAATTACTGGGATTTTTTCCTCCATTTTCACTCTGAGTAATTTGCACATCTATAACAAGTATTCACAAAAGTTCATGTAAATATGAAGCTTTGCATAGTTTATATTAACATATTATTTGTGTATATTTAAAACCAAAAGTAATTAGAAACATAGCTCAAGGTCACCATTTATGGTGGATACATTTTCAATTAAAATTACTTTCACTTCTAATTTCTAGTTCTTTTTGTGGTATCTTCTCTTTAATTGAGAAACTACCAAGTGTTTGCTTTTAAAATAGGTATGCCTCTAGACTAATCTGAAAACTAACTGTACAGCATGTATGGAGTGATTGTGATTAATGAAACGGGTGTTTTTTAACTCAAATTACAGCAAAGGAATTATCTGGAGCTGAAACTGATTTAAGGAGAGAATATTCCATAAAGGAAAAATTACCTCACGCTTTTTAATAAAACATTTTATCTTGACCCGTCTTCCACCTAAGTTAGCACTTACAAAAATAACATTTCCATGGTAACTGTTCTTTTGCTTCATTTCTGGAGATGCTGAGGAACCTCAGCTGCCACTGATATCAAACAAATCTATGTGTGCTTCACACTCCTAAAATTCGTATTGCATATATTTTCCAGTACAGACACTCAATTTTTCATTTATTCCTTTTCTCTAAATTCAGTTAATATCTGTCCCTCAAAAGCATTTGGGCTGCATAATTTGAAGTATGTGCATCCCTGAGAGTTTACAGAGCTGGTAAGTAGAATGAAAACATGCTCAACGCTCAGTGAGAAGTTGAATAGAGTTAGATGCATATAAGCTTTGGAGAATACCACTAGAGATGTATCTGTGTCTTGCAAGACTAAACAGCTGCAGAAATGTGTCCTTAAATTTTAGAACAGAGATAGATCCTAATTGAAAAGATCAGTACAGATATGTGTTAGCTCACCATCAGAAACACACTTTGTAATATTATGTCCCATTGTTTAACTGCATAAAGCACACATTTCCACACAACCTGAGACTGACCAAAGCACCACCTATAATAGACAGCAATTGCATTACAGCATTTTACTCACAGCAAAGCTGGGAACATCCCAAGAGTCTATTATCCTCATTTATAGTTACTCAAGAGATTTTATTCTTGAAAATTGGTTATGGTCTATAGCAACAGTATTAACTCAGTTCTCCCCTCACAACAGAATGCATTTTAAAAATGACAAATGAAAACATATTCAAATGCGGAGTAAAACTGTAGGTGAGTTGCAGGGCAGTCCTAGCAGACATGAGAAAATCCAAATGCTCCTAATCTTGGGGAATTAGTTTATCTCTGAGGTAGCTGTCAGAGTGTAGATTAGTTTCATTTCTTCGAAAAACCATAGAAAAGTGGGAATTGAGAACTTGATCTTATAATATATTCAAATTCCAATGGAAGTTTTATGCAAGACTTCTGTTATTTCCAGTTTTCAAAATGTGAACTAAAAGTCTTTCTCCAAAATCAGGCCAACAAAAGGTAATTTACTGAATTTTTCTAGTATTCATTACAAAAATCATCCTTCTTTTCCCATTTTTCCAATTTTCTATTAAGAAAAAAAACTAAAAGAGGACTGATTATCAGCAAAGGACCACGGCTGCTGCCATTTACCCAATCGTCTTCCAGACTGTGTTCTACACACATTCCATAAATAGCACAGAAGGAGTGAGACTAAATCAAAATGAAGATTTTTTTTTTTACAGAAAAATCTGTATGATGAGACAGTCAGCACTGAACAGGTTTTCTTGAAGGTTTTATTTATGAATATGGAATGAAGATTTTTATATTTGGAGTTTTGTTGCATTTTGGTTTTTAACGAATGCAGAGATACTGGAAAACAGAATGACAACATCTAGAATGTTTTCTGTCATCTCTGTAGGCTAGCACAGCTCTTTCCCTGAATAAAGCAGATTAAAAGTTAGATAAATTTTGAATTATCTTTACCAAGGGTATTTCAGCTATATGCCTTGTGTCTTAGTAATAACATAGATCTTTCACGTCTACAAATTAGGAGGAAAAAACAAAGGCAAAACAAAGAAACAAAAAACCCAAAAGCAAAACAAAACAAAAACAACAAAACAACCACAACAAACCCTTAACCAGAAACAACTGTATCTAAAGTGGCACTTTTCAGTCCCTGAAAATATACATTTATGTTTTATCAGACAAATTAAGAAATTACTTGACTGCTTTGCCACTACTTTATTTTCTGTTATAACTTTAAAAATAAATTTTGTATTGAGATCCCTGTGCACTTTCGTCTTCAGGACTATTACAGCATTGTAGATGACTAGTCTTCAGTAATAAACAATATTCATTAAACCATTTGATACATAAAAGAGGTACATATACTTCTTGTAAAAATTCTGTAACTTCCTCCCTACATCACTGAGACTCATGTACAGTTGTTCAGTATTTTAAATAGATTGGTATTTACAGAGCATATTATTATACATAAATATATACATTACATTGGATATTGCATGTATGAGAATTATATACATTACATAGGATATATTACACATACACCTCTTCCTTAATACACAGAGATAATTTTAATATGCCTATTTCCAACTTCTTTTATGAAAATATATTGGCAAATGCTTTCAAGAAACTGGATAATCTAAACGAGCAAATGGATATTGCAAAAAAGTTCTAATGGGTATCTCTCTTATTTGTTAAGCATCTTTTCTTAGATTACATTTTCTTTCTGCTTTGTTTCCATTACTTTTTCTAATGAACTCCAAAGGTAATTGAATTTTGGATACCTAAACAAGATTTTAAGAACACTTATTTTCATACAATACTCATCATCCACCTGGCAATCTCAAAAAATGTTAAGCAGGTGTAATTAAACTGCCTGTATGGTAGCATGCTAGGCAGAGAGAGTTTTATACCTCATTTACAGTTAAGTTAGTTTTATAATGTAAATGTTATGGTATTTCCAAAAAAAAAAATAAATCTGATTTTAATTTCTTTTTGAGGTTTTCCCCAATACTTTCAGTGGCATTTAGTCTAAAGTAAGTTGACACAGAAGTAGTTGCATGAAATCACCTTACTCTTAGAACACTGGATGGCAGCTGCCCCCTCATACAAAACTCCCAAGTAACTGAAAGAAAAGTTTGACTTGCCTGGCAATGCAATGGCATTTCTGATATTGCCATGGTGTAGAGTGACTGATCCCTTCTGGGCAGTTTTTCTCCTGCTATTGCCCCCTTATCATCCTCCCTTACTGCATCTTCACTTGAACCACTGTGACTCCTTCCCTCCCTCAAAACTCTTTCTCCCCTCCCGCTCACTCCCTCACCTTTTTTACAATCATTTCATTCCAAATCATCATCTGCTACTTGGGTTTCTGTACAGAAAGCAGAGACTGCTACAGGAGCAGCAACAGGTGGGCTGGGGTCATAAACAACAGATATGACACAGTCAAGAAATTGCTTTCAGGTGTGGCTAATCTGGCTACCAATGTCTTCATCCTGTGAGCCTTTGCATCACCTGTAGACTGCTGCCCACTCACCTCTGCTCCTCTGATTTCTCCCTAGCAGAATTCTATAATCTGCTACAGATTATGCTTAACAAATAAGAAAAGGAAAAAAGTTAGCATTTGAGAGTTCTTTAACCTACGAATTTTACAGAACTGGGGTGGAGAGCAGTCAGAAAGTAGGTGGAGAACACTAGAAGGTAGGGGGTAGGAGCAGCAGACTGACACCATAACTTGTGGGAAGCTAAAGGCAAAGATTTCTTTATCTGGATTGTCAGCAACACGATGGAGAGGCTATTTTATTGGATTGGGACATTAGTGAGCAGCATTTTATATTGGTGGGTATGACTATAGGTTTTCTTTGTTAAAAAGAAACTTGGGTAGCAGTCAATTCAGAGTGCCAGATACCAGAAATCAGAGCAGTAGCACTGAGCAGTACAATACAGAACACAAGCACGTATGCCCTTCAAAGCACCCCTGAAAATCTTCTTTTTATTCTCTAGCTACTTTAAAGATACCTTTAGAAAATGGACTGTAAATTTTGAGAAAGATTGGGGAAGGTTATTTTGCTCCCTGTACAGGAAGTTGGTTCTGTCACTACCCATTTCCCCAAAAGACAGGTGCTAAAATAATGTCTCTCTCTTTCCTCATCTGATAAAATTCTGAGATAATGAAAAATGCAATGAGGAACCTGTGATAGAAGAGAACTCATACAACAAAACAATGCTACTGTCAAGAATATACATGTTCTGCTAGATGCCTTGAAAGTCTCTTTCTAAACACACCATTCTCTAGGGGTGAGAATTACATTTGCAGGTTTATCCTGAAATACATTAAATATAAATTATATTTCTCTGTATTTAATGTGCTGTTTGACTACAATGTTGAACAGCCTGGCTCTGCAACTTCTACCACTTACCACACTCACTCCAAAGCCCAGAAGTGCAGCAGTTTGATGAATTCCCATATAGTATTAAATGTAGTTTGTGTTACTAAAGGGAAGTTATTGTCTATCCTGCATTGTAAGTATTTGCTGTGACAGATATGTATTTGTGTGTACCTTGACTTCATTCATAGAAGGAACTTGTACTGCCAATATTTAAGAATGAAAATGCTTAATAACTGTAATAAAAACTTCTATTTTCATCTCACAATAAAATAAAAACAATGTAAAATAACAAATCAAAGCAAAGCTTCCCAAGTAGAAAATGCACTTCTGTAGTTACAATGATGTTATGCTCCTTCTTTGTACAGCTGTTCATTCAAGTACAGTAAATCCTACGACAGGATGAACACATTTAATTATAATTTAAAATAGGTATGATATGTCTGTTACTATAGAAGTTTCCCTGAACTTGCAGGTGAATGATATATCAGAATGATATAGTGTTTCACAACCCAAAATCACAAAAGGTATTCACATTCCAATATCTGTCCTTAAAACCTTTCTCATTCTTCATGTTTGTAGCTAGCTCTATTATGTCCATAATATCCACGGAACATTGATGCAACAACAGTATACTTGTCACACTGCACTGTAATATTAAATACAGGAAAGAGGGTACTCAGAATGTGGCTGTTTTCAGTCCTGCCCCATGGAGATAATACATGGACCTTCATGAATTATTTTAATCTTAAAACACAGTTATAAATAGCTACTTTTAGTAAGCAGATGTAGTAGATCAGGAAAGGGTCCGTGTGAAAGAGGTAGCCACTAACAAAGGAACATCTTGCAATTTGATCATATCTGCCAGTAAGAGTAACTGCTATTGAATATCACACTCTGCTGTCTCAGAGGCAGCACACTAGGCTGAACAGCTTTTATTAATAGGTTATTAACCTGAATATTGCAGACATATCCAAAGATATGTGCTCGCCATTCTCCTGTGCCTGTGTTGAAGAGGATTGCAAAAGCCATTTTCTGTAACAATATAAAATATCTGTGTGCTCGTGCTGAAAGCAACTGGCTGAAACACTGCTGACCTACATAAGATTAGTCTCTGCTAACAGAGACTCAAAGATTCAGGGGAAAAGGGGGGTGATGGGAGGGATGACTTTAGGGGCACACATAAAATCAGCTAACACAGTGACATTTCCATACAGGATTAATGAAACTAAGTTTGCTCATACAATTCCATGTTATTACACTTCTAGCAGAGCAGGAAAAGTAGATTTTTAAGTGAGAAACAAGAATCCTTACCTTTCTGTTGAGTCTTCTGCAAGGCCACTAATTATTATAGTTTTTTTTAATATTATGCTCTGGTGTTATAACTGAGACCTGAAAACTCACTCAAATGGGCCATGAGAAATCAGAGGATTATGGGTTTCTCTCTTAACTTCCAGGTGGCAACAATCTAAGAAAAGTGCTCACCTGGCTCCCTTCGCCAGATTATCCCCCACACCCTCCAGCCTGTGCTGAATGTATCCTCCCCATGCCTTTGTTAAATCAGGAAAAGCCTGTTAGTCTCATCCTGCTCTGCCTGCCTTCAGAGGCAGGGAGGCCCTTGGCTTGCTGATATCACAGAACTTCTGCTGCTTTACCTGGGCTGGGGGATGTTCTCATTAAGAATCAGAACATAATGGCAGTAAAGTCTTTTTGATGGCATAGATATTTCAGCTCTCTTCCCAGGGCTGAGCTCCACTAATGCAGAAATATCAGTGGAGACGGTGAATGTTTCATATCCACATGACCATAACTACAAGGAGGATAGCAACCCTCTCCCTTCCTCATTCTTCTTAGTCACGTTATTTAACCTCCTCAAAATGTAGCTTTTCAGCTCAGGAGAACTTTGATTACAGAGCTAGATGCTGTACAAAATTCTAATTATGCAAATCTCACTCCAGTTGACACTGAGGTTTTTTTATCGCTTCGTTGTTTGCCCTTTTGGAAGTAATTTTTTCTGGACCAAATCAGTATAGTAGTGCTTTAGCTCCACTTTGAAAAGTGAAAAACAAGTAAAAACTGGGCCAATTGACTCCAGCATTGTATAGTTCTGCAACATTTAAATCCACAGATTTATTCACATATAGAGATTGGTTTTAGCATTTTATTTTAGCATTCTCACCCACATATCTATAGTACAGCAGATTATACGTGTGCTATACTCTTAGACTTTCTGTGCTTTTCCTGTATTTCCTTTCAACTTCAGTCTGAATACAATTTCCATCTGTTCCTATGGCTGTCAGCCTGCAGACATTCTCATTTTGTGATCACCTGTTCTCATGTATTCCTCATTTCTCTTAGCATTTCTTCTTCCTTTCTCAGAACAACCTATGTGCTTCTGACATCTGCTCACCACCATTATCTTTTATGAACTCCCAGGCAAAAACCCATTCAGAGATGTTGTCAATGTCAACTGCTCTGCCAAAATATTACACTTGGCATGTCTGACAGCCTGCAATGGGCTGACCTTCATTGTATCAATGCCCTCAAACAATATCTTTTATTTCACTGCTTGTCTATGAAGTGACTTTCACTTTTCTTAGACAACAAAATCACTAATACAATCCAATAGCCATTACTGAACTGACCACCCTGCACACGAGACAGGGAATAATGCAGTCCTTATTTTAGTCAGGGAGAAATTCAGCTGAAACAATAATGGCTTGACCCATCTAAGTACTGAAACTAAAATACTCCTGCATTTTCATCTGAAGGATACCAAAAGGTCTTTTCCAAAGATCACAGCATGTGTACATGTGTGATTGAATTCAGAAGAGACATTCAGACACTTCAAATCCCAATACTGTTCCCTAGCCATGGGACCAATTTTTCAAAACTTACTCTTTTGCTCTGTTAGGCTCCAAAGTTTAGGTTTTCACTCCTGAAGGGAAGAAAGCTACCTCATTTATCATGAAAACAACTTGGAAGCGAGAGCATTCACAGTCTTCCAGAAGTATATTTTACCTTGTACAAAATAAATAAAAAGTTCAATTAAATGTACTCAGAGCAAGTAACCTCATTCACTGTAGAAAAACAAGATTTGGCAACCTATGTTATTACTGTAAAAATATTCCTAAAATATTCTTTCTCAATCAAAGTTCTAAACACACAGGGGCACAAATGCTTTCACATTCTCCTGCATTCTCATAGCTCTGGGACTAAACAGTGCATAAACTGTAAGCACTTCATTTGCAACTGTCAGGCTAATGAACAGTGAACTGCAGAATATTTCTCTAACTGGAGGTCTAATTAACTCATAGGAAGTGATATTAAGTGATCCCATTGCACTTGAGCACTCTTGGGACATACAGAATTTAACATTAATTTTACATCTATTACCTGTAGCAGCTGCCCACATTGTTGTCATCTTAAGAGGACATCATATTTATTTTAAATAAAAAAACACTGTTCAGTTACTGCCAGGATAAAATAAGCACCAATCTTTATAATCTCTATGATATATACAAAAATTTGTCATGGAATGCTTCTTTTACCTTACATTTTAATACAACCAAAAGTGAGCATGCTACTCTGGGAAATTTGGTAGGTCACCTTTTGTTATTAGAAAGAATTTTCCATTTTTGAAGTGGACAACTAGCTGCACTATGATCTTCTGAAGGCTTCTGCAAATCAAGCCTTTTCTCCTGCTTTCAAGGACACTTGATTTCAGGAATGTGAACCAAAATTTTTCTTAAAATTCTGATATTAATATAATTTTAAAGCACTGTCAGTAAAATTCAGAAAAATTCTACTCTTATTATTTTTATAGACACTATACATAAATATTACTATGACTTATAATCTGTGATAGCTTTGCTGAAACTGTAGTCAGTTTAATACAGTTAAAATACACTTAAATAAGGTACTGTATTTAAAGAACAGTACTGAAATTCTTCCTCAGGCATGTGCAGGTTGCAATTGCCTTGTAGTCAGTATCATAACTTGCTTTGTGTCCCTATCCAACTTTATTGTAGTTGGTGGCAGATTGAAAATAAGCAATGAAACTAAAATTTGGGACTCCAATGCTTTGTTGTTTTTCTCAGTAGCTGCACCAAGGAAAGGTAAGCGGGTGAAATCTAGGATTGTTCCCTTGGTCTTTCTGTCTTTATGTGTTGGGGTGTGTAAAAGAGAAAGCCAGTGAAAGAGAAAGCAGTAATCAATGAGAAGAGCTTTGTGTCACTGCTCTGTCGTTGTGGTTCCAGGCTAGTCCAGGGAAACTGCTGCCAGCTGGTTGAGCTTGCTGTTGTTATGTGCAGGTTCCTGTGGAGTTGGAAAATCATCTTTCTCCTGAATTTGTTATATATGTAACTCTACAGGTAAAATGGTTTCATCATTGCTTAAGATATTCTTCAAAGATTTGATTTGCTTCTTGCTCTGCTACGTTCCAAAAGCACAATCTGGTAATGTGCCCTTGTGAGATGAGAAAACTCATCATGAAAAGATGAGTCCCTATACCGAAGGTAGATCATGTTATGATCATGTTATGATCATGATTATTCCTATTTACACTTAAAAGCAAGATAAGTATGAGTCCCATCTCCTCTAATATGGAAAGTTCAGCACAGTTTTACCAGTTCTTTTAATGACCCTGTTAAGGATCTGGGGATCCCTTACAGTGGGGAAAAAAAAAAGAAAAAGAAAAAAAAAAGAAAAAGGTATAATGAAGAAAAGAAAAAAATTATAAGAGGAAAAAAGGGGGCAAAACAATTTTTTCAAAAAGTTTTTTTTTTACTTTAGAAAACAGAACAATGCTTCTCTTCATGTAGGAAACAATTTTCAATTATGAGCTCCCAGCAGCAACCTTGTTTTATTCCTAATTGCTGTGCAGTATTGAAGACTGGATTTACTACAATTGTCAAAAATTCTCGCTACCTTTTATGATGGACTTAAAATGGAGAAATAAATATCAACTGTGTTGCATCTCTGACTGTGATGTGTAGTTGAACCACCACAGTAAATATTTTAATTAAAGCTCGAAAAACAAGCTGCAGTATTAGTAATGCAATAATCATCTTCAGGTTGTCTGCTTTTTCAACTCCAGCCTTCTTCACTCAGGGGACTGTTTTCATGAGAGTTTTACTAAAATCATTTCCTGAGCTTACAGGAAAGTCTTAATTACCTCACGTTAATTTTAACCATTGCTAAAAGATAATCAATTTCATCTTAAAAACAAAATAGGTTAATTTAACTCATGGAGTGTGTCTGAATATTAATGGTGTCTTATTTGCATATTCTTCATGATTAGCAGGCATGTAATAAGGAAAAAAATTGAAACAGCACTTGAATGAATAAGGGGAGGAAAAAAAAAGGAAACAGAAAAACTTGCAAAGAATGGCTAAGAATACAGGGACAGGTAAAATTGCAGTACTGCCTGGGTAAAGGCATCAACTACAACTGCACGCATTTGTTCTGTGATTGCAAAGAAATTTATCAAAATACCATCCTGCATTTATGTAAAAAGATAACCTTTACTGTCAGTACCAGCAATGATATCTCATCCATCAAAACCCTGGCATTCCAGTCTTCAGCTGTCATCAGAAAGACATATATGGATACTGTTTTTCTACATGGAACACACCATAAATACAAGCAGTGCATTATATTATTATTTTTTAACCAACTCACCATCCCAAGAGCTCTATTTTATGTATAAATATATTGCTCACCCTCTGTACACCTGTGGAGAAATCAGTATCACAGCTCAGCTCTGACACTAATATAGTCACAATGTAACCCTGTTCAGAAATTGTAAAACTGTGATATCTCACTGCAAATTTAAGGGTAAACTTTGCCATGTCAATAGGTTGAGTATCTCTCTGCTGTTACAAGTCATTCACCTGTTTAAAGAGAGGTTTTTCAGCTTTACCCAAAATTAAAGATTTTGTGACCAAACAGGTTCTGTATATATAACACATAAATTACAAAGTATTAATATTGGTAGGTATATTTACATATACACATACAAAAGACAAAAGCTCTGAGCTGTTCTACTAAATAAATCAAAAACATATACTGAGCCATTCCTATTACTCAAAATCTTTGTTTGCACTGTATTACAAATTCATCTTTGAGAGCTGAGCATAACAAATGCTTTTTCATGACTGAGAATATCTGTAAAAATTAAATCTTCCATAGACATTTCCCAGTTAACTATTTTGCTTAATAAATCAATAAATAGAGTAGGACAGCTCAACTGGGTATGACTTTATTTAATTTCTCTTGCCTTTGAATTAGCTTTCATCCAGATGTAGTGGTTTTTTCCCCCTGCCTTACTTTCCTCCTATTGTAGAACTCAATTTTTGAGTTCCAATGATTTCATCACAGAAAATAATACAGCCTCGACAATAATGTTTTATTAACCTTTATTGTTCTAAAGTCTACATCTGAGATTAAATCCCACGGTGCTAACTGTTGAAGGTTAAAAAAGTAATTGCTGCTTCTAATGGGTACCTGAAGGATACTCAATTGTATTTTCCCTTATACATTCAATACTGAAGGAAAATACAGCTTTCAATAACTGGAAGCAGAAGACTTTTTAAAAGAAATCCATGGTGCAGTAATTTTTTCATTCTCTAGGGAACTAGACCTTAATTTTAAGGGGAACTTTCATAGTTAAATAGTTTTGTCTTTCCTTCCCTTGCTCACTCTATTTATGTAAATTTTGCTACTAGTTTACTCATCTAAAACTAAATAGCAGACTTGCACTTTATTATAGAGGAGAGGTATGACATTTCAGCAGGGGTTTCTTCTTGCATTATCACTGAACCACAGTGAACTTCCATGGAAAGCATAGCACAGCCACTTGTTTTAAAAAGCAACAACTGACTGGGTCAGTGCCTCAGAAAGGTAATGATCTATATCTCATAAAACAACTTGACCTGTTTCCTCCTTATTTTGCTGAAAATTCTCCATTGAAGCCATTCACAAAGCCTAATGGAGGGTTGAAAGAAGGTGCTTCTTCCAACACAGAATCACAGCCTAAAATCCTCCTCTGAAAGTAAATTTCTGCCTCCATTTTTATAAAACACAGACAGAAGAGGAAGTCCATGTTAAGGAAGCCAGGATAGTGGTTAGGGAGCTCCTTCTGGAAGGGAAACCTTGAGTCACAGCTTCTGATTACTTCAACTGAATTGTTTTATGAAAAATGACCATTAAAAAGAAGGGCATAATTAGAGGCTGTATAGCAGCTCAAACCTACTGGTCTATATTTTACCACATAACATGGTAATTCGCAAAACAGCACAAAAATTTCACTGGTTTTAGGTTGGGTATGCTAATCTTCCTGTCACTGATAAGATATAAGTGCAACTTTTGGGCATTTTGATCTGCAAATTGTTGTTGCCCTGGAGCAGCATAGAGGCAATCTCTGCAATCAGAGAAAATGTACTGCTGTCTGCACACAGGGTGTGATCTGCCTGCCACATAACACAGGATGCAAGGGAGGGAAGGAGAGTCTTGTTTCCAATCAGCAGAATTCCCAGTGATGGCAGCAGTGCCAATCTTCAGCTAAGCTAATAATACAAAAAAAGTTCATACCCAGTGATACAAATTAGACAAGTCCAGAAGTACACACTGATGATATTTTTATTTGAAAAATTCAGTTATCTTCATCACAGGCTGCAGCCTGTAACTTTCATGTTTTGGTTATCTTTCATTAAAAGATTCAAAAACTATATAAAAGTAAACATATTTCCATGTCTATTTCCTTGTACTGACAATCTAAAATAAATAAATAAAGGTTCTTATGCTCATTAACTTTGCTTCCTCTTCTAAGTATCAGCTTCTACTTCATAGGCTCAGTAATGCAGTATATAAATGAGGCAGGAAAAGAAAAATCCTTGCCTTCCCAGCAGGGAACAGATGATTCTTACTTGCAGAATGCCAGGTTACGATACCTACTGCCAGAAACAGCCAAACAGGTGACCTGGTGCTGGGCTGAACCATAAAGCAGAACAACACGGCTCGGAGCAGACAACCAAGGCCACTTGTCTCCCTCATTTACTGTTTGTACCAGGACCAAACACAAGAGCAGGGCCTGCAGGCACAAACTGCTGGATGCTCTTTCTAAACATTCTGAAATTAAAGGACAACATGTGGACATTGGCCTTTAAACCCTTTGCCACAACCAACAGATATTGTCACTCTTGTAATGTGATGCTGACATTTGATCTCTTCTGTGCTAGGAGCTCTGAGAGCAGCTGTGCTTTATCCTGCTCCTTTAGTGATAAGAGTGAGGAAATGGTTTGCTTAACACTGGAGAGACGAATTTAGCAAAGAGACTGTAGAGTAACATGGAATTTCCTAGGGTAGGAAATGCCAGTAAACTTACAGACCAGAACATCTGAAGCAGCAATTGCTAGGAAAGAAAAGGAGGAATGGTCCACACTGAGATGTCTAGATGCTATGCAAATTCAACAGTAAGGAAGGAGTTTTAAAGAAGGAAACCATTTTTTTAGTAACCAAGGAGAACACTAAGTCATTAAAAACATAATACTAAGTCATTAAAAACATAATCTAATTTTAAAAAAAGCAGAAAGTGTAAGAGTTTCTGGGAGGTGGGGAAGAGCTTTTTAGGTTTTCAGTGATTTTACTAAGCACAGATTATGAAGAACCACAAACACAAGTCCACAACTGAAAAGATCATTTGTCTCAGTGATCAAACATCTACCCACACAATTAGTTTCAGTTTTCTTTTCGTTTTCTTGAAAAGGCAGACCTTCCTCACTGGTGCCTTTTCCTAGCTCATCAGCCAAGTCAATCCTTGTATTCACCAGGCATCTTTAGGAAACTGTGAAGCAGTTTTCCTGGTAAAGCATTAGGATCTCCTCTAACTCCCTTTAGAATGCATACTTCAAGGATCTGAACTGCTTTACTAGTGCAAACACTAAGTATTTTTAACAAATGCACACCATAGTGAGGGGAAATACTAATTTAGTTTACTGCTATATATTGTTTCATGGAACTAATTGCACTACATTGGAATAACAAAAACTTAATCCTCATAATTATTCCCTAGACACCCCTATATATTTAGATATATTTGTGTTCATGTGCATGCATATACTTACATAGACTTATAAATCAAAGACAACTTTCTATTATCAATAAAAAGGAACTAAATCACAGAGGTTTCTCTTATCTCTGGGCAGCTATAGCTCTTTTTAAATCAGGTAAAAGTTGTTTGGATTAAATAATGTTCATGAAGCACACAAACATGAACTCAACTGCCCGTCACAAGAGGGAATAAGCAGATGGGAGATGCAAATGTGCTCAAATAGGGAGGTCCCTGTACACCCTGACATGTTCAGTGCAACAGCAAGTGAATGAGAGCACTGTTAGTCCCAGGGAGGGAATATTTGCAGTCAGTCAGATCTGTAATGATTCCTTCTACTTACAAGGTTTCAAACCAGAAGTCACACAAGTAGTTAGACTGGGTAATTACAACGATCTCTCCAGCACTACAAACTATAAACAGATGAAGCTCTCAGCATTCGGTTCTAGTTGCCTACTTTTTCTCTTAATTCCTTTTGATCTTCTTTAATCTGCTATAACCAGTTGTCCAAGGCTCACACAGATATGTATCTTTACAGCATTAAACTTATAGCTTGTGTTTATCTTTCCATCCAATGTCAATTTGACGCTAATTTTTTTCTTCAGCTTTGATTTGGGTGCTTGAATTCCTTTTTAGGTGCTTCTGTTATGCAACCACATGAACAAAGGTGTCTCTGCATCCACCTTTCATCAATTTAGCCATGCATAGGCTATAAGCTTTGATGAAATAAAAGTTGAAGGTTAATTACTTTGAATCAGATGTTTCATTACTACAAGGCCCAAATGGCTGGAGTATTTCAAAATCTAGTACAAAGCTAATCTTGAGTGATTTGTACCTCTGCAAGAATTATTTCATTGTTTCTGCCATTAGGGTTTCAAATCTCCCTTGCTATTCCCATGTGTGATTAAAGTAGTATTTCAATGATTTCTTTTCATCTTATCAGAATTTTAGAACTTTCACAACTAAAAAAAAATTTCTGGAAGGGAAAGGAGGTATTTTCCAAACTAAACAAACACACATGCTCAACAATGACATGGATTAAGGAAACAAACAAACAAACAAACAAACAAAACCAACCCAAAACCACCCAAAATCCCCAAACCACACAACACTTGTGTGAAGACTCCCTGCATACCTCTATAGATCAAATGTAGAGGAAGTTATGTTACCACCTAAAGAATTATCAGGAGAGATAAATATCCATTAAGCAGCATTGCAGCACTGTCTGGCTTTTGCTGTATCTAGTTCTGGGAGAAATAAGTAGTTGCCTAAGGCTGACAGGACAATTTGCTACCATTACTCTTTGCTCCCGCAAACCCAATCTTTTCTGCTGCTTCTGCCAACACGAAAGCAGGTACTAGTTATGTGAGACAACTGAAATTACAGGTATTACTCTGTGTAATGTGGGTGTGGTGTGTATGTGCACATGCAGAAATAATAAAGCATTCTAATGCCTTTTTGAAAAATACAGCTTTTAAGCTTTTCTGAATCAAAACGTCTTTAAAAAGAATAAAATATTTTCAGAGCCTTACACTGATGTTTTCATCATCTTCTGTGTCTCACGTACCTCCACCCACCTCATTAAATTAGTAATATAATGTACAACAACAGTGTGTCAAACTGTAACTGTGTTCAGGCACTGCAAAGTAGAAACAATTGCCCCAAAGAAGGAAATAAAAATAGCATTTCTACAGAGAGACAAGTTGTGGGTCAGCCTCATCTCGAGCCAGTTAAACAAAGGTGTATTGAAATGCAAATATATCGATTCTACAAGTGTTTCTGCAGATATGCATTAAAGACATTTTCTTCAAAACCTATTAAAGAGTACATTGGTTTTAGCATCAAACCATACATAAGAACACAATGGGCTCTGTTAAATAAAGATAAAGGAGAGGAATAACCTTGTTAAAGGCATGACTGTATGAAACAAGGTCGTGCATTTACCACTGTTTGACTGTAATTATGACTTGCAGAAAAACAGTATGTTCCTTGGGAATTAATACAGTGACTGCTGAATTCCTTTATACTCAAAGCACTTTTCATTTTGGTTTTAACTGTTTTTATTTCCAGTTCAATGTTTTGGAGGGTTTTATTTAATATATGGCAACACACTTTCATCAAGCACATGACAGCAAGAAGGAAATAACCAGGGGGAGGTTTGTTACATACACTCCAACAGCAAGGTCTCATTGTGACTTTGTGCTTGATGGACAACAGAGAATGATGAAGCTTTGCAGGTGCTTGGACATATTTGGAACTTCATTTAAATCCAGTTTGCATAATCATTTCAGAAGCAAATAACAAAACAAGAAGAATTTGTCTGAATGCATTCAATTAATTTCCAATGAGGCACAGTCTCACTTTTTTATTCATGGGAATGTCATAGAAATAACCAGAATTACAATTTAGATCAGGTTGGAACAGAAGAAGCTTTTTACTGTAACTATAGGAGACAACACCGGGCAATGGAGTGACAGACTCTACTGATTAGAACTCTGCCAAAAGGGGACAGGTGCAGAATTTTTATATCTCTAGGTTATTCAACTCCTTCACTGCAACTCAGTCAGATAAGCAGAATATGATAAATAACAACAGCAATTGAAAACCTCCAGATGAAGAAACTGTAGACAACACATCCTTTAACAAAGAATCCACTCCTTTTACATAACACATTCCTTCATTAATTAAATTGTGCTGACTGGCAAGAGCATTAGTTGTAAGTTTTTTAACTAGCAAGGTCCTCAGAGGCCTAGGAGATGTTAACTGTTTATCTTCCATGGGAGACTAAGGCTGAGATAGGAGATATGCTCTTTGGCATTTTAATTTACTTAAATACAGATTTTTAAAATCCCAGCCTACAGTTTTGATGCCACAATGAGTTTTGTCCCATACAGCTCTGTAGTATGAAAGAAGACTCTGCATTTGCTAGAGCACTGGAGAGGAGAATGGGAAAAATCTGGAACTAGCACCTCTCTTGGATTTCTACTCTGTCTATGGCAACATTGCCTGTTGGATGTTGAATAAGGGTGGGATTGCCAGAGCCACAACTGTGTCCATTTTGGACACATTAGAGAAACACCAAACCTTCCAGAATCACAAATCAAATTCATACTTGCCCTCCCAAGAATAGCAAATGACATCTTGTATATACAATGCATGGGTCCTTTCAGCTTGAACTTTTGAGAAACATGTTGCCATGCTTTGCTCTGCATTTTGATAAAGGGAGCTGTGCTTCTCACAGGAAGCCAAGATTCCAGGAGATGAAGACCACCAGATTGTACAGGCTTCATCAAATTACTTCTGTAAATAATAGGCATCCTAACTATATAAACTCTGTCCTAAGTTGAACTGTATATATCACTCATTTTTGGTATAGTGACTAAGTCAAAAGGAGATTGAAAAAAGGAGATAAACTTAAGGAAAAATAATTTATATGAAGTTTAGTTATCTTTTTTGCCAGTAAAATGAAAACTTGGGAACAAAAATACCTTCAAGAAATTAATTAAGCACAGCTTACTCTACTTTAGGGAAGATTAATTTTTAACTTCTGTAAAATTTTAGTTTTCAAGGGTTTTTTTCTTGAAATGAGCTAATATGTAATGCAAAAATGTTCTCTGAAAAATCAACTTTGATTTTTTTTTCCAACACTTTCTCAAATTTTTTTTAAATTCTGGGATATTTTTCAAAGGAAATTATTAACAAATACTGATTTTGAGACAGTGTCAGTCCACTGAAGTATTTTTTCCTAACCTTGATACTTCTCTTTAAAGCTAAACTCATTCTTATGCAGAAAATGTGGTAACTGTATTCTCTACTCTGACAAAACTCACTCCTTATAACATCACTATATATTTTGTCTTCTAGCACTTAGGTCCATTAACAGCTTTATGCTTGTTTAAATAGTTTTGCAGCACAAAGTTGGATATTATTTCCTATTTCACTGCATTTCAGAAAAATATGCACAGCTTTACATTTTTACAGTAGATCTGGAAACTATCTTAAAGCACTTTGAAGACCATTTCCAGGGTGTTTGATTATCTATGTAAAGAATAAAGATCCAAATGAGCTTTGCTAACACACACTACATATTTATCATCAGAGGCTTCTAGTTTGGCACTGTAGATAACCAGAAAATCCAATATGCTTCGAGAAAGACTCTTCAGAGAGAGTTAAGTTGTTGTTTCCCTCACCTATATAAAGTAATTTAGTGCTGGGGGAAAGTACCAGCTGAAGACACAGTAGACAAGTAGGGGCAGCTTGGGTGCAGCCACCTCTGCAGCTTCTCTGCAGGCACACCAGGGATGGACTGGGGTTCAGGGAACTCACCTGGGCCTGAAGGAAGGAAGGGAACCTTCCAGCCTGACATTCCTCTTGGCTTTTACCACCTGTCTCTCACCCTGGGTTACTATGTTTCATATTATTCTCTGTTTTTATCTAGGTTCTGAAATCCTGATAGTATGTAAGGCCTGGAGACACTTGTGAAAAATAATTATTGCCCTGACATAAACTCCCAATGTCATTTGGTCCCACAAAATGAGTTTTGCAGTGTGTGGTTCAAATACATCCCAGCTCCTTTTAACAACAAATTATTATTCAATAAATAAATAAATAAATAAATGTTGAGGATAGAAAAACTTCCCAACAACAGTTTACAAAGATTTATGATATAAATCAAGGTGTTGGAGTCCTTGACCTGCAGTTAGGTTGCTGTATTATTTATATTGCTGAATTACCAATGTTTATCACTATGTATATTGAAATTACATCACGTTCCTTTTCCTGATACAAATTAGATTTAAGTCAAAGCTTTTACCTTCAAACCATTCTGGAAAGTCCGAGGATGTATTGATTCCCATAAGACAAGGCATCAGTTTTTCACCTCTTCCAGACTGTTACTTAGAGTAATACCTCTAGTAGGAATTGTCTGACTTTAAAATATAGATTGTGATCAAAATAAGCAATAGAAGATACTAAATCCTTTCAGGTTTTGAAACAGATATAAATCTCCTTGACTCTTGACATTTCTGTTTTCAAAACAGGACACAAGCTCAGCTCACCTCTCTAAGCAGCTATTTTACACCAGTGGCGTCACAGCCATCTGTTTCTAGTGTCAACAGTGTATCAGGGTTGGAATTCAGATTCCATCCTGAACAGGGAGATGAGGTCTTTGAACAAACACCATCATCCAAAATATGTCCCACATCTGAGCCATAAAAGTGAGGAAGAAAAGAATGGTGAGCACTGAAAATGGGCCATTCCTCCAGTTGAGGTGATTCACTGTTTTGTCTTGAATATATTGCTCATATCTGACATTGCCTTTGCACTGGCCTTGAATTTCAGTGGCTACAAGATATAAATGGCCTGTACACATTCTGTTTACAGCCTAGCAAATTGCTATGGTTATGTTAAAATTAGGAAGTACAGAAAAAGTGCAGAGAAAAAAATAGATCAGAGAAAGTTAACACATGGTCATGGAAAAAACAATGCTTGATCAAAGAAAGGGAGGTTCACAAACAATAAGAAAGGAGTTGTTTCATTTCAGTAGTTACAGGGGCTGAACCTGCCACATGTACAGATCTCCATACACAGAATAAGCACTGTTGTACAGTATAATTAAGAACCACTGTGCACATTGCAGCCTCAATGGGAGCATAATTAGAAATGTGCAGAGGACAAAATGGCAGCTTCACTGAAAAAATGAGATTGAAAAATCCATGTTCATTCAAACTCTAAGGGAAGACTTAAGTCTTAAGAATTCTTGAAGCAATAAAAAAAACCCTGTGTTTACGTGGGACCATTAATACCTAATAGCAAAATTAAAGAACATAAAAATACATTTCAAAATATTAAAATAAAGTAGAGTATTTTGATGCTGTTTGAGTATTTAGTATTCGTCCTAAAAAAAGTTTAACAAAATCAACTTTAGGATGGTTTTGAAACTTTTTTTTTGTATTGATGGTTGAATATTGCCCTGTCCAAGTTTCAGCAAATAGTTCTGCTGCAGGGCTACAATTGTTAATCTCAAACTCAATGAAATTATTTTGTCATACGCTATTCTCTTTTAATGGTTTTCTACAAAAAGAACACCTGTAAGTCAATTGATTACTGTAAGTGTGGTAAAAAAGAGCAAACTGATTCTAAATAATGTGAAAAAGTAAAAAAAAAAATACAGATGAGAAATAACAGTTTATTTCCTTGGGTCTACTACAAGTTAATTGATGAAAATGCAAATGCAAAATAAAACTGTTCTTCACCAAACCCAGGGGCATAATATTTGGATCAGAATGACCCAACAACCATAAGCACCATAAGCTTAGTTTTCACACAGTCAATTCTTTCTATTATTGTTATGGCAAAGGAAGAGGAGAAAACAGAGCAGATTTCAGTTCTTGAATATAGAACTTATGTTATCATCCAGGTTTCTGTGCTAACATGAGCCTTGGGTGCATTAGAATACATTGAGAATTTATCAATAACATGAATTGCTGAAGGGAAAAAAAAACCACAACAAACCAAAAACAACAAACAAACAAAAAACCAACAAAACAACCATCAAAACCCCACCAAAAAAACCAAACAAACAAATAAAAAAAAAAACCAAACCAAAAAAAAAACAACACATGCATGGAAAAATATAATTAAGAGTAGCATAAAAGTTATTACCAAGTCTTTTCATCCTTGATATACTAATAAACAATATTTGTTTCCTAAAGAGCTATTTAACTGTCTACTGAGTCCACAAATTAAACTGTAAATTTGAGTCTTCTTAGACTGTTGAATCAAAAAAGACATACACATAAAAAGACTTCTATCCCTGGCTCTTCCTTGGTCAAATGACTTTAGGAGACATTTTCTCTGTGTTTTTAGCTATTTTCTCCCCATCTCCCTTCACTTGGAGTTCTTTCTATTCATGATATCTGCCTGTCCTTCACCATTATCTCAGTTCTTGTTGTCTTCCTGAAGGTCCAGTCCTAGCCATTCATTGGATTGGCAAGATAAAAGAATTGATCTATCCTGGCATAAATCTACATATGTCTTTCTAATTTATTGCTAGATCCAGCAAACACTTAGTAAGGCTCCTGATGCAAAGTGTAATCCTCTTTACTGTGGAATTGGTATGATAGCAATCATTGCCAGGGCAATACTCAGTATTAATGCAGGCTGGGGAATGAACAGACTGAGAGCAGCCCTGGCCAGAAGGACTTGGGAGTGCTGCTTGGATGGAAAAGCTGGACATACCTTTGTCAGTGTTTGTTCCTGGGACAAAGGATAAGTTCTTCCTACATCAAGTGCAATTGCAGTATGAGAGTTGCAATAGTGTTTCAAACTATGCCTTTTGTATTACCATTTTCAGATGTGTTATCTACATTGCCTTTTAATATCTGCTGTAACTCTTGCTGCTATCACGCATGTACTCTGTGAACTCCAGTGGACTTATGTGCTAAACATAAGCTAGTTTGCAGGGAGAAAGACTTTATAATGAGCCCAGTGTTGGGCAGTGATGCACAGAGACCCACTGCACCAAATTTTCTGGAAGTTGATGATGAGGGGAGGGCCTTTAGCCCAGTTGGATTTGCTGTATATATATATAAAAAAATCAAAATAACAAAGATTGTTCTTTTCCTCCTGGATCTTTTTATGTAATTCATACTAAGATAAAGATCAGAAGCTGAACCCAATAGCTCACATATACATGTATACAGGTTTACAATAGAAAAAGGTAAAGGACATACTGTAAAAACCATTTTACAGAGTAAGAAAGAGGTACAAAGATAGCAGCAGCTTTACCTAAGGCAAACCAAGAAATACACAGCTATTATAGTGACTGAAAAATACCTTGGAAGCCTCCAGAAGCCAGAAAGTTATCATTCCTGCTAAAATGTGTGAATCTTCTTTGGTACCATAATCAAGTCCTTATCAAGGATATGCTCACCACTGCAAAATGCCAACCACAATGGAAAGGAAAAAGTACTTACCTTGTAGCAAGGTTTATTATTCCCTCTTCTGACAGGACTGGAGAGAGCAGTTTTCTTTAATATCAGGGTACTTCAATTACTTTTGCTGCACAAATACATTCCTCTAATTTTCTGCTTCTTTGGCTATGGAGAGAAGAAAAGATCACTGTCCTGGATTGTAGAGACCATGACTATGTTTTGCTCTCCACATGAATTTGAAGCCTGTGTATTTAAAGGCACAATATTTCAGTCTTCAACTAAAACACTGCAAATTACTTTCATCCTGTAATATTTTTAGCTATAATATTGTCATGAGTGTTGAATGTACTTAGCCTTGTGCTAAACGTGAGAAGTTGGTTCAGTCCTGTGGTCTACTGACACTGCAAATAGCACCTAAATTCTCCTCTAGGTAATGCAGTAAAAGCTTGGAGGTAAAATGAATAAAACACAGAAATGGAATCTCTGTTCACCCATATTTATTCTTTAAAGTGTTCGCTGCAGGTAAGTTAGGAGGAAAACAATGTTTTCATGAGTTTTACTTGCTCCTTTCTATTCACCATTTAACTTTTAAAAATAAACACACTTGTAAAACAAAGGTGCAAAGTTAACTTAACCAAGCATTTGAATATCCTTGTCTGCCTTTGTTAAGCAAAAGATGATTTACTAAGAGGTGAAAAAAGACTTTGATATCACCATAACACACATATGTTTAAATACATAGGTAACATTCAATTTTGAAGCCTTTACAAAATATAACTATAAAGCAGACACAGTAAAGATAAATAGAAGTGAGAGCAAATGTCCTTTCCAGCAGAAAATACAGGGTTTATTAATTTATATAAGCCACAGAATGTAGCATAACTCATCAGCAGCTTATTATGTGAACATAATGCAAGACTTGAAGTGCCCCAACACAATGTAAAATATAAATGAATATGAAGACCAAATTGGGAAGTATGTTGCATAACAGTTAGTGTAAAAGTTATAAGAGGAGCCATGTATATTTATCTATTATCAAGGACACACAAAACCACTTTGATCTATCCTTGATTTTTCAGTATGGTTCTGTTCTGTTAAGGGCAGAAAGATGAACTGTGCCAACAGACAGACAAGCATGGCCAAGTACATGACAAAGCTATGACAGGGTGAAAATATCCAAAGCATTCACATTTGTCTTTTAAGATCTGAATTGATGTTTTTCAACACCAATGTTTCCATCCACCCACAGCTGAAAACTAACCAAAAGCTTTCAAAACACTTACTGTAAATATTTCTTTTCAACTGAATAGTATGAGAGTGCTCCCATGGTCAACCTTTGACAAATGGTCTGAATAACACTTGCAAAGGCTTGAATGCAAATGTAAACAACATGAGTGAATCAAATTACACAAAACTATCTGGGAGGCTTATGTTAACACTTTGAAAGCACCCAATTTGGTGGCTTATTGGATACTGATTCTTAATGTATAGTTCACTGATTGTTGATTACATGTTGTAAAGTATCCAATTAAGTGCTTTGAACCTGATTTGGTTTAAACTATACGTTCTGACCTTTGTAAAGCATAGTTTCATACCTCTCAACATTTTATTCTTTTTCTCCTTACGATATCAGCTGCATAAAAATTTATATGCATGAACTCTTAAGAGTAAAAAAAAAAATTCAAAAAAAATTCGGCTTGAAAGTTTTCAGGTGGTGGTAGAGGCACTTTTTGTGTGTATTGCTCAAAACACTTCCAGGGAAAGTTAAATATCATTAGGAAGGAAATCTCCCTGTCTGACCATCCAGGAGTTGCTCTGGAATTCAAACTCCCACCACTTTAGTGGAGACTGAGGCCCCTTCACAGCTACACCCCCCACACTCACACAGTCAGACCAAATTTCTTTACCAGCTTCACCCCAGGTTTCCCAATGTTTCAGACATGCAGATCCTTCAAATAATTTAATCTCAGAGCAATAACTAAATAGCAAAATAACATCTCCAGCTGGTGCCTCTGAGGAGAGACTCTGAACAAAGGAAACCCTGGGCTTTTATCCTCTCACAGTCCAAGCACTGGACAGTCTGGGAATCCCTGGCTCCTGCCATGTCCCTCAGTGTCCCTCCCTTGGCCAGACCACAGGTGGCCAGGCCCTTTGCTGTGCAGTCTGCAGTTTGCAGCCTCTTGTCTGGGCTCCCCCTGGAGCTCAGCCTCCAGCTGTACTCCAAGCTACCTGCACTGAATGTATTCCTCAACAAGTAGTAACTCTATTTGCAGTGGACAATTCAGAGCATTTGTGCAGAGAATACTCCAGGTTCATGAATGGGACTTAGTTCTGGTGGCATGTTATGTAATCTTTCTGAGAAAAATCTACCCTTTTTTAATTTTAGGGATTTCCGTGACCTAATTTAACTCTCTTGATTCCAGTTTCTGCACTGCTGAGAAAGATGCAGTAAAACTTGCTTATCTGCAGCACAAAAGCCAGTACCCTTCAGCTGTCTTCTTTAATCCAAACCAGCATATTCGTTTCCTGGTTTCCTCATTTAGTGACTGAATTGATTAATTAGTTCACAGAACTTATTAAAACTAGTCAAGAGAGAAGAGTGATGGGAACAATTGGCTAAATCCAAGCTCTTGAAAATATCCAGGGCTCTGATTCATGACTGGGGTTGGCTTGCACTGAGGCAGCAATCGTGCAATCCCCTCCAGCTGACTACAGGGGAAGTGCAGGGATTTGGGTAGCAGCTACTGAATAACCACAAATTACAGCCTGATATATTACAATAAAACAAGGGGCAGTTTTGGTTTACCTCAACACACTGTGCTCTTAGACTGATAATTCAGATTTTTCTTGTTGATCCAACCCAACAGCTCAGTGCATTCTGTTCCTGGGACAGAGGGTGAGCACAGGGGGGTAGGAGTTTCTGTCTGATCTGTTATGCAGCTTGTACTAGCAACAACAATTTAAATGCATGAAAATTCCAAATATTTATAGAGCTGATCTTTAAATTGCAATATTTAAATGACACATTACATGAGGGGAAAAAATTACAATAAAAAGATTATTAAAATGATGAGATTTATAAATTCAGCTATAATTTAGATTTTTCCAGTGTCAAGTGCTACCAAAACAAGATATTTCACTCTGCAACACCAGTTTTCTACAACATTGCTTTACCTGTTATTTTTATTACCTGTTATATTATTACAACTATAATGTATGTAAGACAACATAAGATATGTAATTGATTTCTAGTTTTCTTCAGATTATTTATTCACCACTCCCAGATTTGTCATATGCAGGACCTTGTTTTTACACACTACATATCTAAAATTTCCTGATTCAGATAATTATTTTAGTTGCAGTTATGCACTACTATAACACATACTACTAATAAAATAGTGTATTTTCAAAGCTGAAAATTATTTCATATATACCAGGTTGTCAGTTACAAGTGCTTCTCATACCACATCTTTCCATACCATTCTCATGAAATTGAGATGGAATTTAGTATTTGAATTTTCCCACACATTCAGAAGCCTATTTCTTAATCTCACAATTACAACACAAAATATCACATTTGATTATTGCTGAAGACAGAACGAGCCTTAATCATAACAGATCTGGTAAACCTGGTGTGTTAATGAGTTGTGTCTCACACTGCTGAAACTTTCACACAACTGGCAGTGATGAAGGCCAAGACAGATCACAGGGACATCCTTCACGCCTGCCTTCTTTAAACAAAGCAGAGGGAGGGCCTGGAAACCTAAATACCAATGTGCTAATTATTCACTGTCACAACTATTAGTGGGGTCCTGTTTACTGATATCATTCTAATGGGAGAGCTTTTGGAAGATAGTGAATATAAAATTAATAGAACAGGTATTGTGAAGCTAAGGTAGTTTAGAAGTGCATGACACAGATGAAAACGGTGAAGTGTAGAACAGATCTGTGTAACAGCACCTGCAAATCACCATCCACAATATTTATTCTCACATCTCTTTCTCACATGCTCTTCAGACAAAACATTGTGATTCCCTCAGTTTGAGAGCTACATCAACAGTATATCAAAAGGTTAAATAACACACATTATTCCTAGTCAAATCCAGCCAAGGAAGTTTTGAAAACAGAGCCCAAAATTTCCTTTTTTTCTCTATCTAGCACATCCTAGTGTTGTTCTTCAACATAATTTTTTGACAGAGAAAGTGACAGATGCTCTTTAGAGGTTTATAGCCCCATTTTGCAGATCCCACTTCTCTGAGTTCTTCGTATTCAGGCAGAACCTAATTTTAGATCTAAAATGTATGATATCTAAAAGCAGACACAGTGAGTTTGAAACACAACTGGTCCTCATTCTAATCCATTCTATGTATTGCAGTTTATGTCATAACTCAGAAGTATCAACTACAGTTGCTGCTTCACGATCCAAACCAAAAAGAGAAAGCCATGCACATTATGCATCTGAAAACTCAGCTTTTTCCAGAATCTAGTACCTTAGCTGAAGAAAATTATGAATCAGGTGAAAAACTGTACTATATTAAAATATCATAAAGTAATATAAAAATAAGTTTGAATGAAAAGAACACTTCCATTAAACTGATTATGATTAGCTTTGCAAAGCAGAGTAATCTGCAGTGGAAAATTAGAAGGAAGGAAATTAATATCTCATCACACTCATTTCCTAAAGATAATATCAAAGCCACTCAATAAAAACAGATTTTGAAATAGTATGTAAATAACACAGAAAGAGGTAAGTCTATTTGCAATTCAGCCTTCAGTTCTTTGGCTAAGTATGTCTCAGATAAGAAATAATAGATGCTACTTTGGTCACTCCATATTATCAACTGCTGACTCCCTCAGTGTCTCCACTATAAAAAAAGAGAGTTACTGATTTAAACATGATCTGTTAAGTCTGTAATTTATTTCCTTATTAGCAGAGAAAGAAAGGAAAAATTAAACCTTTCTTCCTTCCTCTTCTATGTGTAATAAGGATGGCAATGAAAGGCACTGTGATCTCAAGGAACATCCTAAAGTGTACAAGGATTGCCACCTGATAACAGCATCACAGTTACTATGCCATATGTATTTTTAGACATGTATTAACTTAGTGTCCTAGTGTTTCCTTCTGCAAATTCTAGTTAAATGAGATTTTTACAAGGTTACTGAAGGTAGTAGGGTGTTTCCACAGGTCACAAAGGACAGCTATAAGCACATAAGAGATACTGCTGAGGACTCAGGGGGGTATTCATCCCATGACATTGTTTTTGGCAGATGATCTATGACTATAAGGATCCTTTGCCCCCCAATTATAGCTCATTCCAGCTTTCCTCCTTTCTTCCCACTCTGCAAACAAAGCACTGTGGATTGCTGCTTCATCATCCTGACACTTTGCCCCAGCTCAGTGCATTGTCTGCCACAGCTACCAAATTTGAAATATGCTTCTGCTGCCTTGAGGCTCTATCAATACACATCAAGGTAAAAGGAAAGGGAGGAATAAGATTTTGTCCCACATAGGTAATACATTGATTCTTAAAACAAAAATTTCATTTGTAAAACCCCTGTATTCGCTTCCACACTTTTTCCAAAGGATTACCACCAGAATTTTTGCCAAACCCCACAGATTTTTTTAAATCCCACTCTCTTCGTGATTTGAAAATCACTGCAGTTTATAAATGAAAATCAGTTCCCTGAGAATTTCCACTGTACATCAGTTCTCATTGCAGCTGCAAATATTTGGTCAGAAATTATTTTAATGGCTTTCCTCCTCCACATAGATGTTTCCTTCTCACAAAATGTGTTTCTTGTATAAATATCTGGTTTGAGAAATAATCTGGTTTAGTCTGGGACAATAAAAAATAAACTGCTTTAATCTTAGTGTAGTATTAAGTGTGAGACTTTTGGGGTTTTTCTACGTATCATTCATTGTTAATTTGAAACAAAAGACTTTTCTTACCAACATCTTTACCACTGAAAACTTTATGTTGCATTATGTATGTGGCAAGTAGGATGCAAGGAGGTCATTACTTCCTTATTAGACATCACATACATTGATAGAGGTAATTTCTTATCCCACCCCAAATTCTGTACACAAAATTATTAAAAGCAACAAATAAAATAAAATTACTACAGGGCCTGATTTATGAGGAGCAGCTGAAGACAGTAGCTTGGTTCAGCTTAGCAAAGAGGAAAATGAGGAGTGACCTCATTGTTCCCCTCAACTTCCTCATGAGAAGCATGGTGATAGGAACATGAAGAAATGGCTTACAGTGGCATCAGGGGAAGTTCAGACTGGAGTCTAGTAAAAAGGTTCTTTGAGATAGTGGTCAACTGCTGTAAAAGATTCCCAGGGAAGGGGTCACGGCCCCACACCTGTCAGTGTTCAGAAACATTTGCAAAACCTTCTTAGATATGTAGTTTAACTTTCAGGCTGCCCTGTGTGGAGTAAAAATTTCATCCTTGGGGGTCCCTTCCAACTCTGGAGGTTGCATTAAATATTAGTTTAATTTAATTTATAGTCCATTTATGACACTAATTCCCATGGGTTATTTAGGATGTTTCATACATGCTAAGTGATCCGACTGCTGTCATTTCAGGCACTCCACTCCGATGATCAGAGCTCTTTATTCATCCACAAATTGGATAAAAACATGCTAAAAGACAGTACCCAGCAGACTCTAACAATGGGGAGCCAGATTGACCTGAAGCCACCAAAGCTATGTCTGTGCTTGGCCTTGGCCACTGCAAACATGAAGGAGGTTACAGGGCAGCTGGGATGGTGAGTCTCACTCAGCATCAGCAGCTGTCCTTAGAGAAGGGAGCAGAAGTTACTTCCCCACTAGTAAGCACATGTTGCCAGTCTAGAATAGACCTGTAACTGGCTTATTAGCTAAAAATTACAAACTTTGAGCTGAAGAATGCCCTTAAATGGTGTGATGAATTAGAATCAAAGTGCTTTCTTTTGCATGTTACACTGAACACAAAGAAAAATACCAATTTCCTTTTATACCACTTGCCACACTCTCTTATTTAACACTTAATTATCCCAGCAATGTTTATTAATTGAGGGAATTATACCCTTTCACTTACGTCTATGTCCCATTTTTTCATTCAGTTAGAGCATGTAATTTTTCTTTTCCATTTGGATAAAAAAGCATGTGAAGGATCAGAGTTAGAAGGACCAGTTTAGTTTGATATATTCATGCATCCGTATCCAAACTTTAGGATACTCCAATGGGACAAAATTTGAGATGAAATCAATAGTGAAATTACCATCTCCTCTTTCCAATACAGTTCCAACTTCTGTTGCCAATTAGGCCTGGTTTTCTTGCCTCTGCTTCTCATTCAACTCTGACACTGTCTGTTGGAGCTGGAGGCTCTCAGCTCCCTGTTCCCACATGTATGTTTGGAGCATCTTCTGCCTTGAACAGGCTCAGAAGTTGCTGAAGTAAGAAGCAACCTCCCATCCCTCTTCCCAGATTTCTTAAAAGAGCATTGACTCTTTTGTTTGAGTCATTGACTAGCTGATAATTGACTCATTGACAAAGAAAAGGTGTTTATCACGTATTTTAACACGTAAATCCAGAGGAAATGGTACATTTTGATAAGATATGATTCTGACAGTTTCCTTTAATATGTTCTAAAAAGAAGTACTTCCATCTGCTCATAATATAGCCCAAGACAGACATAACACATTATAAAACATGCAAACAGAGATTTGAAGCAAAATGTACATAGAAGAATCCAGATCTTTCTAAGTAATTATTCAAGAATGATGGGCAGTTAAAAACACGTCATACAGTTATTTCAACAAAGCAGTGCAAGTAATGCAATTATTTTAATGGTATATTCAAATGAGTCATTTATTCAAGCTGCTTACTCTGAACATGGCCATCAGTGAGAGAAAAGTGGAGAGGTTCACTTAAGCTTTCCCTTAGCTTTGCATTTGAGTCAAGATGACTATATTATCCCTTGTTTTGTTGTTTGTTTTTATTGAAAGATGTTTCAATTGTTTTATGAAGGGTAAAAACTGTCAAAAAATAGTTATTACATTTGTAAAATATTTAATTCTCAAGCAATTAACTGCAGCAGTGTTACTGCTTTGTGGTATCTCAGGAAAATGACACATGGAAGGAAGGAATATGAAAAAGAGAAAGATGAAGACTTTGAAATGAAAAGGTTAATATAATATTTGAAATTTAGTCATCACGAAAAGGGAAAATAAATCTGAATAATATCAAACTAAAAGCAGGTTTTTTGAATCAATTACCTGTTCATATTCTCACCTTTCTCTACAGCTATAGTAAGTTTCCTTAAATCCTGATATATATTGCATTATTTGCAAATTTGCAGAATATTCATGAAATATATCCTTGAAGTTTTTACCACACAATCCTTAAATGTAAATAAAAAAAAACTAGACCCCTTGAAAGTGTTTGAAATTTGCCACTACAAAGCCCACTTACTCATTGTTCATATAAGCTAAATCTTATTTTGATGAAATAAAGACATATCCACCAACAATGGGAGTTATTTTACATACATTCTCTCCAATGTAGTGCCTGTAGTCCCATCCTTCACTATTTAAATTTAATGGTAGCTCTGCTCTACCACTGACAAATGAGAAAGTTGACAAGGAAAAGGGCTGGAAGAGCAGTGGTGGAACCCTGGATTCTACTGGTAGGATTTTGAGCCACAAATGATGTTTCTCTTTTGTCCTGTACTTAGACCCCTCTGAGCTTACAAATAGGATTTTAGCCCACTAACCTAATATATATTTTGTCACAGTTTTTTGTTAGACAAAATTTGCACTGAACATAGTGTAAATGTGGGTAACCAATTAGGTTAGTGTTTTGTTTGTGGCTCTGGAGACTGATTTTAATGGTCTATTGTGGTTTTGTCCTATTTAACCTTCCTTACCTTTCTTTAGCCTTCTGGTGGTGGCATTATTTTTGAGGTTGCTAGAATTCTTTTCCCGCTGTTACCCAAGTAATGTGTATTATTTCACAACTTAAATGAATTAATTCAAAGATATAAGGGGAGTTCTTTCGGTGTTCATTAAGCTTCTAGTATCTTGTGGGATCTTTTGGGAGCAGTACATTACTTCTCACTGACTAGGATCTTATTTTTCTGTGCTCACTCTCTATGGGAACCGAAATAACAGTCAACTGTGCTGTGTTTTCTGCTCTAATTAGATTGCAATTTACATTTTATTATTTTTTTCTCCAAGATCTATAAAGAAAAAATCAGTGCTGTGGTTATTGTTATGAATCTCCTGGCAATAAAGCATGCTTCCTGTTGGCTCTAGAGTCAGTCTCATGGCAATATTCTTCACTAGTCTGTTGGGTTGCCCTCCTGCTACTGCATATGGCTTACAATAAAAATGGCTGTCCCTTTTTTCAGAGAATCATTATGCCTCGAAGCTTAAGTTTCAATAGTTAGTATATTCACTTTATTTCTGACTTCCCTGACTTTCTATTTATCCAAGGAGTGTAATTGTGGCTGAGAAAGAAAGATCAGATTTTAAATAATAGTTCATCACTAAAGAACTGCATTTAAGCACACAGATAAAGCATTCAGATTCCCAAATGAATGAATACAATTAAAAAAAACTATGGATATTCTAAGAAATAGAGATGCCATAAACACCGTACTTGTATTTTAAGATCTGTTGGAAATTTTCCTTCAAGGAAAGAAAGGCAATATGTCGCATACTGCTTTTGGGTTTTTTTTAATAGCTTTTTGCTGATGGTGTTCAATATCCCAGTTGTCACCAGCACCTCGAGGCCTGACACAGTCACCTTAAACATCCACACACCCATTCTGCTCTCTTGTACCTCTTTTCTGATACCAGGTGCCATCATCTCATCCAGGGTTCCATTCCACTTATAAGCTCTAGTTGAGACCTTTGATTTCAGTTCTGGAGGAAACCTGAGTAACGTGACTGAATTGCACAGATACACCAAACAGGGAAAAGAGGAAATGTAATTCTAGGCCAAGAGTTCTGGGTAGATTCCAGCCAAAGAGCAATCATTCACCTGACAAAACTCTTCCCTAAGAGGTCAATTGAATTAATGCTCCAATAGGTGATTTAATTCTTTTGCTGCTTCCTTCTACAAAAAACATCCTCTACTCAGCAGAGAGCATTACAAAAATCAAGATCAGAGCTTTTTCTTACAAAACTCAACGTAGTCCCAAATACAAATAGACCTGTGTGTACATGTCATACCAGGGATTACAAATTGGGCAAGCTGTGACACTACAGCAGTAAAGGACATGTGATGTGTTTTTAATAGGGCTTTAAAATAAAGCTTCTATCAGCCAAGAAAGACAATAAAGCTGAATATCCAGTGTTATTCCAATTAAACATTCTTCATTTATCAGCACTGAAATTAAATTGTGCCTTCAAATCAAGGCACAATTAAGTATATATTTCATGTACGGGGTTAAAAAAGAAATCACTTCTATGGGAAAGCCAGCAGAAAGAAAATTCTATTTTGGGGTACTTTTTACTGTTTACTGCTAAAAATAAGAAATGGTTTTAACCAGGAAAACCTTTAGGAGTTGTTTTTACTCTGTGTAAATGGAAAAGTTGTAAAATTTCTAAAATAAAATAACTCAAAAAACTGCTGTTTAGGCAAAAATTGCATTAAATTTGGTAGTTACAAACAGCTCAATCTGTTGTCTTAAAACATATTCATCCCTATATCCAGTATCCATGTAAGATTGGACATGTTTTAGAATAGTAGGAAAATTAAATTCACTGCTTACAAGTTTCACTGATCTGATAAGAATATCTGTCTAAAATGAAGGCTGGTATTGACATTTGTTGAAAAACAGCAAAATCCTTTCATTTATAAATTTTGCATAAAGAAAACTGTGTCAATACGTTCAATTCCTTCTCACCATCATGAACTCTGTGTCCTTTTGACCTGGCTGGGAAATAATTACCAAGTTCGGAAATTCTTTTTGGTCCCAGTGGATGTGAAGAATACATTTGAAGTCAAACAGGTACCATGGATTTGACATTTCTTCATTATTTAAAGCTTGCTACACACAGATTTACAAACAGATTATCACTTTAGGACTTGCTGACCATCTCATCCTTATACACGTTCCTTTGGTGATTTGGCTGCTGTATATTTTCAGTAATGTCTTCAGTGACATAATTCATCTGCAAATGAGATGCCCTTTTCAATTACATTTCTGGGAAAAAATGTTTTGAGACAGCTTTTTGACAGTAACTGGGGAGGAGTGGAAAGAATAAATCCTTGAAAAAGTGAAAGTTTTTTTCAGGAGGGTTTTTGGGTTATTTTTCTTCCTGCTGGTTCATTTAATTTTGATTTGCTAGGTTAATACTCTTCCCTCTGTACTATGTTCCTTCAGTAACAACTACTTGAGTGATTTTGTAATTAACTGCCACACTGCTTATAGCTATATAGGTAAAATTTACTGTGATTAAATCCAAATTAATTATTTCCACACAAATACTAGTAGAGTGGAATTTGCTTGGGGGTGAAAAAATCCCTCACGTTCCTTCAGCTTTCTCAAATAGAAAACTCCTAACCCCTCCCAGAGAAAGGGTTTTGCAAAGGCAGACCAAAATACAAAGAATTAAACTAAAGGAAATCTTCATTGGTTAATCATTGTTTTTACAGGTACTGCCCAGTATAACACACACTTTTTTTTTTTTTTCATTTTGTAGTGTAGATGTTTATGTTTACAATGGCACTTTTCTCTGGGGAAGTGACAGTTATGACAACTGAGGACAATATCTAGAATGCACCTCACAATTATTGTGCTACAATGGTAAAAAAAAGAAAAATCAATGAAACCAATAATATTTAAACAAGCTTTATCCTGTGGATTGATCAATACTGCTTTAACTGCAGTGCCTCAGTCCAAAAATAGCTTTCCCTGTGTATCCAAGGTTTCTTCTTAGAATCTACAGTCAAGACTCCAGTATTCCAGCATCAAAACAAAACAAGTGACAGTGGTACTGTTTATACCACTGACAGGAATAATCCTGTTCACTGAAAGCTGCTGTCCTTAATCTGTTATTGATGCAGTTGGTAAAAGAGCTTGTTGGAAATTCCGTTTGGCTGATTTGAAAACAGGACTCTGAGAGGAAATATTTTCAATGTACTGCCAGAGCAATTGACAAAATATGAATAAATATAAAGCAGAGTCACAAAGTTCTTTCCTTTCTGTGAAGCTTTACTAGTGTAGATGTAACTGGAGGGAGTATAGGGAGGTATTTCCCTGAAAGGATAAGGTGGGCCCACACTTGCCATTCATTCCTTATTTAAGGAAGTATGTTGATTATTATGCAAGAAGTGTTCTTTCTACTAGCTAGGACCATTTTTATGCAAAGCAAAAAAAACCAAACCAAATCAAAAAACTGTCTTATGCAGGTTAGGAAGCCATATTCTGCAAACAGAAAGAATACAGCTCAACAAAATCAGTCTTAAGGTCATAACAAGTCAGGTTTGTTCTGTGTTACGTCCTTACTGAAGGATTTGATCCATGACATTTTCAGAAGGACAACTGAAAAAGACGTCAGAAATGTAAGGCACAGGGAAGCGCTGAAAAGGTTGCATGCTAACTGCACATATAAATACACTTTTTTGCTGTTTAGCAAAATAATAGACATTTTCTAGTCAGTGCTCCAGCAAGAGGCATGGTGAATAATTAGGAAACCTTTTGCCCTCTTGAGCCTTGAGTTAAACTCAGTGTTGTCGTCAAATAAAATAAGTTCAGCACATTTTTTGTGGCTCCAAGGGCAAGTCATTCAAATCATATAGAATGAAAGTGTGTGGCATCTGTTCAAGAGTGGAATGGATTACAGCACAGGCTAGGAAACTCAGAGTGGGAAATTTGCTTGTCTACAAACAGATTTTCAGAGAGACGTAAAACAGAGTGAAGTATGCAGACATGTAAATATGTAATATTTCTGAAGCCTGTTTCAGAGAGAATTTTGGATCTTCTAATACTTTGGATTCTCCAGTTTACAGTTTCTGAAACCTCAAAACTGTGTTGTGAGAAAGGGTAAAAAGCTCCTGACATGAAGAGGTGGGAGCAAAATATGGAATCTGATGTAACAATGGGGTAAAAAAAAGATTTTTACATGGATATAAGAAGTGTGTTATTAGCTGCCCTTACTGCAATTGTTTCTCATTCTCTGAAATCCAGTTTCTACATCAATTAATTAAGTCAGAAACAGAAAAATATAATTTTACTAAGTGCCTATTCTACTAATTCTTCAAAAGTAAGTTATACTAGAATTTTATGTAGGAAGAAAAGGAAAAGAGGGAGCAATGAAATTATAGAATGAAACAGTTTCAAGTTTTGTGATGTCTTTGGGGCTCAAACACATGACAAATTTTGAATGGTATTACTTTGTGTACAAGTAAACAAAAGCAGATGGGAAGTGACACATGTGAACCTAATTTGTCCTATGATGAGAGACAATGAAAAAAAACTGTTGGTGACAGTGCAATACCACTACTGTGAAACATTATTAATGTTAATTTTTTGCTACTTCTGAAAGATAAGAGTCCTTTTCTACAGTCAGATTCTACTCATGGTCCTTTTGCCTGTCACAATCCACTTGCTGCTGATACTCTCTGAAAGCAGGAAGCCATCCAAGACTTCACAGACTTCTCTCATCCTCTCCTCAGTCATCTGTGGAGAGGTCTTTCCATCTACTCTGAGCTATGGATGTATATAGTGGTGATAATATGAATGGATCACGGCTGTAGAAGCGGCATAATTAAGTTATCTGGTCTTTTCACTGAGTTTCCTGAAAAATTCTAAAATTCATTCTACCTTGTTTGACTCCTGAGTATTGAGTCAGGGCTTCATAAATCTACTAAACTCACAGTATAAATGCTAGTATTGAGTTGAAGGCCAACGAATTCTTAGCTAATCCACTAATACCTCTCTCAACCAGCTCTCATGAGACAAATCCAGCCAGCAAACAATCAAACATTTCCCTGAATGCACGGTAAGATTTTATCTAAAGTATGCTAAATACATCATCATTACAAATTGAATCTTTGTCCTCTTGATCAGCCATAAGTAAGTTTAAAAAGACTTGATTTTAGCTAAGGATTTGAAGCACTTCTCCCTCCTCCACACATTCATGTTTAAACTTGAAAATTAATACAAAAATAAATACTAATGCTTTTGTATTGCTCTCCATTTTCCCACAAGTGAAGGATAAGTGAGATAATGCAACACAACAAGAGGTTTTATCTGATTTCTCTAATGGTGAAAATAATGGTTTCAAGATAGGAAAGGTATTTCCAAGTAAACTGTGGCACAGAAAAATGCAGACTACCCATAAGTCTTCCAGCATGTGATATAATCATTGATTTCTCCTTTCCGAGTAAAAATATTTTAAATCGTGTTAGCCCAGGATTTTATCTGGTTAAATGAAATTAGTTTTTAGTAATTATAATGAATTTTTAATTATAATATATAAATGAAAGATTGAAGCGTGAGATGAAAGCAGTGAAGCTGAGGGAAGAACAGGGATTCCTTTGTCTCTCCAGTTTTACATATCTCAAGTCCACCCTTTGAACATTTCACAGACAATTCAGTTTTGAAATGCTCAGTACTTTAAATAATGTGGAAGCTATATTTGTTATCTTTCTTACCTTCATTTTTGTCACAGTATATGATTCCCATATCATGCTGCTGTTGCTAGAAAAGTGACCAAATACATGTCAGATACCAGTTCCACAGTAGTTTTGTAAGTTAAAGTTACAGTCACACACAGAGTATTATTTGACACCTTCTTATTTGACATGGGGTTGTTAGTAGGTGTGTCAGCAATGCTAAAGCTGAAGTCAGATTTGGGATATTTATTCACCTTATGTTAAAAAAAAATTCGGTTTTATCTCATGGTCATTTATTTTATACTGTAGGAACCTTTAGTCCTGATGTTAAGGTATCTGCCTTTTAATATGGGAAAAAATGTACCAACTGAAAGGGAGTTTAGAAAACTTAATTCAGAATATTTTGGGAGATTAGGAAATTTCATTTAGAATATTGTCAATAGCTTCATTTTCAGAAGCAGGAAGCCCTTTAGTGGGGCTCAATATTTCAGAGTATTCTTAGGAAAGGATTTCACATGTTGTGGGCAAACATTGAAGATCTATTGATACAATTATATATGTGCATAAATGTATGTATGTATATTTACACCAAAAACATAAATTAGCAACACAAGATCTCCAAATTTATTGAGGGCAATATAAACCTCTCTTCCTCAGGAGAGTGAAATGGTTTCTATTCAGTCATAAGTGTCTGATAGAAGGTAGAAACCCACTTATCAGCCTTATAAATGGAGCCAGTTATTAGCCAAGCAGTTTCAAAGCAGTTCAAAGGCACTAATTTCATTCTCCCCACCACTTCATCCAGAGCTCTTATTCCAGCACTCCACGATCACAGCCACTTACACCCACCTCTCAGCTCTTATCCACTTCACACCCCCCTCCTCCACAGCAAATCAAGGAGCAGCATCGTGCTCCACTACCCTGCTAACCCCCGGGGACCGTGGCAAGCGCTTCAATCCAGTCTCAGGGAGAAGTACCACAAGGTGTCTGAGGAAAAGCAGCCCAAAAATCCCTGAGATAACACCTGATAGTGAGGGAGGTGCTTCGTATGCAGTGGGAAGTAACACCAGAAAGAAACTGCCCACAGAACAGACCATTCAGGAGACAATACAACAGATTAATTCAACTCCCAAGCAAGGATATTTTGACAAGTAACCTGAAATTAATCCCTCAGTTTGCCAGAAGTCAGTCCACAGCAGCAAAAATTACTAGGTTTTGGGGTTTTTTCAGCTGAATTAATTCAGAAACAGTTATTCTAAGGAGGCTAAGGTGGGATGGAAAGCAAGCTTAAAATCTGAATACCCTGAAAAATAACTGCTTACAGAATAGGAAGAGATTAATAATATTTTTTTAAATCTATCATATCAATAAAATAAAATCCTGAATCAAGTGAAAAATCCAAATCTAAGGTTTCCCATGGATATACCTCAGCCTAGTGAAATTAGAACATCTCCAAAGAGACAGAGACAGAAAAAACAGCAGGATCTGGGCCCTAGAAACCTGCTTTATGTCAGTTCTGGGGAGGAAAAAAAAAGTTTGTGACATACTGCTTTTTATCAGCGATGTCATCTTCTTTTCTGCACAATTAATCTATAAATACTTAACATGAGTCATCACCCTGGTTAGAGTCTGGTCTTGCTTAACTTCCATTCCTACAGAGTCCACTTAAAGAAGGATGAGCCTTCAAAGCACGTCCCTTCTTCCCACAGTAGAAAGGGCAAAAACGCTTGGGAAGGGGCATTAAAGTCTGACAGTATTAGACAATATTAGTTATGTTCTGTATTACAAAGCAAAGAAAAGCTGATAGGTGGCCAATTTGTCATGCATTAGAGTTTTGGTTACTTAGAAAACCTAAACACTGGCTAGCAAGTAGAAGCCAGACTTTAATGTCACTCATTCTAGACTACGAAAAACTGCTTGATTTCTTTGCCTCTCCTATATTGAATATCCCATAAAACTGGATCAATGACAACAAATCAAACTTCTGAGGAGCAGACTTCCCACACATACTCAAGGTATTTTTTCTACCCATGTAATTGATGTTATTATTAGATGAATAAAAATCACAACAAAAAAATGGAGAGGTAATGACTATATCCTGTCACAGTAATTCTAATGGAGGAACTTAATACTTGTTTATTTTTTATAAATGATTTCAGCTGTCACTCAGCATTATCTGCTTTGAAAACATATTCTGCATTTCACACCTGTACTAGTAGATTATTAGCACTAGAACACCTTTGTGTAATCATTTAAAACTCTGCACGGCAATTTAGTCTCTGATAAAGCTACGCTTTTGTCACACAAATAAGTCAAGAAATCAAAAATTTGAGATAAATCCACGACTCTTGCAAAATATTCTTCTACTCAGTCTAAAGAGAAGCCATGGTTGATTGCCAAAGACATAGGACAGGTAGAGTAGCAGACCTTATGAAAGTGTCTGTTTTCCCAGCCACAGTTCTTACAATGAAGCAAAATTGCATGTAATGAACCCTATAACACCTTGGAAAAAAATGTGTAAAACACAGTATTCTTTACCTTTTCAGTGGAAAAAAGGTTAAAATTTGTAATAGTTTACTTTTTGCAGCTTCAGACATCAAGAAAATTGACTTGAAAGAAGGTATGCACAACAAAGTTGGTTTTGTCACTACAAGCTCTCCAGAAATCTTGAATAAGGGATGTTCAAAGCATTATTATAGTAAACTAGCCAAATATGAGTCCTATCCTGAACTCAAAAGTGTTGAAGCCCCATATAGTCATGTATTCCAACTCTGAACTATTCAAACCAAGCTTGGACTTAGAACCCCTTACTCATATAAGGTTCTCCTTTCTCCACTGTAATTAGTTTTCTCACAGTATATGGTTGTTCACACATGGACCAATGGAAATAGAGATTCAGCATACAATCAGCAGGTACTTAGCAAAACCACAGAGAACATTTTTTACAATTTTTTTAACATACTTTGCTCAATTAAGTTGTTTTTTGGTTTGGTTTTTTCCCTGAATGTGAACCCATACCTTGACCTTATTCATTATGTGGCACTTACAGAAAGAGTCACACTTGGTAAGTTAGTGCAGAGAAGAAATATGAAAGGTCACATGGACTGTGAGGTTGCCAGTCTAGAAAGCAAAAATAGCCAGAGTGTATTAGTTAGTTAGACCTTCATTCAGCAGTGTGTGCTTGTTCTAAAAAGACCATAATGGATGTTGGAGTAAAAAAATACTTATTCTGCATAATTTATTAATTACAGAGTAGTGTAAACCAATAACCCTTTCAAGGCTCTTGCCAGCTACTGAATAGTACACAGCTTAAATAACCCTGTAATTCTGTTACTAGGTAGAAAAATCACACATAAAAATATAAGTTGTTGAAATTCATAATTACTTATTTGTGAACCAGATAAGGGACCCAGATAAGGTTCTACATTCAACTGTGGCAGTTGTCCTAGCCTGCAAAATGGGTACTTTCATCTCTTCTTAAAGTTTTGAGGGTTTGAGCATTAGTGGCACAAAGAAGAGTGATTTCAAATTCCATTTAAATTTTAAAATTCAGAGAAATTCAGGAACAAAATAAAAGTATGAAATTACTTATACTGTTAGATATTATTATTCTCATAAAGACAAAAAAAAAAGTAGACTGCTTGGCTTTTTTTTGTTTGTTTGTTAAATTTAGATCTTTCATGTCATTTATTTATTGGATGGATTATTTCTTTAAAGTGCCACTTGACCAGTTATGAAGCTTATGAAATGATATCTTTGGTTTTAACCACTAGACTCCTCTTTCTAGATAATGAGTTTATTTTTCTATCAAATGAATCAAAACCCTGTTGCTATACTTAAGCACATCAATATAAATGGCTGTAGTCTGGTACTAAAATATTTGTCCTTCTCTCCAGTTTGCTTTAGGGTAACAGACTGAGGTAATAGCTTTGGAGTAAAAGGTCTAGACTAATACAATTTGGGTAGATTAAAAAACAAGTCCCATAAATCAGTTTTCCAGTGGTGTTTATTTTTGTCATTGTTCCTGATTCTTGTCATGCAAACATTAGTCTTGTAGGATGTGTCAGCCTTTATTTCTTTCATATGAGAGAAAGAAACCTGTCATTGCATTGGAAGCTAATGGATTCTTAAAAAAACCAAAAAACCTTCTTAGTTTGCCATGCAATTTTCTAAAATTCAGGTCAACAAGGGCCCAAATACCCCCCCCCCATAAGCCTGTATTGCACTACCATCTTAAATATATATAATTGTATTCTCCATTAATTCATAGGTTTTGCAGTACTGTTTAGAAGAGCTCAGATTAAACTACAATAAGTGGTGGGAAGGACACTTGAAGATGACACAGAACGTAGCTACCCCATAGATCAGGGACTAAGAAGGGAAGGGAAAGGCTGGGTTCCACTGAGTTCTGGGTGGCAGCAGAAAAAGATCTCAAGAGCCACCTGGCTGGTGACTGATACTGCTGCAAACGGCAGCAGCAGCCAGAGGTTGTAGTCAGTCTGAAACCTCACCTCAGCTTAGCAGAAACAGAGGCAAGACCCACCTGTCAAGGACCAGATGTAGGCAAAACAGGGGTGGGACCATTGCTGTTTGATTTCCAGCAGTCTGCTTCTGGGTGAGAACTGCCAGATGAACTGCTCTAGAACACGAATTCTTCAGACATCTCAGGACAGGAGTAGCATTTACAGTCAAAGCACAAGCTCCCTAAGCGTGTTGGGCTTAAAATAGAACCAGGGAGAAGCTTGGTTCTGTAAGTCTCATTGCTCTTAGACCAATACCTCGTGCAGTGTCAGCTGTTCTGACTGGGTGGCTTTTGCAGTGGTTCAAATGCATGATTCTGCCAAGGATATGTGTGCCCTCAAGAAAGGAGACCAATGATCCTCTGTAAATGTGCATATTTGGGGTATACATAAAAAAAACCTCACCATGAAAAATGCAAAAGACATGTAAGAAAATATATTTCCTGTCCTTTCTATCTCACAGTATTTATTTCTTGCTTCTGAAAGTCTTATGTCTGTAATACAAAAATACCATACAAGATTAATTGATTCAAGTCAAGTTGCCTGGGAAGGCTGTGTCAGAAATAGGAAAACAGTGTCAAGTTTCTGATTCCAGTTAACTGAATAGAATTCTAGATTACTATACATTCGGGTGTCTAGTATGTTAGACTACCTTATTCAACATCTAGATAAGCACATCTTATCCTGAGGAATTAATATTTGATCACCTGTGTGAGGAACAGATAAGTTCAAAGTTACATTTCTCAGCGAAACAAGTTCTTAGCTATTGTGTTTACTGTTCCCTCTAAATATTTGCATAAACCATTAGGAAGGCACTTTATAAATTACTTTAGTAACATTAAACTTGAGGCCAACATCCAAAAGGTACATAGAATGGTACTTGGCCTGCAGGGCTGAGCACCCCCCTTCTGCACTTGGCTGTGGAGGAATTGTTTGTAACACGTCTGATTTAAGTTTGGTTTACTGCCCTTGTAAGGTTTTCGTGTCAAAATATTGAGGTTATTCTAAAATACAGTTATCCTGAGGGTGTCCCTGAGGGTGCATAATGCACAAAATTAAAAGGTCAATAATGACTTCCCAGCAACACCATCGGCCTGCTTCTCCAGGGCTGTTAATCTTCTATGTCTGCCTTAATTTGTGCCAGACAATACAAAATGTTGCAATGGGCATCACTGAATAGAAAATACTCGCTGGGTCATGGACCATGAGCTCTTTGCCCAGGTCAGTTATAGAGTCTTCACATGCAAGTACCCAAAATGAAAGCCCTATTGCCTCTGATGAAGCAATTACAGAGTGGTCATAATATTTTATTTTCCTTTCCATCAGTGTCTAATTCCACCATTTAACCTTGGAAAGTGGTAGCTGACCAGCTATCTGATTGCCATGTATAACTTGGACTCTCACACCTAGGAAGCCCCAAAGAATGTAAGGCCACTAATTTTGAAAGCTCAAAGGCTCCCTCCATAATGAAAAAGCAAACACAAGAGTAATTTTACTGGCTGTCATTCTTGTGGGATTACCTTATGCCTGCATTACTCTGTTTAGACTGACAATGCAACCTGTGATTAGACAGTGAATTTACTTTTTGAATAGGATGAACACCAAAATGGCAGAAAATGCCATTGACTGCAGTTTTAAATTCCAATAAAGTCTGGCATGCTTCACTGCCCATGAGCATCTCTGATAGTTAAGTTTTCACCTTGCATGTTGGTCTAGAATTCATAGGAAAAACAGGAGAGAAATCATCATAAGAAGCCCTAGCTGTTGTTCAGTTTGTTACTGCTTTACTTTTGGTGAGGCAACGTATTTAGATGATTCTCAGCATTAACTTTTTCACTCTGCTTCCCTCTCCTGACCCCACTCTTATAAAGGTATTGTCTACTGTGCAGACTATGAAACACATTGCAGTGGAAATTTGTTTGGGGAAGAGGTTCAATGTCTTCCAAGTGAAACAAGCATAGTAGAAAGCAATCATAGCATACAAAACACCTTATTGCAGCAATTATAGAACAGTAAGTCTCTCTAGATATAATTTAGGTGATTTATTATGCAGTATTGGTAGTCACTGGAGAAGACAGTCATGTAAATAGAATTATTTTACCGTGTTAAAATGCTAAATAACTGTGCGTGCTTGTTCTTCACATTTTCATATCCGCTGGCATGGCAGGGTCTGATGACCCCATGCTGTCTTGAGACTGACAAAGGGTGTCCTTCATTGTCCTCTGGTTTAGACCCAGAAACCTTGCTTCAGTTTCCATGGACAAACAAGCTAAGAAGTCAGTCATCATTCCCTCCAAGTCTCAACCCACTAATATTGAATTACAACATAGGCTGAAATGAGAAGCTATATCAAGGTCAGATGGAAAAAAATACAGTTTTCTCAATTATATGAAAAAAAAAGAGCTAACTAGGAAGTTAGCTGATGGAAATGTCTTCCCTGGTGGGCAACTAATCAGGCTGACCTCTTCTGTATCTCTATAAATAATAGTCTCCAATTAGTACACACAGGTTTGTTTCTTTTTTGCACCATCAGATTTTCAACATTCTTTTGAAGAACATGAGTACTGCAACTTCAAACAGAATTTCAGTATCACTCATACCTATGGCAAAGAGAGATGAAAATCCTTCCCTTCTCACCAGTCTCCACTGTAAACAGCCAAGGACTCGCTTAGACCTCATTCCATAGCTTTTTCTTGAAAGCTCATTTTTGTTTATCCACCCTGACATCTATGTTTCTTACACAATACACCATTTTAGAGAAAATAAAAGGATTGAATTGGAGTTTTAGTATTGACTACCCACGCCTAACAAACTGATCAAATAATTTCTCCTATCAGGGACAGTAGTTTAGGTAATTACTGATAATAAGGACAGAAGTTGAGAGCTCTTAATCTCCAGTAATTTCTCTTCAGCACCATAATATGCTCTTGACAGCCATGTCTTGCAAAAGTCAACATGTTAATAAGTCAGGGAGCAATGAAGGAAATTCTCTATCATGAAGCTGCCAAAAGAAAGCTTTTCTACTTAAACCTCTACTTAGGTGATTTTTATTTTTTTTAATAGTTTCTGGCCAAAACAGACTTTAATGGGTTTCTACAAAGAGAACTGAGAGCTGGGTTGCACTGGACAGAAAAACTGTGATAATAAAGAGAGGAACTCACATGGGTGAAGAAAACAGCTTATTTATTTCCCTGTAGAACAAGGAGAAAAATGACTACCATATTTTAAAAGCAACCATATTTGCTTGCTACCTTTTCTTGAGGCAACACAACAAAGTATAAACTTGGAGAGACCAGTGACTCTTGAATACTTTCAAGATGATGGTCTATCTTATTAAGAACAATCTCAGCATTTCTTAGCCTGTTGAATAATCCAGAAAATCATAAGTGATGAAAAAGCAACATCAACTATTTTTTTTGCTATGTATTTCTCTTATTCTATATTCTTATTACAAAACTAAAAGAGCAAGAATGTTTCAGTGTTCCTGCCACTAAAAGGTCACTTGGCTCTCCCAAACCCATCACCTCTCTTAATATCTTCTAAATAAAGAAGGCATAGCTTATCTCCATTTCATAACCTGTCACATGTCTGTGCCAAAGTTTCAAGAATTTAAACCTTAATTTGAGTTCAGGGTGGAATCACTCAATGTTTAAGCAGACCTCACTAGTTAAGTATTATGAACCAGTGGCACCAGCAGGGAAATATATTTCATGCCCAGTGCCTGAAGTATACAGGTTACAATGAGTGAAGCGTGACTGCAACCTGAGAAATATTCTTCTTCACTCTCTCTTTTTCTAAGAGCATTTATTCTAAGAACGCTTCTTTTTTGAAACTTTCTAGCCAGTTCTATTAATTCTACTGCTGCAGGTAATTGTCCAGATCTGCTGTTTGTGCACTTCTTCAGTTCCATGGACAGTCTGTGCTGTGTGTAGTATCTACGATGGTCATTTCCACGGCGTCTTACCTGCTGCTTTTCAGTCACTTGGTCATGTAACTGCTGTGCTAAGATCAGCAGAGCATTCTTCACCAAGCTTCTGAATACACAGATACCTGGTGTCATGTTTGAACCTGTCAACTTTTTAGTGTCTCCAAGTTCTTTAGATGGTTGACAGTACAACAAATAGGGCCCGGAGGGGATTCATTCTTTGCCACTTAACAAGCTATGTGATTAATGAGAAAATAAGTAGCAATGATACCAAATTATTCTCATTTACAAATGAAAAATTATCAAGTCCAATATTTCAGTGTTCTGACAATGTCATTGTTCTGGCAGACTCAGTTTTCTGACTGAACCATGGTGAAACAGTTTTTCTGTGTTTTTTGCCTGATATTTCATTTTTTATTCTCCAAACAGTCTAAATGTCTGTTTACTTTTCCATTAGATAGGAAAGAATGGAAGAACTGCCTACACCTGAGCACTCATGGGTGCTTATGTCCCTATCAGTAGTCAAAGGAAAGGCAGTTTTTACAGAATTTCTTCCTCTGTGGTAGGAGGGCCAACAGATATCCCCTCTAGGTGACACCTCTTTCTCAGCTAACACAGTTGCAAATTGTACATCAGTAAGTACAGGCTGGTCATAAGAAAAAAATAATTTTCACAGGAGGATCTACAGTTGGGAGAAACCCTGTTTTGAGCAGAAAAATTGTCTTCATGAACATTAATTTCAAAATTTCTTTGAGTCTGTGTAATTGCAGGCAAGTCACAGATCCAACATTCCCAGACCTTGGCTCAGATGGTTATAATGAAGCTGTATTTCTCTAGAGTAACCCTGACAGTGTATTTAATCTACCTATTTGTGCCTCAGTTTCTCTGAGTGTAAATTGGAATCAATGTATTGCCCAAGAGAAGCTGTCAGGATGACACAGCTAAAGAGTGTGAGGTGCTCTGATGGTTTGAGAATTTTTTCCAAAAGGAATTTTAAATCTTGCCCACGTATGTCACAGCACTGCTATCATCATTACACTTGAATAGCTTGGGGGGGGGGGAAACAAAAAGGTGTTTGAAGGTGGCAAACACCCTTTCCTTACAGGCCATCAGTAATAGAGGAAAACACAATTTCTTTTCTGAGGCTGGCAAATATCTCAGCATGCAGACACAACCTGCCAAATTCCTGAGGTATGCAATGCACATACAAAGGTGTCCTAACACATTATTTCATTAAACACACTTCTTAAAAGAAGACAAAATAAGTCACCCTCCCCCAAAAAACAAACCAACTTACAAATGGACAATGCCATTTGTTTTGAATTACCCTTTACTCAAACTTATTGCAGTCTGTTTGCTAATTTACAAGCCTATAAAGATGACAAAACAGGTTTTATCTGCTCAGGACTGTTCAAAACCAGAGAGCAAATATAGCCCTGAACTCTGAAGAGGCATAAGCAAAGCAGCTACTCTGCTGGAAGCCTGACTGAGGGGGAATTGTAATAAATCATGTATTATGTTTACAAGGAGGATGTCTTGCAATTGCAAGGTCAGCATGGGACAGGTAAGAGCACAGAATGACCAAAATGTACAGTTTGAGATATTTTCATACCATATCCAGCAAGCTGGGCTTGCCATAGAACAGATATAGTTTACAATAAGTGACAGACAACTAAAAGAGGCTTGCTGCAGTGGTAGCCTTCACTAGTAAAATAAAGGAGGCAAACTGTTACATTCTTTATATACCTATAGCATCACTATTATTTACATCAAGTCATTCTTTTGTCCTTGACACTACACATAGTAAGCTTGTCTGGGCAGGGAACGTGTGTTTATGTACATGTGGATAAAGACACTCTGAATGACCTCACCTCAGCAGCCAGGCTAATGTTTTTATAAAACTAAGAACAAAACAATTTGCATGCATCCAGATGGCAATGTCATGTAAGCAATTCTCCAGAGCAGAGACTAAGCTCCACAGGGTACAAGATACACAGCTGTGCATTATAAGAGTGCTGATGTTATTCTATGCTGTGTTAGGAAACAATTTTGTCTAGAGGCATCACATGTCCTTTGAGCAACAAAGGTTTGGAGACACATCCTTGAAACATGCCATGTTTCATACTTCTGATCACCATCTCTGCAGTTTCATTATTTCTTATTGGTCTTAAGAGAGGATAAGTTCTGATATTGCAGTAGCATCTCAGCCATGATGAGTTGCTGAAACATCTGCTCTAAAATGCCTACATCTTTTGAATCTCCAGTTAGATGGAATACCTGCCTGAAAAGCTGCTAGTGCCTCAGAAGTGATGAGTAAAGAAACACACTCTCTTTCATGAAGCAAAAAAAACCTAGACAGTAACTGATAGGTCAATGGACGGTTTCTGAACAAAATATCAAGATTCTTGCTAAAAGTAGCCAGTATTATTCTAGCTGTCCAAAATACATTTTTAATATATCATGGCCACACCCCTGTTCTCAAGCAGACAAGGACAGATCACAATCAGAACTGCATGTACTGTGCCTCTTAGTCACTTTTCTCTTCTTACTTGCCCACACAAAGTCAAGCAAAATTAACACACAACGTGCAATATGCTCTTGCTCCATGTTACTAAGTATAAGAATATAGCAAACATTTTTTTTAAAAAAAAGGTGTTAAAAATAATGAGCAAGACATCCCACTACTGAGAATCATGGAGTTGTTTACATTGGAAAAGACCTTGAAGAGCACCAGGTCCAACCATTAAACCAGCATTGCCAAGTCCACCACTAAACTATGTCCCTAAGTACCACATCTACATGTCTTCTAAATACCTCAAGGGTTGGTGACCCAACCACTTCCCTGAGCAGCCTGTTCTTGGCCACCCTTCCAGTGAAGAAATTTTTCCTAATATCCAATCTAAACCTTCCCTAGTGCACCTTGAGGCCGTTTTCTCTCATCCTGTCACTTGCAACTTGGGAGAAGAGACCGACCCTGGCCTTGGCACAACCCCCTTTCAGGTCTCCCCTCAGCCCCCTTGTCTCCAGGTGAAATGCCCTCTAGGCTCCCTCAGCCACTCCTCACCAGATTTGTGTTCCAGACCCTTCACCAGCTTAATTTCCCCTCTCTGGAGTCACTCCAGCACCTCAATGTCTTTCTTCAAGTGAGGGGCTCAGGACTGAACACAGTGCTCAAGGTGCAGCCTCACCAGTGCCAAGTATGGGAGACAATCACTGCCCTGGTCCTGCTGGCCACACAATTCCTTATACAAACCAGGATGTCATTGGCCTTCTTGGTCACCTGGGCAAACTGCTGGCTCATGCTTGTCAACCATATCCCAAAACCCTTTTCCCCTGAGCAGCCTTCCAGCCACTCTGACCCAGGTCTGCACCCCTACATGAGGCTGTTGGGACCCAGGTGCAGGACCTGGTCCTTGGCCTTGTTGACTCTCATACAATTGGCCTCTGCCCATCGATCCAGCCTGTCCAGATCCCTCTCCAGAGCCTTCCTCCCTTGCAGCAGATCCACACTCCTGCCCAACTTGATATCTGCCAGCTGACTGAGGGTGCACTCAATCCCCTCATCCAGATCCTTGATAAAGATAATAGACAGGACTGGCCCCAGTAGTGAGCCCTGGGGAACACCACCAGTGACCATCCACCAGTTGGATGTAACTCCATTCACTACCACTCTCTGGGCCCAGCCATCCAGCCAGGTTTTTTCCCAGTGAACTGTGCACCCAATCCAAGCCACAAGCAGCCAGTTTGTCCAGGAAAAGGCTGTGGAAAACAGTGTGAAAAGCTTTACTAAAGCCCAGGCAAACAACACCCCCAGTTTTTCCCTCACCCACTGAGCAGGTCACCTTATCATAGAAGGAGATCAGGTTGGGCAAGCAGGACCTGCCTTTCCTAAACCCAGGTTGGCTGGGCCTGGTCCCCTGGTTATCCTGCACAGGCTGCATGATGGCACTCAAGTTGATCTGTTCCATAACCTTTCCTGACACCAAGGTCAGGCTGATAGTCTGAATTCCCCGGATTCGCCTTCCAACCCTTTTTGTAGATGGGCATCACATTTGCTAACTTCTGTGACCTCCCTGGTTAGCCAGAACTGCTGGCAAATGGCAGAAAGTGGCTCAGGGAGCTCTTCTGCCAGTGACCTCAGTACCCTCAGGTGGATTCCATCTGGTCCCATAGACTTGTGTGTGCCTAAGTGGTGTAGGGCACTGACAATTTCCCCCGGATAGTGAGGGCTTCATTCTGCTCCTCATCCCTGTCTTCCAGCTCAGTGGGCTCAGTACCCAAAATCAAAGGCTCTTACTATTAAAGACTTAGGCAAAGAAGACATTATGCACAGGAATAACTCAGACACATCTATGTTCTATTGTGTCTTGGGCACAGTTTACCCCAGAGTGGATGCAATCAACATAAAAAAAAAGTGGAGATAATGTCTGGGTGATGTTACATAGACACATTTAATTGTCTTGTGGAACCTATTTTTTATTTGTCAACTGTTATGCACATAAATGAGGGTGTATGAAGGATGCTATTATTTACCTGCTAAGAATACTAACATTCCAGTTGCAAGCATTTTTTAAGTCACAGTCTTTCTTCTTTCTTTTTCCTCTTGAGTCTTAATGTAGAATATCTCTTACAAATTACACTGAGGAACTGTTTTCAGGGGTATTTATTGTTATTCCTCATTCTTCTTACTCATCATCTCTCATTGGTGATCCTCTTTTCAAGTAAAAAAAGTACACAGATCTGAATTAGTATACCCTTCTTTTAAATAGAAGAACATAATTCAGATAGCAGCCACACAAGAATGAATCAGGAATACTTAGCTCTTTTAAACCCAAACTTTCCCATAATACAAGTCAACTTTAGCAGATTAGACCTTCATTATGATCAGTTTTACATCAATGACAACCCTAAGATCTCATAGTTTGTGAAGCAGCAGGGGTGAAATCTGAGCATTCAGCTGCTGGAAACTGGTTTGGTAAGTGCAGGGAAGTTAAAAAATACAACTACAGAAACCAGAATGTTCCTTTTAAAAGCATTTCTTACATCAATACCTCTGCAGAATGACACAAAGTATTAGGAATAGGTTGCTTGGGAGGCACTTCATTACAAAGCCAGGGCCAACATTCATAAAGACCATGTAGGTCCCCTCAGAGGATGTATTTTACATCTGGAACACAGGTCAAGATGCTGAGAGGACTGAGCCATTGTAAATTCTGTCCAAAGCTGTTTGCTATGCCATTATATATTCTATCAATATGCATGCAATTTCTTGCATCTAAGCAATAAAATTAGTCATTAAAAACGTGATAGAAATAGGCTCTACTCAGAATCAGAACAGGTTTTGTGTTAGTAGCAGAAAGAAATGGACTTCCAGCACAATCAATGCGAGAAGCCTTGCTCCTGTACAGTTTTTGCTGCCCTCGGCATTTAAAGTGGTACAACACCACCCAGTCATGACTTGCAGTTTGAGACACATGCAGAAAGCATCACCATGATGTTAAATGAATACAATTTATTAAAAAAGAGGGGGAGGGAGAAATGAAGTGAGGAAGCAGCTGTGTTAAGATGATAAGCCCAATAGTGCCACCTGCTGAGAACAAGTTCCAGGTACTTGTGGCTCCGGGGCCAGTGACTCGTTCAGGCAGAACATCTCATTTTACACTGCTCATGGTCGGATCTTTTCACAGCCCTGCTTTGTATAACACACCGCAAGAAGGCTCCCTGCCCTTGGCCGGGTTTCCTTCTCTTTCAGAGACGGACAAACACGACCGAGGACAGCATCTGTGTGGCAGTTGTCTAGAAATCAGACTCAGCTTAGGTGCAAATGAGCTGTGCATTTAGAAGGTGCATACCCATCTGACTCTTCCTCAGGTTACAACAGTGGGTTTAAAGGTTCCATCTTCAAATTATTCCACATTTATTCTTAATGTAGTCTCTTTCCTTAGCTTAATCAGACTTTTGTCATCTTGTATTAGTAAATGCTAGCAGCTCATGCAATAGGAGCTCTTTTCCTTTGTTACAACTAAAAGACAAGTTATTTCAGAGAGAGATATAACCACAGTGTGTATGAAGGTAAGGAAATGAAGCAGACAAAAAATACTTTCCACTGTCAAGTTCATTAAATTGAAGAAACTACAGATCTTCTGTAAGTGAATGTTTGTATTTTCACATCAAAAGATCTCAATCTACATCAACACTGCTCAGCTCCTACACCAGTTAACACAATCTTCTTGTTAAACCTCAAAACAGAATTCTTACAATGAAGGTCATGTACTGGCAAAGGCCAAATACTGAGATGGTGATCTAAATCCTCTTTGGGACTGGATTTATTTCACCATAGTGCCATGGCCACTCAGAAGCAAGAGAGAATGTTTTCAGACACCTCAAAAGAATCCAAGCATCAGAAATCTTGCACCTCGAGGAGACATGGACTAGTTTGTCAGCAAGCCCGCTGTCCCTCTATGCACATACTCAGCGTTATCATTCACATACAAACCCTGGAACAGAGGGAAAATTCAGGAACCTGAGGCACATGAGTTTGCTCTTTCTTCTCTGTAAGATCTTCTCACAGTAGAGTAAAATGAGGGGAAAGCCCACGAACCACACATTATACTCCAAGTAATAGAACCATCAAGAAGGACAAGGCTACAGACAGGGTGACCTCTTCCGTGGTCTGTAAACTGTGTCTTTTAGTGTGGAAGTGAAGACTACATGAATAACCTGTTAGCAAGTGTAATTTAGGGAATGTTCTGAAGAGAAAAATCAAGTGCAGCTCTAAGAGTTAGCAGTGCACAGCCTCCAGAAGAACAGCAAGGAAGGACATCCTGACCCACAGGTTTTAAAGTGACACTGGCACACTCAGTCAACTGCCAAGATCTGTGATGTGATAGACACCAGCAGAAAGCACCCAGTTTCCATGGCACTGAATCCAGGAAATCAGATCTAAGGATTCCCCTTGAAGTCTTTGTAGGTACTTGGGAAAAAAAAGCGGAAAAAAAAAAAAGAAGAAACAAGGGGAGAGAAAAAATTCTGATGGGTTAGAGTCCAGGTTGCTGGGTTTACTTTGTCACTCACATTTCATTACAAAAAGTATTAATTGGACTCCATGCAAGAAATCTGCCATGATTTTAAATATTCACCAAAGATTAAATAGCCACAGGTGCTTTGATCCACCTTATTTGTTTTTATCTGAATTTTCTGTTCTAATTCTTATGATTTCTGAATAAATGAAAACAGAACACTACATCAAGCTTTCTAATAAAGGCATTCCTGTGTAGTTGTGGGTTTTTTTTTTCATTCAAATGCCGTCTTCCAAAAAAATCCCAAACTGCTTTGTTCCCTTGCCCACCATGGCACTTTTAAATTGACATACCTGAGTGCACCATTCAGAGTAGAAGCAGTTCTTTCACATAAATGTTCAGGTTCTTAAGTGACAGTGATGTGCATTTATGATGCTTGAGAGTTCCTGCATGACTTACCTACAGGAGGGGTGCACTAGACCCGGCCAGCTCTTCACTTACTAACAATTTCCTGAGGGCAGGGGGTGAAGAAAGTATTCTCTTTTTTTTTCCTATCGTGAAGAATGAATTACAGTCTGAATAGCAAATGCTCACATTGTGTTATCTATGAAAACTCACAAGCAGACTATCATTGAGCATCACAGTATTATCCTAGTCTTCCCTCCATATTTTTCCTTTGTGTAACTGTGACATGAACTTCCAAGGTACACATAGGTACACAAGGTATGTGAAAGCTTTCATGTGTGACATGCAGAACTATTTTCATAAGTATTTTGAATTTTATTATCTCTAATATGCCATATGAGACGTCCTGTTCTACAAGCAAAGTCTTCCAAAGGAGAAAAAGGCCCTGTTTTGCCATGGGTCTCTTGATTTCTTTCACCTTATTCTAGTAAATGGGATGCTATTTTGTAGAAAGATGAATCTATTTGTCAGGTGCCTCTACTTAATTTTCCCAGACATGTTTCAATCTGTACTGATTCTACCTTGATGACTATTCTGTCAAAATATAATTTTCCCTTTATTTCATATGATGAGGAAATTTTCCTGTAGTTATAACCAGGATGACACTGTCAATTGACTTGAATTTTGCTCATGTAAATGTGAATGTACGAGTAAAAATGGAATATATGCACTGAAGTGACCAGCTAGGTAGGTAACCACTAATTTGAGTGGTTATAATTTCTGTAAGATATTATCTTAAATAATAAACCAACATATTCATTCAGTTCCATACCAGAGCAAACTAGTGAATTCTATACCACATAAATTGTGAGGTAGAGAGGTAAAGGTAGAACCCTTTTTCCCTGAGATTTAATATATATAAATGGTTTGGAATGTGATAAAGTTACCTGACACACATGCTAAAAAAATTTAAACTCAAATTCTAGCTTATGCTTGAATTCAGTGCTATTTTTCTTCAGGCTGTTTAGGCTCCTTCTGTAAGCCAGTTGCATTCCTAAGACAGTGGAATTGTGGCCTCATCAGTTTACCTAAACTTATTTTTTTGTTCACTTTATAAGACCTTCAGACTTGCATAGGACTATTCAGCCAGAAATGAAGGAGAGGAAAAAGGGAATCATATCCAAAACAATGAAGATGGACAGAATAATCTTGAATAGATAATATAAAATAATAATTCCTTAATCATCTCTTTTATTAATGACTTTCTTTTTCCTTATACTTCTAAAGGCAACAATATGAATTTGTTTGAGTTCAAATTCATTTAAACTTCAAGCTTCATTAGCTGCCAAAACAATGTCAGAGAGAATGTTTTAAATCTCTTGGTTTTGGAAAGATGTTTCTGCAGATGGGAATTTATGCGAAATTTTGCAAAGAAAAGCCTCACTCATTTTTCAAGATAACTTTTTTTCTGCCTCTGGATGGTGCTGGCAGAAGGAATAAAAAGCTTCTTCTCTCTGAGGAATTTTAGCTCTCTGTCTTGGTGAGGCGTGTGAGCAGCCTGCTGAGCAGAGTCATGGAAGCATCTGTATAGAGAAAGGATGCCAGGGTTATTACCATAACAGCATTGCAATGAAATGCAGATGAATGTTCTAATGCAGAACAGCAGCACCAATCCCACAAACAGCCAGAAGGACTGTGCAGAGGTGGGCATCCAGACTGGCACTCAGCATCAGCTTCCTTGGCCTTTCACAGCATGTGCTGCAGCCTGGGAGTACTATTGCTACTCTACAAACAGAGCCAAGCCATAGAACCCAGAGGTATCAACCCTCTGACTGCAACTCAAAGGTTGATCTGACTAATTAAAATCGAGACAATTTGACAAAATTCTGTGACTACTTTTCAGAAAAGTGTCCCTATCACCTATCAGGGGACAGCTAGTTTCGCCTTCACATCCTTGGCCCAATAGAATTATAAAATAAATTGTTCAAAAAAGACTATTTTGGGGTTTCATTATTATCCCAAATCAGGTCAAGATGATATGAATCATGGCTAACCCACTTGCAAAAGGAGTCTTTCTAAATATCCACCTATAACACTTTCCACTGATCTGTTTCTAAACAGACAGTACTTTCACAGGCAACAACAAAACATTGTAATACTAAATAATAATGGATGAAGGGACCAAAACTATCAAAGTCTCTTGAAAACAACAATAAGTGAAGCTTTTTCTTGAAATATATGTAAAGCCAGATGCCCTTTCAAAATAAAAAAATAAAATCCAGATCCAACCCAAAAATCTTTACAAGAGGAAAGTTCATTGAAGTTCTATTTCATATCTTATTCTCAAAGCTGAAAAGCACCTACATACTAAATATCCATGGATCAGCAAAGTCACCCTGTGCAAAGAAAAATGAACAGACATATAAGATTATATAGTCTATAAGATTAGATAGTAAGAATATCCATTCTGTTTGGTAATAAGAAATGTGAGGTTTGCTTGTAGAACTTTAATAGAAAACAGGATTCTATCTAAAAGCTGTTTGACCTGTCCTTGGGATTTTAACTGTAACATTTATCCTTGTTATAAAATTCTATATGAATCCTAATAAATTTTGTCTAAGGCTGCAAGCACTAGCCTTAATGCTGTGTTTGTTCCATCACAATGAATGTTGCAAGACTCCATCATATTAAAATTTCCTGACTAATATTAGACTAGAATGTAGGTTTTGAAACCATGCATAATAAATGAAATTAATATTTCATTAGAAAACACAACGTTCTCAGAAGAACAGATTAAGAAGGATGTGAGCCTACACACTGTGTGTAGGAAATGGGTGTGAGCCAGAGCAGTGAAGAGTGTTATCAGATGTGGAGATTGAATGGGCCAGGATAAGAACACCACGATATCCAAAACAATGAACACCACGATACTTAGGCAGGAAGACTCAGTGCTTCTACTTATGCACTCACACTAAGGGGACAGAACAGCAATAACCCACTTCCTAGTTTATATGTCTTTCAGGATCAAGATCTTCTGAGGAACCTGATGAGGAACATGCACCCTCTATCAGCTTGACATGCATTCAACACACAGTGCTCATCCCAGTCAGTCAACACACTTCTGCTACAACACAATTAGCCATCAACACTGCTCCCACAGCTTCTGCAGCTCTGTCAGCTATTCTTTTGACAGACCTGTAATTTGCCCAAACCTGTAACTTGCCCAGCAGAAATCCTTGCTCAGCACCTTTGTGGTACAACTGCTTTGGCATCATGTAAAGGAGACTTTTATGCTGCATTGTACCAAACCAGATGATTATGGAACTCCTGCAAACACTAGAAAGGAACTAGGAACAGTGTAAAATCCCAACTACAAACAGTGACACCTATGCAGGCAGGTATACCATGTCCAAATGTTACCATTACAAAGTGAATTGTCCTTCACATAACTGGAAGTGAAAAAAAGCTCAGTATATCAGGACATCTGATACAGTACAAGGTTTCATCTTGCAAACCATTGTTTACTCTCCATTTGGGATTTCTCCTCCCCCCCCCCTTTTTTTTTTTTTTTTGAATTTTCTCATTTTTGGGCTCATCATAGACCATCAGTTTCCCAAACTTCCTTGGAGGGATTTTTTTTCTAAATCTGAAGTCAAATTATTGTAAAAGTCTAGGTTTTTTACACCCCCCCTTGATTGGTAATAGACATATTTAATTGTTTGCAATATCTCTTTTCAAGGTTGTAACTTTGATCTTGTTGGGTTGCTAAAATAAACAGCATTGTCTGACGGCTATTCAGTCTGGTTTTTACTGTGTGCCTGCAAGAAGTCCACTGAAGTACAACAGTGATTACCTAAAATGCACAAGATTTTTCCTGATTTGCTTTCAGTTCTCTTGACCTCATTTTGCTGGGTGCCAACAGAAATTCTTGATGGTAATAGCAGTAGATGAGAGATTGTAAGAATTCTCTATGGAACAAATCAGGGCAGCTTGAAATCAGATACACAGGACTCCCAGAGAATTGATTAAGGGCCTTGACCCTTAACCAGAGGGTATTAGAGCCAGATGAAACAGAGAAAACCACCTTGATTACTCCACTCAAGTTCTAGTCACAGCAGAAGCAGCGTGAAGCTCTCTCTATATGGCAACTCTGCCACTGTATTATAGACTTTATAACAGTTACTTGTAAACATGTGCTCCAAAAACATGGCAATGCAAACACCCAGGTTCCACTACAACTATTTCAAGTATCAACAGCTGCGTTGTACTGTGAGCTTCCTAGGAATTACTGCACATAATGACTTTAGTATAGAAGAAAAAATACACTGAACTCCTTAAAGTATCCTTCTAAATCATGTGTAGTTTCATTCCAAGTTTTAATGTCAACTGAACCAGCATAATTTACTTATTTTCAGTAGTTTCATGGTATACCTCTACAATTTCCCAATTCTCCAAACAAAAAATTAACCAAAGAGTTCTTCAACGTTATTAATCTACAGGTATAATTCTGAATGATTATTCATTTGCCTCATTCTGAATAAATGTTTAGCAAGGTGCAAGTAAGAAACAGATCTAGTCTAGATGGACTAATTTAAAACATGGAACTTCAGTTTTTCTATTACTATGGGGAATGTTGCACATGCACCATTTCCTTTCTGTAGTAACTACTAACACCATTTTTTTTTAACATTCTCTCCTAGTTGATTTTATAATTAAGGGTTACCAGTTTCAATTTGAGGCTTAGATATTGTACCTTCCTTATAGACAATAGAGATTTCAGACTGACAACAAACAGAATTAATAATTCCACTTGTGTGTCTCCAACACACGCCACAGTTGTCACTGCAGATTATACGTGTTTACGTACATGTTGAACAAGTATATGTGCATAAATCTAAAAATTTAAAAAAAGTGAGAGTGGTATACTCTATACTCTAAGTAGTGGTAACAAAGAAAATCTTGTTCTTGTGTTCCATCAAGTCACTGGGGATAGTGAGTTTGTTTATTTAGCTAAATGTACTCAATATAATCCTCTTTGTCTTAATGTTATTCCTCTTTAAGCCTCTACTTGTTGTTTAAATCAATTCCAAACTACAGCAAGAGGAAAAAGTTACTTTGCTTTCATGGAAAATTTGTCCACAGTTTACTATGAGATGGAGAGTTTTATATCTTTTTTGGAAACTCTCTTTTTTTTTTTTTATCTCTTTTCCTTCTTCTTCATCCCACATATTTAATATTAAAAGCAATTCTTTATTAAAAAGAAACCACAAGGGTTTTGTTGAATTCATTATATAACTTTGAGAAGACATGGTACCAACATTTATTTAGGGATTGTAAGATTGATAGTTAGGAGAAACAAGTGAATAAGTAAAATATTCATAAAAGAAATAGCAATTAAAATAATGTCATTAAGAATTTTTTAAGTCCTTTTATAGTCCTAGGGCATCAAATCAGCCCCTAAAATGCACTGACAGCAAATCACTGAAATTAATGAAAGGACTCCAGAGAGTTTGGCTGATTCAGACAGATATTGCAAAAATCAGAAAGAGACTTTTTTAGCTCTAATTCTCCTTATTGTTCTGAGGAAGAAATAAGTCATGCTGGAAAGCTGCAGTCACAGGGTTCTACTAGGAGCTGTAAAGGATGAATATAATAAGGGTTTCTGTCCCACATCTCCAACATGTAGAAGTTCCTTTAGAGAATACGTGAAAATTAATTATCATATTGAGCTACTATCCCTAAAGTCATGGTAACATTTCAGAAAAATGCAGCTTTTTACTTAACCCATAAAATGAGCATACAACTTGTAGCTCTCAATGTTACTAAACCAAAAACAAACAAAGGCATTTTTTATTTCAGTACAACTATGCTCTTGTATTTTTCCAGGCAAATCTTAGTAGAAGCCCATTCAATTTTACAAGAAATTTTAATTTCAAGGCCTAATGAACGTGATGAAGTCTCAGGCAATAACATGCATCAAAGCCTGAATGTGTCATTCTTCCCTTTCAACACATAAAAAGACGTTTGCTCCTCAACTATTAGACACGTGAACCCCCATGGGCCACAAGAAACAGTTATTGTAACTGCAGCCATTTATTCTATTAAAGAATTTCTGAAATGTTGGAAAGACTTTTCTCAAAGTTAACAGTGTGATGAAAGACCACATATTGGGAGAGTAGAATTGGTTTTGGAATGCTGGAGTTGAAAAAACATAGGTTTAGGAAAAAATATTAAATCTTCAAAACATTCTCTGCTCAGTATTGAAAGCAGAAATGGAGTCTTTGATGTAGAAATAAGTATTTACAATTAAAATAAAAGGCTATTATTATCTTACTTTCTTTAATTCAATCCTTTTGACTGAACATTCTGAAAGAAAAATAACAACATATATCTGAACTACTGGTGAAAGGCATGATTATCCACTTTAATTTTGCTTTAGCTGCTGCTTAATGTTCATTAATTATTTTCATGTTTAAAAGGCTTTTTCTCCCCTATAACACTAAACTTTAATTCCCAGATAAACTGTAGCTCCCAAAAAGAAAACCTGACACGTGAATTTTGTTTATCTGACTGTCAATCTCCTGTTGTTACAAGCCTGTGGGAGAAAATCTCAGCTGGTGTATACTGATAAAATTCAGCTGATCTCATGGAAGCTGGGCAACTTGCATTGAAGGTCCAATATTTGATTATGAGACTTCACAAACCTCTGTTCTGTTGGGAGATACAGAGTTCAGTTCAGAAGAGAGTATTGACTACTTCTAGATACCTTGCTCTAAGTTGTGTATCGATCATCTAATTAGTCATTTAGATTACTTCAAAGTAAATCCTGCTTTAAGAGTCTTTTCCCTAACCTGGTAGCAGTCTCAGACTCCCACAAAGATTCTCACTGCAAGTGAGGCAGTGCTCAGAAATACCTCAGAAAAAAATACATTGACAAAGGTCTGCTCCATTCCCTTGCAACAGACACATTTTACTTGTACTAATCAAGCCCCAGGGTTATTGCCAGAGCTCCAGGCCATACTTTCTAACCATTCTGACACACTAATAACTAGTGATATTTGTAATTTGAGCTCGTTAAAAAAATCTCCCGGATTCAACTGATCACTAAGTTGACCCATGTCAGCACATGAAAACATCAGTAACAGCACTTTGACACCATTCAGCCAGGATTACCTTCTCTATCTATTATAGTGCTTCCCTAAGTTCTTATGCAGGACCTCTATTTCTAAGTGTCCTTTTGTGGGATTCACGTATCAACGTCATACACTTAACAGTTTTCCCCTGAAAACTCTTGAGGACTTAGATATGCTCTGAACCATTTTCACCAAATAATTGCAGCAGGCTGAAATATCCTGAATGTTTTCTTATGCCTTTGCTCTCACTTTATTTGCTTGCACATATCCAGTGACAACAATCCAGTCTAGGCTCTAACAATGCAGGTATTCTTGTTTCAATTCTTAAATAAATACTAGCAAATAACCATCTGTGCAACAGTGCTGACCCTTTGTTGAATTAAAATAAATATTGCAGAGCAAAGGTAGCTTTTGCAACTTTCCTAACTCGTGCTTTATTACTTTGCTATTATTTTCCACCATCTCATTCACTTGGAGATTTCCTGTAACGTATGTCTCACTAAAAACATCTTAATTCACCCCTTGGATTGTAACCTATGATCAGAATACACCAAGTGTATGATATCTAATAACAACACAGACACCCTTGTGTGCTTGCCCTCCCTCTACCCCTCCATTATGGACCAGGCAAAGAGTTTTCTGGTTGTTGGGGGAATTGCAGGGTATGTTTGCAGTTCCAAATTCGTCTATGCAAACTACAAACTGGCTTAGTTTTGTTTAGTAGTTAAAATCCTTCTCTAACCCTATAATTCAGGCTGGGACTATGGCTTCCCTGTACTAACAGCTTTCAGTATTGCCTGCATGTCCTTATCCTGAGAAGGAGCACTGGCTATCTGGTGGTCACAGTCACAGCTCACATTTTTCTGAGACACTTCTCTTAATTTCCTTCATAAGTTTAGGGTGTGGAAATGGAGAAAATAATTATCCAATGTTAAGAACTTTGCATGTTCACTTAAGTCTATGTATTCTGTGGAACCTTAGCAAGTATCTCACCCACTTTACACAGTACAGGTAAATTTCCATCCCTAAAAACATTCCTTCATGTGTGTTTTTTTAGACACTGATATTTTGTGATATAGTTTTTGAAAAAGTTGTATTGTTCTGTGGGCTCTAGCCTGCTTTTTCTGATCTCAGTTCTTTCATACAAAGACTTCTGGGAGTGCCTGAATACATGCATGCATGTGTAGATAGTGACACCTAGAAGAGAAATGCAATCCGTCTGCAAGGTGAATAAACATACAGCTGGAAAGAGCTCCCCCAGAAACAAAGGTGTACACACTTTTACTTCAAGATCAGAAACTTGAAGCAAGTTGAAACTTGAAAGTAAGACTGAGATTGCAAAAGCAGGAGGGGAAAAGAATACCTATTTTTAAAAGAGTAAAGAAGTACCTGAGGATCACAGACCACCCAGCCTTATCTGATACTTAGGAAGATCCTGGAAGAGTTGCAGCATTCTGAGCATAGTGATAAGTAAATAAAATAATCCCCTCCATGAGGTAAACAAAACATGATTCTACAGCAAGTGAATTTCCTGCTAGCTGGCCCAATGAACAAGGTTAAGCAATAGATGTGCCACACCTCAGCTTTGGTGAGGTATTTGACATTGACATTACAAAAAACTAGAAATATTTGCACAATGGCCGGCAAAAAAATCTCAGAAACTAATAGCTTATGACTTGGTGTCAGACTAGGAGACTTTAAGTGAGGTCTTTCAGAGGTTTGCCCTGTAATTACTTTTTTAACTGTTCAAGCCACAAGGTCTATAAATTATTTGAGTAATAAAATAAACACACATTAAAAAAAAAATCACACATTGCATCGTACTGGGATAATTTAAAAGGATTTTAAAGGAGATGATCATAATTTGAAATAACCCTGGACAATCAGAAAAACGGTTTAAAATCAGTAAGACAAATTCAGTTGGAATCAGAGTAAAGCACTACCCATAGGAAGGGGAAATAAAGAGCATAAATAAAAGAAGGGAAGCAAACCATCAGATTATGCCAGGAAAAATCTGGTTGTTAAGTTTAAACCTGAATAAGGGTCAACATTTTGGGGCACTTATTCTGAAATGTTCTAACAGGAGTATTTTAAATCTGAAGCAGAGCAAATTGCTCTGCTTCTCCTCGCCCTGGTGAGAGCTCAGCAAGAGCAGTGACTGTGTTTTGGTCTGTCTGCTTAAGGCAGACAAAAGCAAACTACTGAATCCTGAGGAAAACATTAAAAGTCATAAAGGTTTAAAAATGTGAACTAAAAGGAAAGGCTGCAGGAATTCAGTAGGGTTAGTCTAGAGAAGAGTAATCTTCCAAGTGACATGTCAACAGTTCTCTAATGTGAAAGCTGATAAAAATGCTGTAGCTATAAATTGTTCTCTACTCTCACTGGAAGAAGGGAAAAGACAAATCAACTTTGCTTGCAAAAGAGATTTCAGAAATTTTGGGGAAAAAATTCTAATTCACAGTGTTTCTGTGTTTATCATTAGTGTCCAGGGAAGTTCTGTCACTGCTTAGACAATGATGGACAAAACATCTCTCATGAACACTACCTCACTGAAAGGAGATGAGCTACATAGAAATGTCTCTTGTTAATGCTACTCTTCTAAGATTTGTATGCATTCTTTCACTGAAAGACACAAAACAAAATACTGAAAAATACTGTACAATACTGGCATTTGCAGTTTCACAGTCAACATGTCAAGCCATTGTTTCTCTATCTTAAAAGAACTGAAAGCCCAGATGTTCATGAAATGTTTAAATTGCATTGATCATCACCTGTCCTGCACAGTGTATTCTTTTGCACATTCAAGCTGTGAGCACCACACACATTCACGCAGCTTTACAGTGAGAATGATAGGTAATAGTAACTTTTCCCAGATTTATGTATGTGCCAGTCCTGAATAGAAAATTTCACCATAAGTAGCTTATTTGCTTGCCTTTTTAAGCTTATTTTTGTCTTTGAAAGAGTTTGAGTAACAGCTAAGCCATTTTCTGCTATTCAAAACAAATATTTTAAATCTGTCTGGTGTTTTGTAGATGAATCTTGTAAGCAAGATATAAAGTATTCACAGTAGACATATTCTTTTTTAAACCCCACTTCACAATGTCCATTGCTATCATGTCTGAAACCCATGGAATTTAGTGCTGATGCTGCTTTTCCTCCTATTTAATTACTTGTATTAGCAGGAAAACAACACTGTTTTTACTGTTGATTTTTCATGGAAATGTCAATACTGTGTAATTTCTTTCTAATGATATTTGGGGGGAACAGTGCAATTTTCTTAATTAGTAAATGTGATTAATAATGGTATGTTATTCCAGCCATTATGTCTGCAATTTAGCCTTGGCAGTGCTTGTAGTGTACTACAAACATATTCCCAAAATTTAGTACTGCTTAGCAATCTTACTGTCTCTGCAGGTAATTGCTTAAGATATGCAAATAAGCATACAGTCATATATATCTGCCTTCTCCTGACTGCATGCTGAAACACTTTCATCACCCTCCACTGCCAATCAGCCTCCAGTTATTCCCCTCATTAACTTCTTGAGCCCAGTTTTTTTCAGCTAGGAGCCTCTTGCTCTACTTTTGGGAGAAAGAAAGTCAGGAGAACACACAAAACCCAAAGAAACACCCCCATAAACACACCTCTCCCCCAGACAACAAATCTATTTCTGATGTCTTCATCTGATGTTAGTGGCACAGCCAGAAGGCTACAAGACACATTAAGAAGATACATTGATTACACAAATTCAGTCTCTCTGAATACAGAGGTAAGGAAAAGGAAGGGAGGAACAGAGAAGAAGCTTTTACCCAAGATAGCCAAAAGCCTACTAAATATTTAACCTGCAACCTGATGTAAGAGGCTGAAGTTCAAGTTCTTGTTTTAAGACAGCTTTCAGTGGTGTCCATGGATTTGACTACTTTCAGTAGTCATTAGAGTTGTGAAACTCTAGATAAACTTCTTTCACATTTTTAAACAGACTTTAAAATACTGAAATTAATTTGATATATCAAAACAAAAGTCATAGTCGTAGACCATTATATTCTTCATGAAAAAAAGAAATAGGTTTCCTAATAACACTTACCTGAAGACCTTGAAAGCTTACACAGTCAAAAGGACAACTCTTTGCAGTGATGATGTAGAAGAGAAGAAGCAGTGGCAACAAATCATGAAAAAGGGACAAGAACTTTAGCCTGGCTCCTAGGTGAATTACTGCCTGGAGACTTGCTAACAAGGATTTCTTTTTTTTCCACTTTATTTCAGTCTGCAAGGTCTTTTACCTTGCACCGACGTTTCCTATGCATTCCCATCTAAGGGGAAAGGAAATGAAGAGACATCCTAAATTTGCATCGACCAGTGGAGGCACCAATGAACGGGTGGGGCAATTTAGCCCTCATCATCCCCCTCACCTGAGGTGCAGGGGCATCACAGCTGCTATCCTCCAGCTGAGACTGGGTCAGCCAAAAGGGCTGAAGTATTTCTTAGTATTCCTCTCCTTTGTAGGCAAACACACTCCTGTTCTTGCAAAAACAACCTCTTCTCTACACATCACTGGATGAGGAGGAGCAGTTACTGTTTTGGCAACACACCCCTGTATCTTCTCAAAAAGATGGTGGTGGGCTAGACAGGAACTAAACACTCTCACTTGATTGGGCTGGGTTACAGCATTGCATCTGTGTGCTACATTTAACATACATCAAAAGTATTCATCAATTGAGCAGTTTTGTTGATAACCATATTGGAGACCCTTAATTTCCCTTAGAAGCTCTAATGAAGAACAGATCACATTTGAAAAGCTGGGCTGTAGTATGTGCCCAGTGAGATCCAAATACATGAACTGCAGAGCACTGTCTGCCAAAAGAGTCAGCCCTGTCTGCTACATTTCTTGGAAGAACATATAATCATCATGGTTCATAAATGGCTATTGTTACTACAAAACAAGTCAATTTTTCTCTTGTTCTCTGGCTTTAATTTTAAAGGCATAACACCACATGCAAGCCAAAGAAAAAAATATTATTAAAATATTTATTTTACAGAGGTACTGTTCGCTTGTCTCCTAAGTAGAAGGGTGATGAGAAAGTGAATTAACTGACATTTCAGTACTCAAACCGTTTGCAGTGACAGTAACACACCAGCTAAGGAGGATTTTATGCCTGTTTCAATTTTAGTGTGATCTGAAACATCTTAAATTGGCTGTGTTTGCCAAACCCTGAGAAAGGTTTAATTGTGAATCTCCAGACAAAACCAGAATGCAACCTTCTTGACTCCATACCTGTCAAAACTCATTAAACATTTATGATGAGTCATAAACCCTTGTTAAATCTTGGTGGAATATTGCAGCAGGGGGTCCTCTGCTCTATTCCTCTGCCTGGGTGTGTGTGTATATATATATATATTTATATATAATTATGAAACTGACCCAACTACAAGTCACTCAAATATCTCCTATTATACCAAGAACAAAAGAGAAAGACATTGATCTGGCATCTTGGTTCAGTAAAATACTTTTTTAAAGGATGTTGCAACTAGTCAAAGTACAATTGTCCTGTCTACACAGTCCCAGTTCAGGATGCTTGTCCGAGTGACTAAATCTCTTGACTATTTGAATAAATACTATCAGACATAAAAATGTTTTCTAGAAGAAAGCTTACAAGAAGATCTCTAACAGTTGAGAATAATCATCACTGGTGAATTACGCAAGTTGGACAAAACTCAGTAGCAGGTTCATGCACTTCAGGGAAAAAAAAAAAAAGAAGAGAAATTAAAACGGAACAGCTCTGGCAAAATCTTTCTTTCCCCTTTCCTCCTTCTTTAACTTTGGCCCATCAGAAGTTTCCTGACTCCAGCATTATTAATTATAGATGATCATCAAGTTGAGCACCAAAAATGATGAGCTGAGCTTAACAATTTGCACAGTGTCAGAGCTGAGTTAATATACACACACATGGTTCAGGGTTACTAGTTTGGCTCAGCACTATGCTCACTGACTTCAGGTCTCTGAGTACAAGAGGAATACTTCTACATCTGCTTGCAGCAGGAATATGCAAAGCAGAAGATTTCACTGATATCGGTGTGAATAAGACTATTTAGACTATATTCTCATTTTCAGATTCTTTACACTAGTCTCAAAAGGAAAGAAATTAGATATGCTGAACCTCTGAAAGAGTAGTTTTTTCAAAGCACTTCCTTTTACATCAGTTTTAATGAGGTTTTAATTATACTTCTCTTCCTCAGGCAGCGCATACCTTTTCACAAACTGGATGTACTTTTTGTGTAGCCTTAAATAAACCCTCTGAGCAAAGTAAATGTTTGGTACCTAAAATTTTGTATTAAAGTAGTAATGTTTGGCTTCAACTTGTTTCATCATTACTTTATTGCTCTGGTGGACCTTCTCTGGGTTGCAGCCCGTCATGTAGCAAACACTCTTTCTACTTATGTCTCTAGCCCACATCCAACTGCCTCGTTCTAACAGGTTGTGGAAACACTTTGTTCATGGCAAGGCACCATTACAGTTGTCCCAGGATACCAACTCCCTCTACACAGCTGATCAGAAACTTCAAAACAGTACTTAAGATCTCCACTGGCTGTGTGCTGGTGTTCTGAATAAGCTCGAATTTTTCTCTGGTAGGATAAGAGGACTAGGCAATGTAAGGGGAAGAAGACCATCTAAATCCCCATGTAGGGAATGAATTGAAGCTGAGGATTATGTTCTTTAGAGTCAAAACAACCAAGTTATAGATTAGACTACGGAAACAGCTTGACATGCATTATTTACTTTTACCTCAGAGGAGCTGTTGTGGTGACCACCAAACTTTAGAGCCTCATTTTTACATCTTAAAACTCTACTTTCTACATCTTGAAGTGTGTCTAGACTATCCTCTGGAACTTGCACATTCCATCCTTTTGGATGGAGTTATTCAAGCAAGTTCAACCCTGGCTGTTCCCAACCCAAGTGTTAAATGAAGGATACCACAGTAATAGTCTAATCTGTACTCCCAGCAGAAAGTGTTTTGAGATTCAACTACACAATTCACTGTCAGCACTGCTGACTGCTCAATTATGAGCATGATTGACAGCTTAGAACAAAATAGAGGCTGCAAAAAGAATCATAAAATATTTTCAGGAAACACAAGAAAATCTACACAGGCAGTTCAGGTTTAGTGAAGTCAACCAGAGGCCTACAACTTTTGTCATGAGCACGTGAGTAATGTGTTATAAAAAAGAATGTATGTGTTTGAAACTTACCTCCTATTCGTGAATCTTATTTTAAAATGGTTTGATATTGGAGAATAACTTTGACACACACTCATGACACTGGTTTACTCAGACTGGATTATTTCTGAAAGTCAAATCTAGCCACTCTTTATTCAAAAATTTGAGAGTTTTTCCTTTCAAAAACATCTCTATTTTGAGCCCTGGTGCTGCATGTTACTGAAAGAATGTTTACTGGTAAGCAACAATTCATAACAGATGCATTTTACAAGATCATTTTCATTGTAATTCTTTTGGAGAAAAAATTACAGATCTATTAATCTTCTGGCCAGCTTTTTTTTCTTAGTGAGTTATATTTTACAAGCTCTCCTAATACATCAGGTAGGTTTGACTGCCAGCAGCTTGCAATCCAACACCTAGACTTGCCCTTGTGAGTCATATATTCAAGGACAGCTCAGTTCAGGCTGCTCACTCACAGATGTTAATGTAAGATGAGCTGTGTTCCATTAATGGGATTCCCAATAAACAGCCACCTAATTGCCAGTCAGAAAGCCTCAGTAGGTAAGTCAAAAGTATAGAGTCAAATTAATCCTTGCAGCCATAAAATCTGCAGAAAGAAGATGAGTTTACAGTAATGTGGTGCTGAAAACCCAGCACTACCATAAAACAAACCTGTACTCTTCAATGCAAAACCAGTGCCTGTCACTGTGCTTGCGCTTTTTGTTTTGAACACCACCACATTTTCTCTGATAGTATAAAATTTTCATGCTCTTTTTCCACTGACTTGTTTTCTTTCTCTGTTTCTCATATAGGTCTAACTCCTCTGCCAATTAAGTCAGTGAGAATTTTACAGTTGACCTACATGGAAGAAATACTAGCATAAGGCTTATTGAGTTACAATTTCCACACAGGTAACACTAAAGAGGTGGGTTTTTTTCACTTCACACGTTAGAGAGCTTTTAAGGAATATCTGTAAATGAATAAAGTAGCTAAACACAAGTCAGATATCAAAACCCTCAACAAGATTAATTTAGTGACATTGAAGCTAGTATTCAGAGCAATGCAGTTTCATAAACAATAATAGACTCATCCAGAAAATTAATGGTATCTGAAAACATACTAAAGGATTTTATATCTATTACAGTGATGAAAGATGATGACTTAAAAACAACTTTAAATGGTTTCATTTAAAACACTATTAAAATCAAAGTCCTTTGTCCATCAGGAGTTTCTAAAGCCTTTACTTAAGTTCATGAAGCACACAAAAACCCCAAGGGTCCCTCTTGCATTAAACTGTATTTTGCCTGGTGCTGGTGAGACTGCTACAAGATAGAAGGTTTGTGAGGATATGGGTTTGAAGTATTACAAATGCCTTTTTAACTGCATATCAATGCCATTTTACTGATAATGAGGGATTTGCTGACTATTTGCCACTGACATTTTAAGAAGCTGTTCTGTAATCCAGAGTGATCTCCTACTCTACAGAATTCATTTTTAAGCTAGGATCCAGAGGGAAAAAAGTAGGCGTTTGGCACAGTATGACATTTTGATGTATTTTGAAGAGTTTTTAAAGGATTTACCATCCAAAGTAGCAGGATAAATTAAAAAATACATAAAGACATTTTCATTAGAGATTGGCCATTCTCAAAAATTCAGATGCTTTTATATAAAGCACAAGAGTTCAGACCCTCGTCTGAAAGTGTTTCATGGAATTCAGGTCTTTGAGGTGCATCAAGGTCTTCTTTGGAGACTTCCCATTCTTTATACATCCTCTTGTATCAGCCATTTAACAAGTTGTAAGATGAAGATAAAGGCAGCCTTGCATGGATTTCCAGGAGGTTTGGATCAGGTAGGCACTAACAGAGCATCCTTTCAGCACTCAGATCAAAACTAGTAAGAACCAGGAACTTTATGAGACCCTAAGGGGACTGGAAGTGGAGGCACAGAACTTTTCTTTAACTTCAAGAGAGTTCTATTATGGTTACCTATAAAACCAGAACAAATGCAGTTTTCCTGAAATTGTTTTGCTTTTTTTAACTGAATTGTTTATCCAAGGTTTTCTTCTCTACTTTTCCTACAATAACTTTTCTACAATAACTGCTCTGGCATGGTTGCCAAAGGAATGTGTCAAGCACACTTTGATGGGGCACTGAAGTGACTACAACTTACTAGTAAACATTAGAATGTAACAAAAAGGGAAAAAAAAGGAAGAAAAGGAGGTAGGAATCAAGAAGGGGAGATGTCAATGTCTCTGAAAGAAGCAGAGCAGCAGAAGATCACAGACCTGTAAAATGGAGCAACAAGAAGAATGAAGTAGAAATAGTGAGCCAGTACAGAGGCTTTGTGCTACAACAAACAAACTTTTTGTTGTCTCAGAAAACATGATCCACTGATTGCTATTGTGGCCTTATGATTATTATCAGTGACTAACTCTCATAATATGTGTCTAAATTCATTGACAAGGACTGTCAGAACTTTCTGTGCCTCAACGAAGCTCAAAATTCATTTTTTTTAATGTCTGTATTGAATAATAATTTTTCAAATATGTTATGTGGAATATCTGAGACTTCTCAGTTGGCCTTTTCCACTGTGAATTTTGGAGTCTAGCTCTTGACATGCAACTAAGATTATTTTTTTTAAAACATGGTATAATGTAATAATGTGCATACTACTTTAGGAAGAGGAAGAACACAAGAAAACCAATAAACAAGATGTTGATTTCACACCACAAATTCACTGCCTGAAAGGAAGGATCTCCATAAAGGAAGCTGATAATACTGGTCTGCTTGCCTTCCTGAGAAAAGACATCACTCAGTTGCTGGTATAAATTTGTTGAGTAGACATGTATCTATTGCAATATTTATTCATTTTCATGCTGTCAATAACAACAAATTGTCTCCTTGCATTCTTTGGTTAGAAATGGGCTGCTTTTTTTTTTCTTATACACCTCCCAACACCCCAGACACTTTCTCAGCCACATCTGTAGCTGTGAACTCCTAGCAACAGCGTTTCATTATGTATGAAACAACAGCAGTCACTGTAAAATATCAAGCTTAAAGAACAAACTCTAGTTGTCTAGGCTTATGAAGCCTTCAACAAATCCTCTAATATCCCATTAAATATTTTTTAAACAAAACAAAACAGAACACTAGCAAAAACCACAGCAAAACAACAAAACCACCAACAAAACACCCCTCTATAGCTCTATGACATACATATTAAGAATTTTAATACTGCAAAAATGAAACATGGGCAAGAATTTCCAGTTGGTTTCTGTAAAATATTTTTCAGCTTTTTGCAGTAGAACTTCTGCTTGTATTCACACATAATGAATTCCAGCAGCTCTGCTGTAATGTAAGATTAAAATAATAAAAAAAAAAAAGGTGTATGGCAAAAACTTTATGGAAAGATGAGCTCTAAGAATGACAATATAAAAGAAATTAATGAAAATAAATGGGTAGATCTATTGATTGAACCAACAAATTAATCAGCTATGGTCCTCCAGAGGGTCTGGTGACAAGGAAAAAAATAAAATTCCAGATACTGAAAGATTAAAGAAAATTGAGCAAACTCCATACAAATCCAGAGGAAGATATTCTAAAATTTTAGTACAAACAGGACTTCCAAAGATCCCTGAAAATCTCAAATTATTCTATGATTCTACAATTCTTCCATTCTGAGTTAAAAGCAGCTTCCTTTCCTGTATGTCATGAAGCAGTTCTTTAACCAAGTTTTGTGCTTTGTAGAACGAGCACAGGAGAGTCTTTATCCTCTGTTTGCTGCTTCTATTCAACTAAAATTACAGTGTCATATGTTCACATTTTATTTTCTCTGTTGTACTCTTCAGCTTGTTGAAAATTAAATTACCATGGAAAACATCCAAAAAATATTAACATAAACATTCCATCTGAACTACTTGAGAAAGCATTAACTTTGTTTAGATATTCTGTAGCTTGTTCTCCTGTAGTGAAAAGATGCATATTGAGATTACTTTCCAAAAAAAAAAAATCAAAACAGAATAATTTCATTGTGAAAATCAGGCAAAATTGCATTCTTGGTAGCCATTTACAACATTCCCTATTATATGAAAGCTTTCTTATATTACATTATTGAGCATGATTTCAGTATGTGTTATACATTCCCAGTTTTTGAAAGTTTATAGACTGTAGCAAAGCACATCAAATCAACCAGAACATAGCTGTTTGCCACTCCACTCTCTAGCGCAACAATTCTATTTTGGACATTTTTATTTTGACATTTCTAAGTCTTCAGACAGTTTTCCCTCTGCTGTATCTGAAATTGTGTTTAGTGCTGTATGGAGAAAGGTGTTAGTGATGAGATTTACATTTTCAGAGTCTGATATAGTTTATTTCATCAAATAGAAACAGTTCCATTAAGGGAAACACAAGCTGCCCTGATAATGTGTGCTTCAGCTGTGACTGTGAAGGTGAGAAGGCAAATTTATCTTCCTTTGCATTCAAAGCTTGATCCCATTGGAATCATTGGAAAACATTCACATTTTTGTACACAACCTCAATACTGAACTAATATGTGATTTGTGTTTAGTGATTCATGGAGATACAAGCATGTTGGACAATTTTTCCCTTAGATTGTTTCTGCATCAGACTCGAACTTTGGACGTGGTTAACAAATTGGGGCACTGAACAATAACCTCTTTAGCAATCACCGTGGGTTTTGCTGTTCAAAAATCAGCTAGTATTTTTCCAGCATTGCAGCACTGTTACCCTGACAATTATGAGACTCTAAGATAAACCAGAAAAAAAAATGCATCTTACCTACTGGTCTGCCTCCATCAGGTAAATATTACTGGAGAAGAGGGTTCCTTTCCTTCTCTTTGGAGACAACAGGGCAGCTTCCTTCCTGAGAGTCTTCGTATCTCTGTTGTCCAGCCACAAGTAGCACAACTAAATCCTCTTCATCAGATAGAGAATTCTTAAAACAGAGCAATTCAGCATTCTCCCAAGTGTTTCCTACTGCCAGCTTCATCCTGTCAATGTGTAAATTGTCTACTCTGTTCAGCCTGAGAGGAATCAAGACATGGAGTAAGATTTTGTCAGGCCTTTTTCTCAGGCCTGGTTTTCGGTAGGGCTCAGGAAACAGGAGGCTCGTGGCAGAGGAAAACTGATAGGGAAATTTCCTCCTGCAAAGCTGCAAAATTAAGCCCTCAGCCTCTGAGTCTTCACTGCAGAGCAGTGATGAACAAAGTGTGGTGGGACAACTCCATCCTGCATCCTCCTCCTCCTCCACGGCTGCAGCCACCAGCCCTTCCAGCCACCGCGGCAGAGCCGCAGGATCCCATCCCGAGCCCTCACAGGTCACAAGGTTGGTCAGGTTGGAAGGGACCTCAGTGGGTCATCGGGTCCAACCTCCCCGCTCAAGCAGGGTCATCCTGGAGGACATGGCACAGGACTGCATCCAGACAGCTCTGGAATATCCAGAGAGGGAGACTCCTCTCACAGTGAGCAGGACGGGCCGGGGTGCGGCTCCTCCATCCAGCTGCCCTCAGACACACCAGGGCCACAGAGCAGGAGCAAAGGGGGAATCCACCAGAACTGGTGACATAAAGCAAAGCCAGGCAGTGAATCCCAATCAGTTCAGGTGAGTTCAAATCGATCAAGTGAATTTTACCCCACACAAAGAGAGAAGTGTTTGACTGATACTTATCTCGAGTTTCTTCTCAGGGTGGCCTCCTCAGCCAGCCTCACGCCGTGGCTGTGAGTCTGCCCCACAACCACTGTGTGTTATCACCCAGCACCTCATTGCTCCCCATCATTGCTCAAAGACTCATCTCCGGGGGATGTTTATCCTTAGGTAGCTCCGAGGAACCTCAGACTGCCTCGCCCACATCACACCGAGGCACCAGTGGATGCTCCCCTGTGTGTGCTGTACCAGGATCGCCCAGTGCCGACCCTGTGTGACATGGCCTGGGGTGTGGAGCACAGGCCTGGAGCTAAACTGCCAGGAAAAGTCAGTTTAAGCTTCAGTAAAAGTAGTTTTATCTTGTCATATTTCTTTCATTGATATACAGTAGCACAAAAACATTATGAAATACCACTTGATTAGGTCACGTGGCTTAGAGGAAGACTAAGAAAGAATTTCTACAAAGGAATAAAATAATTCCTCCACTTTGCTGTACAGATGGCTCCAAGACAATGTAAGAGTTGTTGGAGCTTCTCAAGATCCTTAAATTTCCTAATCTGTGGCAGACATAGCCTGGTAGGATTTACACATGGAAAGCCCTTGTACAGGGCCAGTGGCAGGACATCTGTACTTCCCAGGCTGGGCTGAGGGGGATGTCGTGGATGGCACTGTTCCTGCAGTGCTGGGGGATTATTCTGACAACAGTTACAGGCTCCTCCTGCAGTTTTCAAGAAGAGAACTCAGTTCATGACCATGTTGTACTTCCCTGTGCATAGTTAATTACTGCATGACCCTGCAGATTTTTAAACCATTTCAGATCCTCCCTGAATCCCCAGCCAGTATTCCAAGAGTCAATGTGTTCCCACCTACACCACTGTGCAATTTACAAGGATCCAGCTATCAGCTTCAAACCCCACATTTTTCCATTGTCTCTCACAGTAGAAACAAGTTTATTAATGTCTTCAATCTTTATTACAGCTGATTACAAGGATGCCACCATTCTACAGAAACAAAGTTATCAGCAAAAAAAAAATCTGAAAAGCTGTTATCTGTCTAGCCTTTGAGAACTTCATCTGATATTGAAACAGGTAAAGCAACATAATTCAGTCTCAAGTAGGGCACTCTGTTCCATTAAAATTTCATTGATTTGTTGCTGATAGAAAATGAACCACTAAAGACATTGATAAAAAAGCTTTATAAAGGGATATGGCAAGTGATCATCAATTACTGAAGTGTAACTTGAAATGAACTTTAGCACTGAGGGCAGGTGCAGACACAGGATTACAAACAGAGTATTAGCCAGCAGGCAGGTTTCTCCTTGGTTGTTGTGAGTTTGGTTCATTATTAATAAGTCTGGGGGAGGAAGAGAGAGAAAAAAAAAAGCCCTGATGCCTCTTAATTTATCACCTTTATCTGTGTCCCAAATTTAAAGCATTCAAGCCTTTTCAAACCACCTTGACTGTCTCCTTGGCAGACAGGGTATTTTTAGCCCACTGGATTTGAACTGCTTCCGAGAACAGATGGGTTAGCACTTCATGACTATATGTGTGGTGCTGTAGAACAGAATGAATAAAAAATGACCCGGCTGTGAAATCCTTATTCCCCACTTTCTTCTCATTGACTTCAACAAATTGTGAACATGTCTGTTCACCAAGAGGAAAACAATGTCTTGCCAGCTCCATAATGCCTCTTTTTTCCTTTTGCAAACTGATCCTTATCTAGGGTGGGGAGGGGGACGTACTTTTTTTTCTTTTCATGGTAATATTTCAAAGTTTCAAAAGTTTTCACACTCTCTCCTGACCCCAAGTCTCCTTGAATAATCAGTGTTCTTTGGCAGAGGAGCTGATATCACACCGACCTGGAATTCTGGATGAAGTCTATGTTTCTAGTCCAGCCTGAGGTGAACGACTGGAGTCCAAGCTACTCATTTTCTCCACACTACAGTGACTATTCTGTGGGAGGTTTCACTTTTACACATAACTGGTTCATTGCAAATGTTTCCATTTTGTATTTGCACACGTAGTCAGAACTTTGCATTCTTAATCAGAAACCTTAATCCAGGATGAGATTTTTATTGTGAATAGTCACAATGACTACTTAGAAAATTAGATCCTTTTTTTTGCAGAAGTTCATGACTAGACTTAGTCTTTTACATAACCATTGATAGAATTAGTCTTTTTTAGAGAAACTGGAACAGCAGGTTTAATTTCCACTATGTTATTTATTATTCTATTTAAATTAATTATTTTTCAGTGCTCACACTTTTTAGTAATGTATAAATGTAAATCATATTGTAAGAATCCAAGCATGTAACACCAAATATTCAAAACTGTGAATGACATGCATCAGGTTTTTTTATTGAACTCATTTTCCTAGCTTGATTTTTTTTCTGGAGAAAATTATCTAGGGTCTTATTTAAACCTTCATGAATTTATTTCAGTCATCAAATCAGATATTTAATGGGCTTGACATTTTGAATAACTGCTCCCTGGGTATTTCTATTTTCCCTTAAAAGAAAACTAGCACTAAGGGAGAGAATGGATACCTAATGAAATGTCAAAAACATTGAATATCTGTATTGAATTTTGAGCCTAATGTAACACATTTTCTTTTAGGGATGAATGAAAAAATAGAATTTTTCTGTGCTAGATTTTTGCTTACTTTTCATTTTTTATGCAATTAAAAATGCCTTTAGATACTTTTAAATGTTGTTTTTACTCTAAAAAATTGAAACAATTCCATGGAGTTTTTCATTTTGAAAACAAAATTTCTCCATTAAAAATTATCAATGGGAGATTTTAGAGTAGCTCAATTTCTTTCTGTGGAAAGTGAAAAATGATTCTGACAGGCAGCCCCAATAAAAGATTTTCATATTTATCAACTAAGGACTGCCACATGAACTCCAGTGAATGTTGTGGGGGCTCAGCATTGGAGTTGAGTGAACATTTTCATCCCACAGAACAGTTCGTTCACACACATGTATCTACTGTTTTCTTATTAAAAAATGGAGATAGGTTCCAATGTAGCACATAGATCTCTGAAATTCAAAATGAATGAACCAGCATACTGTGAGTACAGCACATAACAGGTAACAAAATGTCATCTAGAAGTGAGACCTTCACTGTCAGAATTTTTTTTTTCTAGGATCCCTTGAGAGAAAAGGTTAACAGTAAAAATGATAGTGAAACATACACCTTAACACATCTTCCATTACACTGGATTTGAATGACTTAGTAAAAACATATTTCTCATTAGCTTCAGGCTATCACAAGCAAGACAACTTTGAGAATCAAGAACAGTTATAAGTGCAACAGGCTGGCTGTCTTACTAATGGGAGATCACTGTACAGCTCTCAGAAGTGACTTGTAGGCCATTATCAAGCTTAAATTCCTAAATGAGAAGACATTTTCTTGTTTTCAGTATTGATATTTCCTACAGGAGAGCAGTATAACCAAGGATAGCTTTATTCTTTATTGACTTTTTAATTGCTATAAAAGTCACATGGAGAAGTTCATTATGCTTTATGTGGTAAGCAGTGTTTAGCATTTGTGTATCCTGACGTGCATTATACATTTAAAAATTTTCTGCCATAAATATCCGACAGTACTACCTATTAGCACTTGTCTAAGACAACTATGTCTGATTTTCCTTTCAGCCAATCTATGTTCTATCAATTTGTGCAATCAGAGGTGCATTAAGATTGGTCATGTCTTCACATGCACTGACCATCAATGACAACAATCATACAACCAGAAGGATTAACTTCTAGCAAACAAGAATTTGCAGCCACTCCTTGCTCTACACACCTATGCACAAAATATGTCTTTGTCATGTGCTTGATCTGCATAGTTCTGGACCATTCCTGGGGCACTGTAATATTACTCATTGAACTCCCTTTGTGCCCTTTACATACCCAGTAGAAACACCTTCCTATTGCTGCTGTGTAAAGAAAACAGTAACCACAGGTCTCAGCATAGGTCCTCTGAATACTAAGTGGGAAAAATCTCACAGGAAATACTTCATTCAAGCTTTGCCTGTAAAATTACATGGAATTGTAAAATTACATGGAATAAAATAGCCCTGCCTCCTCTCTCTTTTCTCTCCATGGTTTTGAGCATATGACCTTCTCCCACACACAGTTCTCGCTAAAACTGAGAACAGGGGAGAAAAGGCAGCTAAACTTTAAAGGAAACATTAACATGCTAAGTGTTTTCTTTGTACATAGATCAAAAGAACATGATTAGGACCAAACTCAATGTCCAGTCTCTTTTGATGTTATTTCTCCTCCATAGGAAAAATCACTTCTTGATATATAATAAAGATACCATAAAATGTTACCTTCATTTAAAACTATGGAAGAAATTCCAAGAGTGAAAAAACCCAACTCATTGAAGGTTCCAGCCTAGAAGAAAATTTGCATTAGCTATGGGCCATCATGTAAATATACTAGCTACAGGACTAATCATTAGCAGTAAACAAATATTTGAAGAGAAGGCTTCACACAGCACTTGCATGGCAAGAAATTAGCTATAAAAATCAATTATGCATCATTATCACCAGACAGTATGCATCCAGGAGATTCATCTCAGGAAACACAAACCAAGCATCTGGTCAAGTGCAAACACCTCATTTTGCAATTTATAGCCCAGCCAGGGACACATTATTCACAGAGGTCACTTACCTTATCCTCTTGGGAAGGGAAAAAGGAATCTTAAAGCAAAGGCATAATGAAACAGTAAAGAAAGTCAGTCCTTGAAAATCACTGAAAAATAAACTCTAAGCTGTGAATAATGCAAACAAATTTATTCATATAAAGGAAGAGAAAAGCTTCTCCTACTGTGAACTGCCACATTCTGCTCAAGATGAGGTTTCTATTGTGGCTTTATGTAAAGGGAAGAATTTAGGCTGCAGTGAAGAGTGGAGTAACTCCATTAGTGCTCTATATTCACTATTGTGGTGACCAAGGGAAGACTGAGCAGAAGTGGATCCCTAGTTCATACAAAATTAAATTCTTTTACTGTAGTCAGTTTATTGATCCTGCTTCACTTCAGCAGTGGAACAGGTTTTATTAATTCAATTCAAAGTGATTGAAATCTAGTGGAAGTTCTCACTCTGAATCAGGTCTTTGGAAAGACTTTCTACTCAGTAAGCCTGAAACTAAATCTCTTATAAAAAAAATTAGGTATTTGTTTCTTGAGGCAGATGCTATCTCCTTTTGCTTAATACTTGGTCAGGACAATAGGGTTTTAGTACTTCAAATAATAATCCAGGACAACTATTATAAAACTAATATATAAATATTCATACTACATCCTTAGTCCATTAATAATGAGGTAATAGACTGGCATCTATGTTCTTTGAGTAGCCTTGAAAATCTCCACGATTGCTGTCCATTTCTTTGCTTGGTTTTTGTTCTTTTTTTAGAGAAGAGAGCAGTATTAAATTGGAGATATCTATGTACAATAAGAGATTAAAACAAAATTCAAAAGAACAGATGGATCTGTGGATCCAGGAAGAAGCAAGAATAAATCCTCAAGAGATGCTTTTTCAAAGATACCTTCAAACAAGCTTGGGACCTCGTGTGTCATTGGTGTGAAACAGATATGAGAAAACTTCATTTAAGTTTTCCTTCTTGCTGTAGCATTTTTCCTTATGAAACACAATTACCACAGCAGGTCTCTCAGTGTATTCCCAATGGTCTCATCAACAAGAAATAGTGACAGGAAATCTTACAATGAAAATCCATAACATGCACCTCTTATGGCTCAACAACAGGTACCACTAGAAAGGAGGTTAAAAAGCAAGATTGGAAGGTCATCGTGTGATGAAATATAGGTAGCAATTGCAGACAAGGAAATGGCAGCATTCTGAACATATTTTTACCCAGTGATGAACAGCTTCAGACAGCATTACATGTAGAGGCAGAGTGAAGCAGATGCAGCATTCAAGGCTGCAGTACAGACCAGTCCAACTGTTAAGATTCAAGAGTGTAAACTCTAGCTCCAAGGTAGATTGTTAGCTCAAAGATGAAATCTCGCAGAGAGAAAAGGAGGTAGCAGCACCCAGTCTTCCTCCCGGAGTAGCAAAAAAAAAAAAAAATGCTTTCAAAGCAATGGGATAAGCACATTTTCCCCTTTCTTATTTTCTTAATTTTCCATATTTACTCCTTCCCTGCTTTTCCTTCTATTCTTCCTATTAACTGACTTACCTTTTCATAGTCCACTTATTTTTTGGAAGGCAGCAAGAAGCATCTGTTAGCTTAGAAAAGATCTCCATGTTTGTACTTCACTCAAATATATTGGAAACAGCTGCACATTTCTACCAAGGAAAGCTTTTGTTTTTCTTAATTTCTGCTACCTACAATCTCCTTTTGTTTCCCTCAAAATTTACCTTCGGTTAAGTGCACTGTATTTCATTGTTGCTGCTGCTCCTGGGTATATATTGTTGAGTTTTTCTTTACTGTAACTCTATGAATTGACTGGCTATTTTTCATTAATTTTGCAGGGCTATGGAGAAAAAAAAAAAAAGCAATTTCTTTACTTTAGAATTCTGCCATTTATTAGCATAATAAAACTCTCAAGAAATAGCAGTTTTCTAAGTAATATCATGTGCAGGGGAACTTACAAGGGCTTTATTTTAAAGCTAGGTAAAACTTAGAATGAGAAATGGATGGAATTCAGATAGAAAAATTTAGAAAATTAGAATTTAGGGAATGTGCTCTGAAGTGACAATGATGATGCTGTTCTGATTTTAATCACATCACAAGAGGCCACATAAGCTAGAGCTGGTATTTCCAATCCTTCTGAATGGCTAAACAAAACACAAGCAGGTGCTGGGAAGTGTGACACTAGAAATAAATAGATGTATTATTTTCAGTTTCTGGATGTGAATTCCATGTGGAACGAGTTCTTCAATATTGTGTCTATAAATATTCACAGAATTGTGTACCATGGGTTGAGTAATCTTCCAAAAACTTTGTAATTTGCATGTCTTCTAGCATGCCTAGCACCTTTTCCAAAGAGAAGGTGGCATTTTATGGTGGGGGTTTTTTTGTTGTTGTTGGTTTGTTTGCTTGTGGTTTTTTTTTTAAGTTCATAAAGGCAAAACACCAGTCTGCAAAGATGCCTAGGTGTCTAAATACCACCTTAATTGTTCAGTACCACCTCTGGACCCTCAGTCCTACACAGCCAGCTGCTGCTTTCTGGCCTCAGGGTAAGTCTATGGATACCTTAACTTTAAAAAGTCCCTTCCCCTTCTCCTTCAAAGTAGGGATCCAGTTGTTCTGTGATGGAACATGTGCAGCTGTGAATAATTCCAGGCCAAGGTGATTCTAGAGATGCCTTTTATAGATGGAACAAGTGCAGAGCTGGTTTCTCAGAGGAAGCATCTGGTAGGTAGTGAGGCTCTTTGGAAAAATTAACCACGAAGTTACAGTAACACATATGGATTGGTCCACATTACACCTCAAAATACACATCACGAATGAAAAGCACAGAGAAATTGCCTAATAAAGTCCCAGCTTTGACACTATCCAATAGGTACACATCTACTTCCCTCACCTTCCACTTCACTCTTGAAACAAATCAGTTACATGCAAAACTGTCACAACCCTCTTATTTGAAATATTGCCCTGCAAAATGAATGCCTGGAGCTGAAAAAATCCCACTTCTATATTCAGCAGTTTCTATCTGGCCATTCATGGGAACAGAGCCCAGGAAGGTAATAGGAACAGTTTTGCAGGTCTCTCACTCCATTTTCTGAATTGACTGCCCTAGTAGTGTCCAGTCCTGCAATGAAACAATGCAGGACTGCATCTATACCATGTGACAGCCCAGAGTGCAAGAATGGCTGAGACACAAATTTCAAGAGGACAAATTAACTACTGTGATGATATTTTATTATTTTTATAGTCCACAAGCTAAGCAACTACTCCACAGATCTCAGCTCCTGGTCTATTTACATGGGGTTAATACATATAGCAAATGGATGAGGAACACATTATGTGCATCTTTTTTAAACATAAAATAGCACGATGATAATGTAATTAGTTGTACCTTTTCTATGTACAAATATACCAGCCCACTATCATTTATAACTCTGCTAAGGAAAATACCTGGTCCTACAGCAAAGTAAAGCTAGAAATGTCCAGTGTGTCTCTTGCACATCTAAAAGTAGAAAACATGACAAGGACAGTGAGAGAATTGCAGCAAGTCAAACTGTTTTCTTTAGAATAAACTGACCACTTACTGTACAGGAGTAAAGTTTCTTCCAAGGCTGCTGGACTGCATGAAATTGTAAATATAATGTGACCTTGTTCTGTCTCCACTATGAGGAATTTTGTAGGCCTGAATTCAAAAGCATAATGCCAAGTTTCAAGCTACACCTACCTATCTAAGCAATCACAAACTGCAGAAGGATGTTTTAAGACTGCTTCTCTTGTTATCAAAAGTGCACCACCAAGTAATGAGATTGTCAAGAAAACCTGACAAACCTTGCTTTGGAAAAAAGAATCTGTTCACCAACACTGATACTTCACACTACTCTATGAGCAGTTCCTGGCCGTGCTTCTTGCTGCATCAGACATGAAAAAATTAGGATAGGAAGGTAGCATTCAGTGCAATTGGCCACAATCCCTTGAAAATTTTCTGGGAGTAGTTCTCTTTAGTAATTTGCTGGTAATTTCTCACCTTTCACTTGCTAGCAACATGAATAATGATGGTAAATCAGATGCAAAGCAGGAATAGTTTATGCCTTCTATTGAGGATACTTTTTGGCCACAAGACCAGTGGCTTTGGAATTTTGTTAAATACTTTCAGTGTTTACTTTTGTAGTTATTTATTACTACAGTTATCCAGAATGTGTCCCTGTTAGTCCTGGATCAGTTATTCAAATAAAGGACTGTAGTCTGGTGGATTCTTCTGCTGTCCACATGGCTCCAGTAGTAGCTCCCCACCCGATGATGTGATGATTTCTTCCTGGAAAGATAAAACCAATTAAAATATCAAAGATCTAAGCCTTCCCTATCTTCTAAGAATAGCAATAAAGACCATCACTCCACTGTCATTGGCAACCAATTATGAATAAACACCTGATAAAATAATTACAGATCAGAAAAGGGATCCTATCAACTAATCATTTTCTTCATGCTTTGTTTATCTTGTACTTACCCTGGTAGTAACCTGTGCTACTATCAAATAATGCAATCAGTGTATGCAAGAGGCTGAGGTTTGTACTACTTGCAAGTTGCTACACTACTTAGGAAAACCAGCTACAGATGCCCGTAAAGGATGTTCTCATGGGTTAATTTAACAGACATATGCCAGTCTTCCTATGCTATTTCCACAGTCATTCCATAGGATGAAAGAAGCTTCCCTGGGCAGAGAGAACAAGAGTTCAACGTTGAGTGCTCACACACAACACGAACAACTTTCTGACTGATTACAGAAATGTGAGACATTAACCTTACTAAGATAAAGACAGTCTTTACAAATAGCACCTATTCTCATTAATTAAATACTCACATGCCAAGTGTGTATTTCCAGTAACTGATTACCAGTTCACTTACTGTAAAAGTAGATAACCTGGTCCTTGCATTTATTCCTACAGTCATGATTGTCCATTTTTGGTTTTGTAGAAGTTTAAGATTTATAGATGTACCAAAATGAGCCAGGATCCAGACATGGTATTGACTAAAATAGCAACCCTTCATTTGAACGTTTAGATCCAAGTTATGGATCTATATATGGGCCTAACATGTTCAAAAGCTATCTAGTTTCTATTGAAATTCAATGCAAATTTGGTGCCTGATTTCTTCAGAACACATGCAGGCTCCCAGTTGTCATTCCTTCCCAGTCACTACATCAGACTGAGAATAAGTTCAGAAAGTTACTACCCAAACTAAATGATTTTCAGAATCAAAGAACCACAGAAGCATTTAGGTTGGAAAAGACTCTGAGATCACTGAGTCTAACCTTTGATGGATCACCACCTTGTCAACTAGATAAGATTATGAGGATTATCTTTGAGATTTTATTGCTGCTTTCCACACAGTATTTAAATGAAAATAATAAAAAGAGAAGATTCACAGTAGCACTTTATTCTGTAAGGTTTGTTCTTTCAGCTAGTGGTTATCACTTGTGTCTGTCAGCTGAGTTGCTTGAATGACCTGTTCTTATTTTCTTTAATCAAAATGAAGCAAAATGAATCAATAATTATAAGCAAGTAAAAAATTAATTATAATAGTCCTGCTCATTTTGATTGAAAGCGAGAAAGACCCTCAAAGAGAAGTCCATGCAACCCATGGGGTGGGAAAGTATACTCTTGACAAAAATAGTCCTGAAGAAAGCAGCATTTTCTCCAAATGATACAGCAATAGCTGCAAGAGAAAGTGTGCCCACAGCACAACCATTTACATACAGATTGCTTAGTTGGTTACCAGAAGACTTTGAGACTCTTGACAGTGTACTTCACCAGAAAGAGCAGGAAGAAAAGCTTCAAAGAAAACCATGTGACAGACAGGATGATGCCTCCTGAAGGGATTGCCAAAGAGACCAATTTAATACAGCTATAAGCTAGACAGTTAAGAGAATTGTGTGTTGACATTAAAGATGAACCAGTTTCTCTGATAGACTTCCTACAGGGGCAGCTATTAACTATTATCAGGGGACACCTAAGAAAGTGTTGGTTTTTTGTTTTAATGGAAGGAACTAAAAGTCATTCTGCTTCTGACAAGTGCCCTACTGCTGTCTGTAAATAGATGTGTCTCTAATGCACTGATTGCTTAGCATGAGCTGTGATGAAAATACAGGAACAGAGCTGGTTGGAATTGGTTGTCACCATCACCCCTCTACAGGAGCAGAGAGGATACTACCTGAGCGACCTACATCCAGCACCTGACAATCTGCATTTGAGGTGTTGCATATCTGCTTTTCTTTCCCTGATAAGCCTCTGGTTTGACTCTTTCCAGTTGTACTGGGTCTGGCTAGAGTAGACTTAACTTTCTTCACAGCAGCCTGTGCTGAATTGGGATGTTGTGTTTTGAATTTGTGGCTAAGACAGTATTGATAACACACCATGGTTCTGGCCATTGCTGATCAGTGCTTGCACAGCATCAAGGCTCTCTTTTTCCTACTTGGCCCCTGCTGGCAGAGTAGGTTGGAAATAAGGGAGAAGCTAGGAGGGGACACAGTCCTGCTGGTTGACCCAAAACTGGTCAAAAGGATATTCCATACCATATAATGTCATGCTCAGCAATAAAAACTGAGGCAGAGGAAGAAGGGGACAGGGGATTTTGGTTTCCAAGGTGGCCATTGAGAGAAGATTTCATCAAATTAGGGGAGGACGTATTTTTTAGTCAAATGGGACACCTACTATATCCTCAAGTGGAAATATAACTTGTGGACATGTAATAGTGACCTGTGAGGGGACACTAAGAGAACACTAAACAGATGTTGCAAACTAGGTAAGGTAAAAAAAAAGATTTAAAAGAGGGGGAATTTAGAAGAAAAATAACCTTTGTGAGGCTGAACACCTCAAAAATAAAAAGCTGTGAAGAAAAGGAGGAGCAAAAAATGTATAAAAATACTTGGAGACAAGAGTGAGAAAAGGATAAAAAAGGGAAAAGGAACTAGAAAAGAGAGGATGAAGAGAAATTATAAGGGTGGCTAAGAAAAAAGCAATTAAAACTGATGAAGATGGAGAGAGATACAAGATCATAAAAACAACTTATGCTATCAGAACTGTGTTACTGTTTAGTTACAGTCTGGCAACAGGAAACAAAAGTCAGAGGCAAAGTAATTCAAACCCACATAAAGTCGAGTAGTAAATTACTCTTGTAAGATTGCTTTGGGTAATAAGGAGTGACCTTAACATGTCCCTAAAAGGGAACCCCTCCATGTTCTCTTCACCCTCTTTACTGCAGGGCCCTGCTCCCTTGCTTTTGCACATTACAGTCCTCACATCAAAAGGTAGACAAATGCTGAAATTTCATTGAAAGGCCTTTCTATGGCATTTCCAATCCAATTTTCCACAGGAAAAAAACCTGAAAAAGCATTAGCTCTGTGAGCCCTTATTAGTCCATTTGTAGCCAAGGAGAGCATGAGTTGTATAAGAGGACACAAATACATGCTGGAGCATTTTAAAGAAGGAGAAAAGCCTTCTGATTCACTGCAACAAAAGACACACACTACGAACATTACAACTAGGCTTAGTGTAGAATATTCTTCCCCCCACTATGGCCATTATTATTTTCCAGTGTGGTTTCAAATTACACAGCTCCTCGTTAAATTATTAATTCGTTCCACTCAGCTATTGATCTCTCCCCAGCACAAGTGTTACCTTGTGAAAATCGACCAGATCTGTGAGTGTTGCGTGCCGGTTTGGATCTACCCCCAAGAAGCTGTAGAAATCCCCCGAAGCATCGACCAGGAAATGCTTGAAGCCGCTTTGCTGGCGATAAGACAACGCGTAGCCCCAGATTTTCTCGCTGACTCGCACCAGGAATGTGCCTTCAGGCTTATTCATCAACAACTCTTCTGCCTCCTGACGGCTGATAATACCTGGCAAAAAAAAGAAACAACTGTAGTTATGCAGGTAACAAGTCTGTCAGAGGCAACCAAACGCAACAAATACAGAGCAGTGGTGAAATTAAAGTGGTGTCACTTCTGAAGACTGAAATGTTTACATTCAGGAGTAGAAGCAATGGAGATAATATTTATGCTATTTGCTTCTGAAGGATAGCTATAAGATGGAGTCTGGTGGGATAAGCTTTTTAATTCTGTGATTAAGAATTTTTTTTCCCATCCTTACTGCTTTTCCAAAGAAAGTGCATGAATGCAACTGGCCTATCAGACCAGAGAATTCTGTACAAGGGACCATTTAAGCAGATTAGGATGGTTTGGCATTGCAATTTAAATTTCAAATACATTGCTGGTAATTGCAATTATATTGCAGTTTTTTGGACCACAAGTATTTTATAGGTCCTAAAGAAGGAACATAAAGCAAGTGCCAGGAGAAAAAGTATTTGTCTGTTTTTGTACATACACACACACACATATCCATAGATGCACACAGATAAACTGGAGCACAAAGAAATCAAATCCTGCTCATAAACATGGGTATGTTAGATGACTTATTCACAGGCTTGCATTTCTAGGAAACATTGTCACAGAGGAAAACAAGAAACAAAGATCATTCTGCATTTCCTTCTGGGACCTTTTAGGCTCAATAGCAGAGTAATAGTCTCCTCCAGTTAAAAACTGTAGCTGTGAGCTAAAAGAGTCCCCACACAGAGAAAAGATTGAATATTGTATTTGTTGACCAGAAGTGAGTTCATTTTTATAATTCATAGTGAAAAATAATGACCTATGCACCTTGCTCTACAACAAGAGAAGACAAAATTAGTTGGGGTTTCTTGCAGTATGTGTCACCCTGTGGTCACTTTCTCTGTAAGCTAGTTTACCTCTCTGGACAAGTTCAATCAGGAAAAAAATTTTCTCCCCGTACCCTGGTCACCAAGCAGTTGATTTATAGGTGAATTTATTCCTTTATTGCGTGATAAACTTATTTGTCAGGCTTAAAGTATCACAAATTCAGATTTTCAGAGTCTACTTTAAGAAAATTAATGTCTTTTACCGTTTTACTTGCTGCAATGGGGCTCAGAGGTCCCTACTGAATTGTCCTCAGCACTAAGAAGAAACATACACACATATAATTTGCTGAATGACTCTCATTTCTATGTTCTGAAGGATACTACAGCATCTTTGCACCACACATGCGAAACAGGCAGTAGACATGCAAACATAAGCATTTGTTTAGAAACAGCATGTAACTGCTCAGCCAACAGTGTCAATTGCTGCACTTTGCAAAACTAAAAATAGTTTTATTGAAAGTATTCCAAGATGATTTGTTAAAAATTCCTGAACTCTGTTCAGATAAAAAGATAGTACCAATATGAATCCATAGTATAGAGCATATTATGTGAAGCCATATCACTAGATAACAATATCAGGTGCCATGTGCCAAGAATTACACAAAAATTTATTCTGAAATCACAGAATTTGTTAACCCAGTCTTCACTCAAATTGGCCTGATTTAAATATACATGAAAGGTTTTATTAGTGATTATGGTGCCTACTTCCTTGACAAATCTCTGCTGGAAATGAACGTAGATGAGCCCCACTAACAAGCCCAGAGCGTTCAATAACAGGAAAGGATAAACAGTCCCATCACCAGCAAATACTGCATTCATTACAATAATCAATATTTATACTGTAATTCCAGATTGAAACCATACTGGTAATTTTTGGCATAGGAACTGGGTGCTGTTACCTGTTCTCTAAGCAGTGTCAGAACTGTTATGCAGCCCGGATAGGGAACGAGGTGGCCTAGATAATTTAGCCTCTATGAATACAGAGGATTTGTAAAAGAAGGGAGCTGTAAAAAAGTAGAGGTTTTATTATAGAGTGGACACTATTCTTAGGATATTTCTAGGGTTTGAATGACCATCACTATCAAGCATATAATATGAAATTCATTTAGCATCAATTAGTTTAATAGTAAACAATCTGTTTTCATTTTACAATAGTAAACTCCTACCAGTGGAGTTAAGACACTGCAGGCTTCCACATGATGTTAATCTTCTTTGCCAGACCTTATTTTTGTTCTGGGCACTTTATATCATTGAGTAGGTAAGGAATGCTACATTGCTCACAGCCAAGTTCTTTTTTTGTTTTAATTTTCTTTTCTACTAAAAATGGCGTAATAAATTATCAGCCTGACACTTTCTTTCCTTTCCTTTCTCTCTTCTGCTTCTGTTAACAGCCCATGAGGAACCATCTCTCCCCACCATCTCCTCCCTCTCCTTGCCTCCCAGTTACTTTATTTGTCTCTAGTTCAATTCTTTAGTGGGTGATTATTACAGCAATGAAACTCTCCCTCTACCCTTTGAAAAACATTATCCTGTTCTCAAGACAATTGGAAAAAGAGTGGCACTGTTCACTTCTGAGACAGCTGTAGAGATAGACAACTTCTCTGAAAATCCTACATGAACATTTGAAATTGTTTTGGGTAAAATCATGAAACTTTGGTTTCCCAAGGCTCCAGTAAGAGGTTTAGATTCACAGATGCTCTTATTTGTGTTAGTTAGGATATTAATTAGAAATATTATCTAGAAAAGAAACCAGTGATGCTTTGAAAACTAATTTTCCCCTCGCTTTCAATCTTGCTATATATTGTCTTCTAAAACAAACCAAAACCAAAAACAAATGAACAAAACAAAACAAAAAAAAAAAAAAAAGGAAAAACTGCAACATCTTCACTTGGTTTAAAGCAACACTGCATCAAACAGTAATCTTTTCACATAAATCATTTAAATAAATATTTCACAATTAATTGATCTATCATCAGTATCGTCATTTTAACTCATCTTTTGGCCAAATCCCAGCATATTTGGACAGCAGCTACTCCACTGAAACACATCTTCTACCTGTCATGCCTAAGAATTTCTCTCAGATGTACAAACTGCTGTTTATAACAAACCATAAAGGAGCAGCGGGGTTTTGGCTGAGAGAGGATCAAAGGTATAAATAACTCCTCTCAAAAGCATGGAAACCCTATCAGTTGGCTTGAGTTTTAGCCCCCTGCCCCCCAGATTCACTGCATCTATCACATTACATGCATCTACCTCTCCACTTTTAACATTCTAGTTTTGCAGTGCTTGTAGATATTAACATTTTGTAAGACAGTTATTTCAAATCATAGGACATTCATCATCAACTAACATGTTCCCAATTAACAGCCTCAGTTATAAAACACAGGGCCTATAATGAAAATTTTTAGATGATAGGCATGTCTTAACATCTTTGCCACCAGTCTTCCAAAAAGGAAAAAGAACATCCTAATATTTAGGGTGTACTAAGCTCACATGGAAACTGGAGGGTTCATTATGAATTTAGTGAGCACAGCTAAGAAGTCTTGATGCTGCCTTCCAATTTTACAGCAGTCTCAATAGCAAGAAATGCTATTCTGAAATATTATGCAATGACAATTCAGCTTCCCACTCTTCCTTCAGCATTATCCTCCATATGTCCTTGAGTGAAACTCAGGAGGTAAAATACACAAATATTTGCTACGAGAATGCCGTAACAACCCTGAATCCAAACTAGAAAAGCTGATGAACTTTACCAACAAGGCAAGACTAAAATTATTTTTTCATTATTATACAGGTTAAGTTACATCATATCCATTGTTGTAATCTACCAGTGGTCTAATGTACCATATGTAATAATAATGTCTAAATATACAGATAATTTGGCTTTTAATGGTCAGTATATTTTAATATACAAATGTGCATTTATATATGTCAAAAGGCTGGCTAAGATTAGAGGGCCAGCAGGTACAAACACAGCCCAGAAGCCCTCATTTACCCTCCTGCAATAGAAGGTGTCTGCTCAGACAATGTTTTCTCGTATTTTTTCATTAGCTTGATCTCAAACACTCTATTACATAAGGTTTTATTCACAGAGAAAAAGTGTCACAAATACTGGCATGAATAAATGAGAGCAATGTAATGAGAGCAATCATGCCAAAAGTGCTTTCATGACCATTATGAAAAGCCTTCTATTTCATGCAAAATTGATTTGTTGAACAATTATGAATATTCACATGTAATCAATGAAGAAGAAAGAGATTCATCCTGTTTATACAACTTAAGACATCTAAGGGCAGCATGTGATTTAGGTAACTAATCAGGATCCAAAGCAGAGGGAAGCCAATACCAGCATCTCTTTTGTTTCAAAGGGGATTAGATCAAAACCCACATGAATACAAATATTCCTGGCAATCATTGCATGAATGACTTGCATGCTAGAGGTTATACAGACACATTACACACAGAGCAAGTGTAAACACAAAATAAATGAGTAAACACAAGGAATTATGAAAAATTAGCAGGTAACTCCTCAATAATGTAAAGGACTATATTTGCTTAATTATACAGGCAGATCTAGTCAGTAATTTGAAAGATAGTGATAAAACAGCCACAAGGGTTAGAAGGATCAATTTGCTAAGCATCAGCCAATCCCCTCCATTTTTTTGAGCTGAAAAACTGAGCTAGACAGACATACTACTCTATCTCATTTGGAATAAATCATTTCCCAGTGGCAAAAAATCAAATTTCAAAAAAAATTCCAAATCAACTTTCTCTCTCCAGGACTTAGTTTAAGGGTCAAAAGTTGGATTACACCTCACTGTGGAAAAAAAATGAGGAAAAAAAAAAAGAAGAAAAAAAAAGCTGAAATAAATTTCAGAAAAGAACACTACAAAAGCCTGAAAACAACTTTGTATAGAACAGACTTTAGGATCTTGGGCATTTTGAATCAAAACAAAAAAGTTCTGATTTGAGGAAAGGAAAATAACCTCATGGGTTTTTCTCCCTACTTCACTATAATTTAAAAAATTATATAGTTGGAAAATCAAACTTACTTGGGATCAAAATCTGAATACAAGAAATCAGTTTTGAAAGAAATAACTAGAAAAGTAAACAGAAATTCAGAAGGGATTGATCCAGCTGCAGCCAGTGTGGTTTCTGAAGAGCTCAGAGCCCGTGTTAGCATGCCAGCATTAACATAAACCATGGTCAGGAGGAGCAAGAACAGCTTCTGAGAACTAATCTGGGAACCTAATGGAGGGGGCAGAGTTTTCAGAGTGCACAGAATATGAAGATAGACATGAGGAATAAACACAAGGAGAGATGGAATCCGAAGCTGGAGAACTGAGGTTTAGAATAAATCTGACCTTTTTGAGATCCCATAACAAGGTGGGGCAATAAAGACAGGGAACAAATACTCGAATGCATGACACTACCAACCATCTCTGGCCTAGGAGAAGGCGAAAAATTCAGCTCCTTCAACCACTCAGAAAGATCAAAAGCATAAAAGCAGGGAAGATGAAGTGATTGCTTCCCTGCAGTGCAAGAACTAGAGCACAGCTACAGTGTATGCTCTCAAGGAAAAGCAGTCTCTACATCACTCAAAACAAGTTTCCTCAGGCTGACTTCTTCAATTCTCTCCCACAGGTGCAGTTCTGTATGTGGACTCTTAAACTGACTGAACACACTGAAGGTTGTTCATTGGGTAGGACACCATTAATCTATAAAAATGTGGTGTCTAGACTGAATACTTTATATTATCTTTGAGATTAACAATGTCACATATAATTTAAATAATGCTGTTATCAGTTTATGGAATGAGTTGTGACTAAAATAGTCAAAGGATAACATACATATTTAGGTCACACCTTGTCATTTTTCTGGTATTTCCAGCAGGAGTAGCATGCACAATTAAATACATGCACAAATATTTGCAGCAATAGGATCTTACAGTGTACTACTCTCTTAAAGAGGTTTCATCCTCTCCTTCCTTTTAGTCACAATACTTTTTTGGATAGTGCCACAAAAAGAGTGAAAGAAGAGATCAATAGCATTGTGTGAGAAAAGCTGTAGCTGAGTGGTAACAATAGCTCTACCTCTGCTATTTCAGAATAAAAGCAATAAAGGCTAAAAAAGCAAAGCAAGGGAGTAAATCAAAGACTTCTGATAATAGAAACAAAGCTGTTGAAGCTATTCACCATCTGCTGTTAAGGCAGGATAAACTCACATGGGAGTAGATCTTCAAAAGATTTGTTTCCATTTAGGCATTGAAATAAATGGCCAGGTTTAAAAAAAAAACAAACAAAAAAACAAACAAAAAACAAACAACAAAACAACAAAAATCCAGTAAAAACCCAAACAAAAACCCAGCACAATGACTGGTGGGGTTTTTTGGTTTGGGGTTTTTTTGTTGGGGTTTTTTGGGGTTTTTTTTGGGGGGGGGTTGTTGTGGATTTTTAATTTTTTTTCAAACCCATTTTTTCACAGCCACAAGTGTCATGACAAGAGTCCAAGAGCCCAGGGCTGCCGAATTCCTATGTAATGCTAGTAGGAATGCAGATATTTCATGCTGTGCTGTATGATGGTAATGTAAGTCCTAGTAATATTTATAGATATTGATAATAGAGAAACTGTGTTCAATAGGTCACAAAAATCAAAACCTAAAATATGGGTAAATAAAATCTTCCTATCTGCATAGAACTGCAATGGGAGGCAAAGCTGGGATGCATTTAGAAATCACCAGGTAAAATACACGTGTGAAATACACTGGTTATGTCACATATGGGCTAATTGAGTACTCAGAGGTCATTGGGGACATCCTCCTCTGAGCTATAAAGGCCAAGTGAAGTGACACTTCTTAGGGACCCTCTGGTGAAAGCTTTCTTTGCTCCACATTCACCACCTTGTGTACAATCTCAGGAGTCATGCATGCAGTAAAACATACCTGAGATGGAGATAAATCTGTGCTGTTGAAAGGTGAGCAGGAGTCCATTACCCATTCCTCACCATTCCTCTCCTTTGGAACCATCCTGCTACATGTGACATACTCAGAATTGGGAAACAACACATCAGTGAAACTCAGCTCCCTCCCCAGTGAGCCTTGCTCAGTACAGAAAGTATGGTCTGAGCTACACACAGACACGTGCAGAAAACCAAGGCCCAGAGGAATATGTGTTTCTGATGGCAAGAGATCCCTTTAGGCAGGGGTGAGGCACACTGATAATGCATCATGCCCTAAACAAGCTCTCCTTGAAGGTGCATAGGACTGCCTTGAGTCTCTATACACAAGAGAAATTTATCAAGGGAAAGTATCATAGGTAAAAATATATACACCTCATTTTGTTTGGGGGTGGAGGGACGGGTTGTGGAGTTTTTTGGTTGGTTGGTTTTGCTTTTTGTTATAATGTGGATTCAGCTGTCTGTTCTGTCAGGGTACTGCAGTTCTTAGAACAAAGAAAACTCAGATCTCAGAAGCTTTCTTAATTCCCTAAAAATGAGATTCTTTAAAGCAATTAAAACCCTACTGAAATTCTGAAAGAAATGGGTGCCTCACTCCCCTGGGAATCTTCAAAAATCACATCTAAATGAGTAATGCAGTTATAATGAGTATTTTTCTTCAGGTTTACAGAAAATCAGGTGTGCTACATCCATTGTTGCCAGTCTGGCTCAGTTAATTCCCTATGCACTCTGCAGAAAATATACCTCCTAACTGTCTCCTTTAAAGTTCATTCTACATCCAAACTATCAAATACTGTAAAACCCCTTTATGCAGACTGTCAAAATGTTTACACCTTATTCACCAGCAAGCAGTGCAGCACATAAAAGAAAGGCGTTGGTATTACTTGTCTGAATACACCACTGTATAATAAAGCTGTAAAGTTTTCTGTTAATGTCTCCTCAAAGCCTAGTGTTGGTTTCTTTCCTTCCTTCCTTTCACATCAGCCTACAGAATGCATTAGCTGGGAGGAAAACAATTTAATCTCTTCTTTTTGTACGTTATTAATTGCACATATCAGAAGAAAAAAGGTAGCACAAAGTACCTTTAACTTTTTACCTCATATGTTTTTTCTTTAGATATAGGCTGTTCTGACCTGAAATTCCTGCATTAATCCTCTGCTATTATCCTTTAATTTTTCTGAGTTTTCTCTTCTTGTCTAAACAGCTTCTGAAAAGAAGCTCATGTTAAAAAAGGAACATTTTTTAAAAAATGGAACCATTCCATTTTCAGTGGTTTCTTATACTTACTTATCTGCGTGCAGTTTACTATCCATGCTCAGCAAACTGACAGAAATGATGGGTGAAGAATATTTCATTTTTTATTGTTTTCACTGTTGGATCACTGTTGTGTTTCAAAGTTGGAAGCCTCTATGTTCTAGTGAAGTCAATTGAAGATCAGCAACAACAGGGGGGTTGGGTGTGTCATTTTGTTTCTGTTTGGTTGGTTTTTTTTTTAAATCAGTAAGTACTTCCAAGCCTATATAAACATTCTAGGCATTTCCTTCAAACAGCACAGAAAATAAGCGTATTCATGAGGATGTCTCCAAACTTGAGAAAATATCTGTACGCTGATCAAAATAGGGAACTTTTTTAAAATATTATTCCCATAGGATGCATTCACCTCCTTACAATACAGATGGGATTGAATTTTTATTTCTATTATGTATGAAGAATGTAGCAAACTATCCAGACTATCAATAAACTTCTGTGATGGGTGTGTGATGTGACACATGCAAAGTAGATATTAAGACCTCGCTGCAACTTCTTCTGAAACACGAAAATTTGCCTAATCAGTAAAGCAAACAGTAATACCTCATGAGAGCCTGACAGGGATAGAAATTGTACAGTGCTGTAATAAAAACAGAGCAAAGAAGCTGATCTATGCTCTGCTCCTGGCTCAGCAAAGAAAAACACATCTGTTCTGGTACAATAGTCACTGGCATTGTGATTTGTGTGAAAATTGAAAAGCGTGGCAGCTTCTTTAGAAGGTTAGTGGCCAGTATTCACAGTCATTTCTCCAGGCAGACAAAATGTTTGCATTCATTCAGTCTTGGTCTTGCAGGTAACAGAGTACAAAGAATGGGAAATCCTAGCTTGGGGGCATCTTTTGCAAGCACTTCACTTGTTTCTATTACTCACCTTGTTACTTCTCATCTAAATTCTCAAATTTTGCTGAATTTGAAAATGAGAGAGAAAAAAGTCTTCTAGTCTGCAAATTATAGCTAAATCAAGGAAAAAATGAGAAAGGTGATATGTGAAAGGAGAGGAGGGGAGACAAAAAGCCCTCCTGGGATGTATTTATGTTCTCATAACTCCAGCCATCGTTAAGTTCAGATTTCTCCTAAATACTTTGGAGGGCAACATGGATGTGAACAGGCATGGAAGACTGAGCTTCTACCAAACCAACAAAGCCCAGAGTGAGATTTTTGTTTACTCTGGATTTCTGCAAAAAGGCAAACTAGAAGAATTAGTTAAAAAGGAGTCTTTAAAAGGAGCCTTTTAAAGGAGTCTCTTAGTAGAACCTTCCTGGCTTTGTATGACCCATTGCAAGGCAACACTGCCAGGTGACACTGCAGAGGGAACACATGGACCAAGGACAGGAACAGTGCACAGAATAGCACAACTGCTAAAGAGCCTTGGCTGGGATGACATTCCTGCAGAGACAGGGTTTCAAAGAGCCTGGCTGATGGGAAGTTGCTGTAGGAGAGCTGGGAGGTACAGTTCTAAACACACAGAAACTGAGGAAAGTCCGTGAAATTGGGGGTAATTGTTTCTTGAATCAGAGGCTCCTTAAAAAAAGAATTTAAATAAAATTATTTGCAATTCAAAATCATCAATCACTGGACACTTTAAGCACTGAAGGTATTACAATCACAACTGAGTGCCAGCTCTCTGACTTGCCATGCAAGCTGCATTTGGGACCTAAAACTCTACACGCCTGCTCACTGAGCATGTGTAAATGTTACCATTTCCCACTTTCTGCAAATGGAAGACAAGTATGAAAAACTGCAAATGTTAAAACTACTGTCAGTCTCAGGGATTGGTTTTTTGAAAAAAACACGTCTCATCAGATTTTTATCAGCTTCTATCATTTTTCCATCATGTAATTAAGTGCAAAAAATACAGAGAAATTAAGAAATCAGGTCCTTATCCACACAGACTGAACTGAGAGAACCAGCTGCCAAAGAGCTTTCTAATAATAACAGTAATAAATTACTGAACATTGTAATGTGCTCTGATTTTATATCAAAAGGAATGAATAAGACAGCAACGTTAAGTCCTAGTGTAGTTCCCCATGCCACTATTGCCATAGTTGTAAATGGCTATGAAACAAAGTCACTGGATTTACTAAATGAAGAACAAGAATGAATTTCTTAAAAAATAGGAAGCTACTGGCAAATATCATCAAGCCAAGTGAGAAGCAGCAAAATGAACAAGAATATTCTGAAATCATGGAGGCTACATGATGCAGAGACCAAGTATAAAAAGACAAACAAAAGCAAGGCAGATGTCCCTATATCACCACATTTTATGGGTATTCCTGCTTTTATCAGATCATCTCCAAGAACCATACAAAAAAACCCAAACCAAAATAAAACAGCAGGGGAAAACAGTGCATTCAGTTGTGAGCCAAATTATAAAAAGCATGCCATTCTTAATGGCTAAAACATAATAATTAATTTTAAAAAAGATAAGAAATTCTCAGGCATTCTTTCCTTCTCAACATTACCATACATCTTGCCAATGTGTCTGGTATTAAAGCAGTATAATGTCTTCATTATAAAAACAAAGACTGTTTAAAAATATCTTCAATATATATTTCAGTTTGTCCCATTTTTTTAAAAATTAAGATAAGGCCCAACACACTTCAAATTTGAATTTAGAAACTCGATTTACTGTCTTTATCAGAGGGTTGACATATTTTATTTGGGTATCAGAGCACAATTAAAAATACAGATTATGGTTTCAGGCAAACGGGATATATACTCTCATCCTATTTAGAAAAAAGCTTAAAAAATGAGATGTACTGAATGAAAGCACATTTTAGAGCACCTGAAGAACAATGATCATGTTAGTGTTTATAAAAAGGAAAGCAACTGCACTGGCTTTAGACTAGCAGATGGATCCAAATAATTTTCTATACAATTCAGATTTTCTACATGATGCACCTCTGAATGAATACTTAAAATACTTTCCATAAAGGCAATTAATTTGCCTTTATGGAAAACATAAAGGCAAACCTAAAACAAACAAGCCTCACAATTACTACTCTGAAAGAGAGGGGTGAGATTTTGACCTGAGTAAGGCCTATTAGATGTTCAAAATCCACTTGTACGTGAACTGAAACCCAACTCTCTCCAAAAACATCCATGCTTAGTAAGTCTTATGCAAATGCCAAATTTCTGTGAACAGAGTTCTTGAATAGTGTAACACAAAATGCACGGCTGGGTGGGAAAGGTTTTGTAATTTTACTGGTTAACAGAGAAGTGATATCTAGGTGGGTCATGTTTTGAGCATTAGGAATGTTCAGTACACTGGGAATGCATTAGGAATACAATTTTATTAATTTAGGAGTCTCACTGTAAGAGCATTTGCCCAATCAAGGGACACTGAAATGTCTACAAGTTAATTGAGTTCCATGGTAGTAAACAAAATATTACATTACAGCCCCTGACAAGCTGCTAATTTGCTAGAATTACTAATGTTTTCTACTGGCCTTTTGATATTCATACTGATTTGTAGCTATGCTATTTTAATTTCAATTTGCTTTTTATCTGAGTATAGGCAAGTTAGATTTCGATTCTTCATTGCATCCAACAATCCACTCATCAAACCTCTGGTTCAACCTCCAGCAACCAGAGCTGACTTTTAGACTCTGGAGTCCCTTCTACATCAGCCCAGAAAAGCAGCCCAAGGATCATTTGGGTGGGGAAGGAATAGAATGGCATCATCACAGAAGGCAGTGAGCTCCAGCTTCTCTCTTCCCATGATATGTCTCCTTGCAACTTATGACACAGCTGAGGGCTTCTGTGTGCTCCCAGCATGAAACTATTAATTTCAGGAAAAAAATAGACTATTGTCATAAATTGGGTCGACAGTTCATAGCCACTTTGACACATGAGTATTGTGAATATACTGAGTAGATGCCAGCTGATAATGGCAACTGTATAGTTCTCCAACTGGCTCTACAATCACCAGAGAAATTTGTGGGTATAAGATATGAAAACTTTCCAGCAGGCTTTAATGGTAATGTTCTTGACTGTGAATTAGACAGAAGAAAAACAATGGAATGCATTCTCAGGTTGGTCTTAAATAATAAAAAACCTTCTCTTTTTTTTTTTTTAACCAAAATACAGCTCACAATCAAAAATCTGATCAACCCCTCTCATTTTTATAATTAAATTAATAGAATGCAAAAAGCACAAAACAAGGACATGTGTACAACCACATACACATGCCCATAATGGTCTTCAAAAGCACATATATCTTCCAGTTCACCTAGAACACTATAATCTCATGGGTGTTGAAGAAGCTGTCAAGATAAATTTTCCATAAACTTAAATGACAGCTGCACTAGTAAGTCACAGTGTCAGCAGAGCTCTCTCAACAGAAGGAGAAAAATAAAAGTCACAGTTGACATGGAGCCCTAGAATTCAAATTTTACAGCTGAGTGTTACTGCAATAACTAGGCAGAAAATAATACTGTGTTCTTTGCTTTTCATGCTTTTCTTACAGGTGAAGGAAAATGTTTTTTTCCTTAAATATATTCCCTTTGTGTAAGGTTTAAGAATGTATAGATTTTTTTAGGTACACTAACAGTCAAATCTCAAATCTATTTACATCCATGAGAAGCTTCCAGATGACAACACTGAGCTCATAAGAAATCTTCCTACATGATTTTTAATCAGGTAATCATTAGAACTTTCATTGCTAAAAGGGATACAAATTTAAATCATGGTGTATCTGAAGTATTTTCCCATATTCAGGTTAAAACAGCAATTCCAGATAGATTTCCACAAAGCATTTTCTGTACATACTTAAGAAACTATACTTCTTTATCTAGATCAAAGAAAAATAAATCTATGGATAATATTGATAGCTAATTTTTCTTCTCACACATTTGACTAAATTTGGGAACTTTAGGCTAACTTTGTTAATTACAGTGCTTTCCAGCTGCTTGCAATGTTCTTGCATATTGATTCAGTGCACTGTTCCTCAGGGGGAAAGCTTACCTTTAATCACTCAGTAAAGGGAAGCAGACACTGAAGCACTGTTGAAAGTCAAATGAGAACAACACTGGGATAGTAAAAACTTCACATCTAATGAGTGCCAGTATAATAACCACGTGCAGCTCTGACAGGGATCCAGTTCTGGACATCCTCTGGGGTTTGACACAGTTCTCAGTTAAGCCACTGAAAAACAGCCACTAAATTGCCTCATTTCCTACAACAGTGGAACTAAGGTAAGTGAGCTAGCAGCCAGGCTCAAACTCACAGCAGGATAATCTGAATTAGGTGTTTGAAGCCACTACTTAGTAACAGAAATTACTTTAATGGAGGAACCAACTTCATCTCAAGTTCTGAAAAAGTTCCAAACAGAAGCAAACAGAATTTTTTACTTAATTTTGAATTCAGAGTCTGGAATTAATAGTATTTCATTTTTGCTAAATTTCATGAATGAAACTATTCCAGTTTATATGATAAGAGGAACTGGACACAGACAGCTACTATACAGAATAATTTGTTGCAACCACTATCTCAAAGCTTCACTCCCCACCATGTAAACAGTAGTAGCATGGTTAAGAGAGAAAAGAAGAGAGGAGGCTCTGTCCCATAACTAATGAACTGTTATTTTCTTGTAGCTTGGATTGCATATCTATAAATGTTTGCAGGTCACTTCAAGTACAAAAGATTATTTTTATCAAGCGTACTGGAATGAGTTTCCAACAGCCACACACACTCATGTAAGATCCATGCTGTGTTCAATTGTGAGAAACAGTGGTAACAGCACTGGAAGAATGTTCTGTGGAATTACATATAATTTAGATCTGAGTCTTCCCTGTCATGGATTAAGAATTTATTGTTATTATATTATAGATGCTAATCTTGAATAGAGAGGTAGGGTATGAAGCAGTCAGAGCCAATGTTAATCAGTGTGCAAATCTGCACAGCTCTTTTGGATTCTTACCTCTTAAAAAGATTCATAAGTTTGTGATTTGACAGTCTCATTCACTGAAAAGAGAAGAAGAGAGAATCAACCTTTCTGAAACAGAAGAGGGAAGGAAAGGAGGCTGTCATTCCCTTAATGTTTGCAGGGCAAGGGCAAATTTCTGTTTCCCACACTCCAAATCATTCTGCTTCCATGCCAACATCACGTAGGGAAGTCATACATAGAGGTTAGCTGCCTACAGAGTCACAGAAACCTCTTCCCTTTGTTTTTGTATCATCTCCTACTGTTTATCTCCTGCGGTGAAACCACTTTAAGTGTCGGGATCTGCTCCTAACTGGGTGAACTGGAGTCAAGCTAAACCAGCAACATAATTTCACACAGCCTCTTGCTTCACCCCTGCATGACTACATACACAATACCTGCTGGTACCCTGTTTGAGAGAGTTGTCTATGCTTAGCAGGAAAATAGTATTACTTCAGAGGAGCTGTCAAACCAATAACTTGTAATCTTTCCCCTCGGGGCTGGATCAATAGGACTGTGGTTTCAGTGCAGCAAGACAGAAGGACCAGTAAGGCATCCTTCTGCTGGGAAATCAGGGAGATTTACTGACCTTGGGTCTGCAAGTGTTTGCTGTGCTTTGAACAGAAAATATTGCAGATAAAATAATAAATATAACTTAGTCTATCATAAGCTGAAAAAAATATATAATGAAACCTGTGAAACAGAAAACATATTGTTGTAAGTGTGCTGGCAAGGGAACAAGAGCTGGAGGCATGGTTGATAAGCAGTTAGATGTGGACTAACAATAAGCAGGACATCAGCAATTCATCCAAGACTAACAAGGTTCTACACAGGACACCTGTGGTATGCCAGAGGGGGTGATCAGCAAACATCCAGATACAGCATTTAGAGATACACAGTATGAGCTGAGTGTCTCATGCTGGTAGTGACTGACATCTGAGTGTGCCTTGTGCATGGATAAACTAACCAGCTAACACATGCACAGCTGCCACTGAAAGGAGAAAGTGTGATCCTGCAGGTAAGGACCAGACTGCAATAGATGTCACAGGGCACCACAGCTCCAATTCAGGCTGCTGGACAGATGTACAAGGCTGCCTGCGTTCACTTTGGTCACCATAAACAACCATAATTTCTTCCAGTCTTACCATAAACAACCTCTGTAGATGTCAGAGCTTTTTACTTGTATGTAACACTCCTTATTTTGTGTAAAAGCATCAACTTTATGTCTTTAGATATGGTTTCTTCCAAATAACTCATGCTCTTATGTCACATGGGTTTTATAAATGTCTTTATTTCCAAACACCAACAGTATATCTTTCTGTTCAGAAACACTTCTTTTTTTGTTTTATACAATGTGATAAAGAAAGCCTGAAGGAGCTGCAGGAATAGAAAAATGAACTCACACACGGTCCAGTTCAAAAGAGAGCTAGAACTGTAACGTAAAATCACAGGTAAATACAGTAATCTACCACGATGGCTTCCTAAACAAAAATTATAATTGCTCACTGTGGCATGCTGTAGTAGAACCAGATGGAGAATAAAATCTTAAAAGTGCTTTAAATAAAGAGGGCAAGACATCTTCAGGATGTAAAACAATTTGACTTTCTATATTTGTTCATTAAGACATTAGTAAATTCGCCTGGGAGTAAATTCTATGAAAATGCTGCTGGATATTCTTCACAAATGCAAAGAATTGTCTGACATAAACTTGAAAGGACACCTTTTTAACTTTATTTTTAACTAGCACTGTACTGTACGGGCTCTGCACCTGACTTGTTTGTGACCATGAAACTGTTAACACATCACAACTGTTTCCCCTTTATGGTCACACGTTCTTTATTATCTCTGACTCTTAGTGCCTACAAAATCTGCTCCAAAAAATTGCTGCCTTCTATCTTTAGAACATGCCTAATCTTTCGAATATAGCTTCCAGTTAAAAAGCAGTCAAGAAGGACGATGCATTGTAAAAGAATAAGAAAGCTCATTTCACATTAGCAATTAGCCTATTTACATTAATTATTCAATTGCCTCATTCTACAATTTCCCTGCTGTTCTTTTGTGCTTCCTTTCTCTTTGCAGCATGTTACAGCTCACATTACCTCACTTTGATACTTTGCTCGCTTCCAAGAGGAGCCATGAGTCTAAAACATTTATTTTGTTTGCTAATAACCTGTCTGTGTAGACACTTTGGAACTCTAATGGCATGAGAAAAACAATTCCAAAGCCTTCAAAAGAACTGACAAACTGAAACAATCATTATGACCCAAGTGGAATCACTTAGTATGTGAAGGATCATCTTCTTTCTCAGAAAACAGCAAAACACCTCTCACTTCTTAAGGAAGAAGCTGAGAGCTGAATTAAAGCTGAGGAAGCATTTGGGTTTTGTCAGGTTATGGATCTGACTTAAGTCAGACATCCATAATCAAGTACCAGAATCCACCACAGGACCTCAACACAACTCCAAATACTGTCTTATTTTTGAAAAAATACTATCAGAAAATCCAGGAGATGTTTGATAAGAATATGTTCAGGAAAAAATGGTGCTCCATCTCACAGCAAGTAAACAGATAATCATGACAATAATATTGGCTCTAAGAGCTATGTTTGAATCCACCCATAGAGAGAATATATATAAAGCTGCAAGGACAAACTGGTTCATGTATTGTGCCCCAATAAAATATCTACATGTAGGTTATAAAAATTACTGCTTCATCATTATTTCAAAGTAAAATAAAATTACAAAATAGTAACACAAAAATAGTATTGTTACTATTTAAAGGTGATGGTACCAAACTGGAGTGAGCCAGTCCTTCTGTCCTTCAAATGCAAAACAGACTTTCCAGCCTCACTGAGTGTTTAGCAACTCCTTTATCTAATACAGCAGAGGGCTCTCATTCATCCCACGTCACCATTGTGATATGAATATCATCATTCTGTGCCTGAATCATTCCGTGCCTGCTTTTCAGGGATGAAAAGCACAGGACTAAGCAGCTCTGGAAACTAATGTGCCCTGTTTGACCACAGAATGGGGACAGCAGAGGTGACAGCAGCACATGCCTTCCCACTCAGGTCTAATGGAACTCCTCGACCCATTTTCTCATGTAGGGTTTTGTGATGAGAGTGTAATTTGGCATCTAAACTTGCCCCCTAACTGTTCTTCCTGCCAAGATTCCCTCAAAGGTAACATTCATTCCTAACAAAGTTTTTTGAGAAAACCTCACAGAGTAGAGATGGGGAGATTAGGGATGATGATTGATACTAAATGACTATGGCATTACTTGTTTTACACAAAGTCAACTGAGCAGCAATAACCAGCAGCTCACGTCGACCTGGGTGTATCCCTGCAGCAATCACAAGCCCCAATGTTTATGGATATTCAAACTGTTGATCACAGCTGTGTCTGCCCTCTCTCTTTGAGAAGAGGCTGGTAGAGAACAGAGAAATCTACTTTTTTGATGAAGAGAATAAGACATAACATCTTCTAAATCTACTGTCTTGAAAGTCTTCTTTTTTTTTTTAATTCTTTCCCAGACAGTGGTTCAAAATAAATTTTGATATTGTCTAACTCTTTATCTCACACTTCACCTTCTTCATTTACTGGCATAAATTAGAGACCTGGAGCTGTCCTGCAAATATGTGCAAGACAACAGGTACACTGTCATTCACAATTTTTATTTTAGCTGGTTCTATCATTTGAGTCAGGAATTCTCAGATTCCATTCCAGAGGTTTCCCAGACACAGAATGTTTTAAATAGCAAGTTTGCATATAGCTATTTTTTCATGCATTCTTCAAGTCCTGTAGAAGACAGTGGAAAAGCTCTCAATGAATTCAGATTTTTAACAAGATTTTGTATCTTTTTTCTGACAGAATACCCCTTCAACAACAATTCTAGTAGTGAAAAAATCCCAGACCCCTGAGGCACTTAAACAGAGACTGTCTGTGCACTTTCTCAAAGAGAAATAAAAGCTAGATAATGATAAAGCAAGGAATTAGAAACTAGATCATTAATATCAAGAAGGTTGTACTTCTGCTGGATTTACAACACTTGCTTTTCATCTTCCTAACAAGCATTCATTGAACAATTGGAAGGTTCAAGAGCAGAAGAAAAATCATGCTTTTATGCTCAAAGCAACAAACTTTATTCACTGTTACATGTTTTTCAAACCAAACCATTGCCATTTCTGTGTTCCTTAGAAAATATTACAGTAAAGCTGTATTTTATAAGATGCATTTCCCACAGTTCAGCTATATGAATATGCCTAGTGCTGCCACCACTGTTAAGGACTCATAATCAGTAGACTTTCAGAAATATTAAGCCTTGACTTCTTTACTGAGAGCACCTGATTTGCAGAAGCATTGTCATAATTTAGGTGTGCTAGATTTTCCTCTTGAAAACAGGTTTCTTCTTGAAATCAACATTAGCCATCTGAAATTAAACCTTAATCTGTAAATATCTGCAACATGTTCCTGTTACTCTGAAAACTGTCTTCCCTGGCTCCCCTGACCTCAGAGATTACTCAGCTTCTGCTTCTCTCAGCATTTTTCAGTCCATCCTTCAACCTGCTCTGATCGGCTTCTTCACAGCTCAACACTCCCTTAGCCAGTAACTGCACCATCAGTCTGACTTTCCCTGATAAAATAGTTCTCCACAATAGGATCCATGCTACTGCAATTACACTGTAAAGGTACAACCTTTAGGGCAACTACCTCATGTTTCCAGATCTGTGATATCAGCCTCTGAACTTTCCTTTCAACCTGAAGGCAAGTGGAGATCCGATAGTGCCACAGCAGGTGCTTAGCAAATATGCACACAGCCACCCCACAGACAGGCAGGGAAAAAATTCTGTATTGTGCTCACCACATATCTGAGACACCCCTGTTATACTGCAGATAAATAACATCAACAATCATAAAATATTGGTCTCAACTAAAGGTGGGGAATATTTCGAGATCAGCACCCTTTGCAAAAGCAGCACTATTATGTTGTGAATAGGAAATAACCAAACTCAGGACAAAATATGTGAGAGTGAAAAGCCTAACATCTAAAGCTGAAAGTGTCAAAATTATCTGAAGTAACAGCTGACAAACTGGTTGGAATGGGGAAAAAAGTGATGAAGCAGATTTCAAACACCAGAGAAAGTTTAAAGGACAAATGAAAGAAGGACAAATGTTTCAGCCATCAGCAGCCTTTCGTTAAATAGTTATGGGAGGAAGGGGCCTCTAGTTTTGTTGCCATGTGGAATTCTACTCCCAGTGTCTTATGCCTCAGTAAACTGAAAACTGCAATTTGCTAGTGTCTGTGGTAAAGTCTGGCAAAACTCTTCAACCTCTAGAGAAGGCTGGTAACTTTACTTGGCATGGGTCACACAGAGGTTTGAAAAAAAAAAAATCCAGTTCAAAGCTAAACTTGGCCAAAAATGAGCATTTCTCCTTTTTCAGCCCTTTTGAGAGACAAACCTGCCATCCTAAGCACCAACTTCCTTTCCGACTTTCAGTGCATACCACAAACTGAGATCTTGGTACAGAACGCTCTGAATTCAGATTGACTAAAGCACTTCTACAGCTTGATACAACATTAAGCTGTTTGAGTCATCTGCCCATACTCATCAATTAGCAGATAAGAAACTAGAGTAAAATTATTAACTTCCTGGTTATCAAACTGAGTAGAATTTACCTTTAATTAAATTTACACCAATTTCTTAGTTCTCATAGTCAAAAAATCAAAGGCATAATTCTTTTCACTCAAACCTAAGGCAACTATTGAACAGTACAAAAGAAACAGCTGTTTTGTACAAAAGATATAGACACCAATTACCTTATATCCCAAGAAAGTTTTAGTGGCACCTTAATTGTTTGCTCTGGTTCTTCTTTGTTTTATCAGTTTGACTACTCAGCATCATTCCACTGTTGCCACAAAGTGAGCATAAGCTCCCTTAAAAAAAGGTTCATTACTTCCCAATCCAGATTATAAAATTTTATGATTTAGGACAGGATTAAACATGGTTTTAAGTTATAAAAACCATTTAAAAACAGATAATTTAAATATTTTTTCTTTAAAAACTTTTAAAGCCATTCTAGACTGAAGAGGTAAATGATCCGGATTTTGGCAGGGGTCTACTATTCAAACATAGCAAAAAAATTAATTTACATCCATAATTCAGCTGTACATTACAGTCTGTATTTTTAACATGTCCATTTTTTTAACCAAGAAAACAGTAAATCCTATTCAAAATGAGCTAAAAACATCAGATACGGGATGATAATTTCAAGAGACAAATAGAGATGGATGAAGTTGAAGTTAATATTCATTTAAGGAGTAATTTTTGGTGAATAAAGAAGGAAATGCTACGATTTTAAAGACTTTACTACAGGTTTTACCACACTGCTTCAAATGAAACCTTTTGTAGTGATTCTTGAAATGAAGGCAAAAGGAAAACTTCAGGTACATTAAGCATGCCATATGCTACCCTATTTCACATACCATGAAAATGCCCCAGACAATGTACATTTTGAAACAGAATCCAGGTCAGTTTGATCACTGGAAGTGGAAAACATGACAAATATATAAGGATAAAGACATTTTTGCATTACTACTTGGACTTCATTATTTTAGCTGAACACATTCTGCCTCAAGGCTTTAATCTCTGTATAACTAGCAAATATTATATGTCCATAGTACAATTTGAAGACAGTGAATTTGCTAATGCTTAAATTTAGCTAAAAATCTGAACAACCTGACAGTCAAAGCAGGTAAGCCAAGGTCTATTGACCCCAGAAAAAACATGTAATTCTGTAAGAAACTAGTATCTAGTTTTTTGGTATTGTGTAATAGCTCTCTTAGTGCATTGCACTTAAAAAGCCCTTAATGTGAGGCAGAATATTAAGCTCCCATTTTGTTGTCCAAAATTGGGATGTAAGAAAATACAGAAATTGTTCAAGGATGTGAAGGATCTGATTATACCTTTTTTGAGAAATGCTTGAGGTTTTAAGAATCTGTCAGCTCAACACTAGACAACACTGAATATTAGGCAGCAGTTCTTCCCACAGAAACATCCACCTATCCAAATGATAATTTTATTGTTGCCCCAGTGGCTCAAGTTGTCAGTCATAATTCTTAGCTTTGCAGAATGGCTTTTGTTTGTATGGCCAATATCTTATACAAGTCAGATACATTCCACTGTATTTTTTTAATACACAAGAATAATAAAAAGTCATATATAATGTCCCTAAATATAATACAAAATAACACACGGAAGATCCCAAATAGGTCTATACAATAGAAATCAAAAGCTTAATTCTAACAAGAAGTAAACAAAGAATAGAAAAATTATTTTTGTTGGGATCAAAAGGGTTCTGGTTGCCTTCTTCTCCCTTCTCCCCCTGCCCTCAAATTGGAGGCCAATTCAATGAAAAGAACAAGGGTTTTTTCAGGAAAAAAAGTTCATGTGTTCATACTTCCTAATATTTTGTTCCAATGCTTTTGTTTGTTTTCCCTCCAAGTTTGTCTACATTACAAAATGTAACAGACACTACATAACACTGCCAAACACGGACCAGTGGACCTGTAAGAACCTGATGTTTGGATTCCACCACTGCACAAGAGTCAGAAGGCAGCTGCATTGTTCACTAAGGTTACAATGAACCCGACCAGAGCTACAGAAGCCAAAATGACTAACCCAGCAAACAGGTACCAAAGCAGCACTCGTGGATCCCTGCAAATAAACCCACTGAGCTTTAGGCTGGGAGTGCACCAGTGCCCTGTCAGGCTCCTTGAGTGGGAGGAGAAACAAGGCACTTTGCTCACTTTTATAAATGTCATTGCATAGTCACAGCTCCTTAAGACACGAACAGCACAGTCTGAGAAACTAAAGAATAATCACGAACACCTCAGTTCTTGCAGTGATTAACAGACTAATCCAGAAGCCACTGAAATTATTAGGAAGACTGCACATGCATTAACTCAAGCCCAGATACCTTCCTAAAGTGTGAATTATGTTCATAACTGCTCACAGCAATTTATATGGATGTCAACTTCCCACGTGCAGGGAAAACATTTACCATTGGACCACGCAGAAAGATCATGTTTGAAAGTACTTTTGAAAAAAGTCCACTAATGAAATTTTGATGAGTTTGTGTCTCAGAAAGCAACCACACCAAATGTCTTCTGTGAGAGAACAAACAACTGTGTCTGCATCATTGTTCATAAGAAATGGAAGTATGTAGCATTTACAAGCTACACATGACTGACTCCAGTGTCTTTGACTAATTAAACCAATGAAAACAGCAGCTTGTTGATGTCTTTTAACACAGAAGGATTTGTGTATCATAAAAATCAATCTGAAATATACAAAACACTAAACTTGTTTAGAAATCTTCCTTGTCTGGTTCAGTTTAGAATGCCCACACCTCTTCATCTTAGGCTTAGAGAATCATGAATCAGATCAGGGTCAGCTTAGTGCTTCGAGCAAAGCTATATCAGACCAAAAGCAGCAATGAAAAAGAAAAATTGAGATTAAACTCTAAAGTTGTTCTAGTTTCTCAATTAAGCCAGAATTTTTTTTTTTTTATATCTAAGAATAATGAGTATAAAGATCATTGCTAATACTTAGGAAAATAAAATCTCCTACCTGTGAATTTGATATCAAAGATTTAGCTGGATGGCAAATTCTATACAGAGCAAAAGTCTCAGAGATAGGAACTCAATCAGACTCAGCAAATTCTGGATCTGCACAGGAGGTTTTTTTCCCATTTCATGAAAACTGTCTAAAATCACACACTCTCAATTATTTTTGAGAAAATAAATTCAATAATTTTTTGTTACAAAAGGAAGCAAGAAATAAAAAATGCTGCCCAAGTTTATAAAGTACAAGGGATTAAACATACATGAGTTCAAGTCTTTCTTGCAAATCAGATAAGTTAAAAACCTGAATGTCAGTCATCCAGGTACTGTACCACTACACTATTTGCCAGTTTATTTTGGAGTCCTTCTCACCCTATCTCGGTCTCACTACTCCTGCTTGGCTTACTATTTTACAGCAACTATATTTTGGCCAAAATATTCCTCAAAAAAACTCTGGTGATAAGAGTCCCAAATTAGTCTGCTTAATCAGAAAAAATAAAACAGGGAAATCATGTGCTATTAATAGGAAAGATGCAAAAATCTTGTTTTAACAGGCACTCGGTTTCACAATGCCAGTAGACTCTCTTTTTTGGGATGAAAGCTGGAAACATTTATTTCTGGAGTGTATGCTCACAGCTTTATTATACAAGAACTAAAGAAGGAGTGTATTACCATGGAACCACTGAGCAATCCTGTTGGTGTTCCTCTCGAATCCTGCACGCCGAGGGATCTGCTCTTCTCTGAACCAGCGGACGATGACATCCCGGGAGAAGGGTCGGGATGGACGCTCCCAGATGTTACTGCATGGAAAGACAGAGAACTAGCAGTGCATGAAAACAAGAGACAAAATAAATTTTAACCTTTTTTTTCCTCTACATACTTAGAAAACACACAGCTTCCAAATGGCCATTATAACTTCCGTTCAGTATAACTCACTGAACAACTTTAACCTTTTTAAAATCTAGTAAAAGTATTTTGGGGCTTCTATGGAAACAACAATATTGTGGTTTTTACATTTGCAGTGGAAGCTTAGACATTTTTTAAGCACTTAAATTTAACTTAAACTGAAAACCAATTTATCACAAAAGATGCAATGGACATTTCAGTCAGTTTTTCTTTTCTACCTCATTTTTATTCCAAGATAAACACTGATGTGCAAATTTTATTTTTTTACTTAGAGTATACTCCTATAATACATTGTGTCTCTAGATTACTAAGGACAAGAGAGGGAATCTCTTGTTTAAACCCTTATATTCCCTTTGCATTCTCTACTTGAAAGCCTCCCTTACTCTTTCTATGCATTACACTTCCTGTACATTTTAGATAGTAGGAGGTAAATCAGGTAAAATATGTGGAAGATCCATCCAACTACCACAAATAAGATGTAAGGTATATCATATCAAATTCAAGTATGGTGATATGCAGCTGAGTCCTCTTTTCAGTTTATCTTGCTGTTAGTTAAATTAGTGTTTGGTTCTATTGATACAAAGTGATGAAGCCCACAGTGAATGTAATAGTTATTGCTGAATTACATGAATGCATGTGAGCAGATCTGACCAATATTCATTGTAAAATTTGAAGATACAACCATAAGTGAGGGGGAAAAGTGAGAATTCAGTTATAGACGCACACTGAAAAAAAGAAAAAAACCAAACAACACATGTTTCTTATATCTCATTTTTCAATACATTATATAAAGAAAGACAAAAATCCCTTGAATTAGAGGGTTCTACAGTCCATTCTTGTTCCTTAACTCATTTCTCTCTAATTCAGTTAAGTTTTGAACAGCTTGTCACGTCCATCATTTTTGCTGCCCTAGGCTAAATCTCAAAATTACTGTGTCAGGTTCTGTACAGCTTCTGTGCTCCAGCTTGTTCAACAGGGGCAGGAAAAAAGAACTACAACCACAGAAGTAAAAATAAAAACCCCACAGTAGGCAAAAGGATAAAAGTGAACAAGCAGGCCAAAGAGTTTCATCAGGAGGAGAATACTCAGCAAAGTAAAAAAGACAGTAGGAAAAAATTCAAATGGTTTTCTATATAGCTATACAGAAATGAGAGAGATCTCATGTAAAAATAAAAGAATACTATTTTCATGTGGCTTTTAAAAGAAATGGTAAGGCAAGGTAAAAAACTACAGGAGCAACACTTCATGTTGAAAAACTTAGAGATGTAACACTGAACCTACATTCTCTTGAGGAAAAAAAAGCCTGTCTCATAGGCTGTGGTAAATAACAACTTAGTGTGCATCTCCTCCTTGACCTCCCAGGTCACTGGCAAAGCAAAATCTTAGATTCACATCTGCTCCTGCCTTTCCATACCAGTGTAAACTGTGAGAAGTTGAATTATGCATATTTATATATATTCATTATTGAAGCATTTGTTAAAAGCAACTTTTATGTTTCTTGACACCTTCACAATCAAGTAATGGCCAGACAATGAGAAGCCTTAAGGGATAAGAAAAAATAATTACCACCTCATTTTTGCAGTATAAACATAGCTTAGAAACAGATAAATAATATTGAATATGAGCTGGATAATGATCAGAATACTTTTCAGCTTTTTTTCGGGTCCTTTTTGAAAAGGATCACATCTAGCACCACCCAGTACTATAGTAAATAACTTCATGGCAGAGCTCAGAACTTCAGTCAAAGTAACGGACTGTCTTCTCTCAAAATCTGCCATTTTACTGGTGTTTTTACTACTACTTCAGTTTGAAGGAGAGTTTAAGCAGTTTGGGAAAATAATGAGAGACTTCCTTTGACAAATTGATTTGATGGTAACTTTAAAGAACCTGCTGTCTCAGAATGAAATTCTGATTCCTCCTCAAACTGGGAATTTTGGTTGCTGTTATGGAAGAGTTTCTATGTCTTAATACAGTAGGGTAAAGAACTTATCAAAGCAGAATACATTTCCAAACAATGGAATATCTGTGGTGATACACTGACTGGGAAGGAAAAAGAATGTAATAGGCTTCTCTCCTTTCTGAGCTTGGATATTTGTTGTTTCTTTAGAATTTAATGTTACCATCCTGTCAGTGCTCACATTGCCTTTATCACCACACGAAGCCAAATTAATGGTATAAGGAATAACCAGTAAAAGAGTCGAGTGATTAGTCAACTTCCTAGCAGTCATCTGCCAGTTTGGATTCTTTTCCTCTTCTGCAATTTCTGGTGCTCCCTAAATAGTCATATGAAAGATTAATAAATAAAAAAGACACTGGATTTGGCCAGAAAAAAAACCAAAAACCTAAAACCTCCTGAAACTTTGGACAGCTCTCTGTAAAACGGAGCTATTAAGCAGCAGGCAATTTTAGGCTTGAGGCTTAACACTTGCCTAAGAATTTGTCTATTTGATTTCTCTGTGCCACAACCTCACATACTGATCTAATACTGACGTTCCAAGGACTCATCTCTCTCTGTGTGAATTCTAAGGAATCTGTCTGAAAAACAAATGGCATTTAGTTAACATTAAACCTGGGTTTGTTTTTCTTTAAACATTCTTTTTCTGGTCACAGTGAAACAGCAAGACTGAGAATTCCCAGCGACTGAAGACCAGCTTGTTGAGATGGTGGGAACTGGAGAGGGAGCCATTCAACAGAAAACTGCTTCAAAGTCACTGCTGTACAAACCAACCTGGACGCTGCAGAGAGAGACAGCAAAGGACTGGAACTATTGTTGTTCAGTTTTATCTCCTGGTGGTTGTTGAGGCTCGTCCCCTGGAACAAGTTGCTCAGGCCGGCCACTCTCCCCTTCTGGATGGCGCGCAGGGATTGCCGGCGATACTCGTCCCGCGCCCGGCGCGCTTTGTGGCTTCTCTCCTCGTCTGCGGCCTTGGAGCGGCGCACTGGGGGGGATGAACGGGGAGGGTGGGGAGGAGAGACTTTAGAAATACAAACAGCCATTTACTCCTTTCCTTACAGAGCAACTTACTACCTTTACTCCTGTGTGACCTCAGTTTAAGGGTGTATAAATTACAACGCATTACCAAAGGCTGGGTGACATTCCTCGTGCTTCAAATGCAGCTCCACCACTAGAAGAAGCCTGCCAGACTCAAGATATCAATGATTTGATCAGTACTGGCAATAACTGAGCCTCTAACGTACTGTGATTACATCTGACCTTGCTTTGGTTGTAATAAGAGAAATTCTGCTTCAGGACATCTTTTCCATCGGCAATGCATCAAGTCCTATGTTTCAAGAAAGGATTTTAATTGCTGCTTAAAGTTAAGTTTAACAGAGTTTTTTGCCTCTATGAACATAACTAGAATTGAAGAAGCTACTCCCAAAATTTGCAATTATTAAAACTAACATGTAGTTTGCATTTTTTGTCGTTGTTGTTTTCTTTCTGAAAAGCATATGCTATCTTTGTCACAGTACTTGTAGTCACAGAAGTTCCAACTTGAAAATTTCAGTCTAAAAATGGTTTCAGTAACAATGGACAAATTAGTAACCATTGGAAAGGGCATGCTGATGCTATGGACGGGGTTGTCTCACACTTGAGTCTCTAAAATTGTATATAAAGAACCAGAATCTCTATTGGAAGATTTATTACACACTTAACAATGGCATTGACCAGGGAGTTACCCATTTCTGTAACCTGAAATGAGACTGCTGCTCTGGCCACTGCAGGTCAGGTATCTTTTACTAAAGTTTCTTCATTTTAAAACTAATGTACTAACAATCCTGTCTTTGAAATGGTATAACTTAAATGCACCAAGAATTGTACTGCAAATATTCATCATGTATCAGCACTTTTCTGGTGCCTCAAGCCCCATTTGGATGATTTTTTGAGTCACAAATAACTGCAGGCAGGCAAATTTTTCCAGTGCAAAACACACCCTTAACATCCAGTGAAGCAAATATTAAAGAAGCTAGCTATTGCCTCCAGTAGCAATTAGCAATCCTGCCATGACTATCCTGGCTTAGATCATACCCAGTTCATAAAGTGCACACACTATTTCTTGCTCCACTGTGACTGTACCTGTGACTAGGAATGCATGACATAACACCACACAGTTGCATTTCATTAGGCTGTTTGCATCCCTCTGAGTTACACTCCCAATTTAAAGTAAACAGAAATATAAATTGATTTGTCCAAATTATGAGAAGGTTTAATGGAATCAAGCAATAAAAGCACTCAAAGCCAAATGAAATTAAATAAAACATTGTGGGCAAACAAGGGAAAGAGAAAGGACCTTTAAGCTTAGATTTATATAATATCATAAGTAGAAAGATATACAGGACTGAAAGCTCATCAAGATAGCATAATAAATGAGTCATAGGTGCTTCATATGTATACAACTGGCAGGATTTCAGTTTCACTTTACATACCCTGTAGTTTTAGATAAACAAAGTAACAAACAAATGTACAGCACAGAAAACATGAGTAACAGACTTCACTATTTATCTCACAGGTCATTATTTTCAAGGGTAGATAATGTCACTTAAATATGCTACTTCAGTGGCTCAAGTATATTAGTTACAACATTTCTTTGATTTATCCTTTTTAAAGTCAGTAACGGCCACTTTAAATATGAACTCTGTCTTTGCAGCACACGGAGAGACTGCAAGGAAGATGAGTGCAATGCAGCTTGGCAAGGCATTTAGAAACTGGTCATTGCCACAATCACAATATACAGATTGAGGGTAGACTGCCTGGAAATTTCTGGGATTCTTCTCTACTGATGTACAGGCTGCCTGGCAATGAAAAAAGCAAGCTACCTTCATGGCCCACTTTCCTCAGCAATAAACACTCCTTTCAACAGACATTCCTGCTCAGTTTTTGCTCGTTAATAAATCTGCACCATCAGAGGCTGGTGACCAGGCTACATTTTCCCAAACTGTAGAGCTTCTTATCACAAAACTATGGGGAGAGGTAGCATAGTTTGCAACTGTTAAATATCGACATTTCAACTTTCAGAAAACCTTTTGAATGTATATATTTGCACTTATCAACATACCCATACCCATGTATATGTGTTTGTGTATGTGTCTGTATATACATCAGGATAGGGAAGGCTGTATGTAGATTTTTAGGTTTATATCTATATATGTATAAAGTCATCTCTTTCACATTAAGAAGAATTTTTATCTGAAGAATTCTATCATTGACAATAGGGATGCATAGGGTCTCTCAATCCATTTTTTTCTCATTACTGGAGTCCTGACTTTCTCCCTCTCCCATTCCTTACAGTTATTCCCTGAAACATCTCTCTCTTTCCCCTATCTTTCAAAGTTGTTCAGTACAGCTTCTACTGTGGACCTGCTCTGCTATGTTATTCTAAGTTACTTCTAAAAGTCTGACTTGTCAAAGGACTTTTCAGGTAAATAATCAGAGTCACTGGCACAAATAACTGGTTTTGGTGACTGGAAACAGTATCGTGGATAAAGCCATTGCAGTCAGGAACCTGCAAAAAGGTTTATCACTACATTCCAGACAAAGCAATGTGTGCCACATGAACCATCCTCCCATACTGACACTTCCCACAAATTTCTCTATCTTGAGAATGTCACTCAAAGTCTGAAGGTAAATCAGGATCTATTTCTGTAGCAGATTTTTCTTACAATAGAATTTTGTGAATATTCATATTTCTCTCTTTGGCTCTGAACCATCTCACTAGGAATAAGAACTTTATGTCTGGATCTAGTCTAGCACAAATATTTTAAGATAGAAAAAGCCAAAAATCTGCATTACTTGTATTTTCAAAGGCATCATAGCCTTTCTCACAATAAGAAAGCAAAAGTAGTCAGGACTTCTAGGGCTCCCTCAAATAGGAAGAGGTTATTGTTCTTGACCAGCTGTCCTTTCACACCAAACGTATTTCTGGTATGACCCCTGTGCAAAACACTAAATTCAATAGTCAATATTTTCACTAGGGAGATTAGATATGTGAAAAAAATCTTACACTCTGAATCATCACCCCAGCTCCATATATCTAGCATCAAGAATTACATCAATAATAATTTACATATACCTAATCTTCCTTTTATATTACAGAATAACGGAAGGACTGACAAGCCAGGGAAACAAGGAATTTGTTAAGCTCACAGGAAATCTACAGTTCAGCCAGGCCCTGTAAGACCAGCTCCAACACCAGTTTTCTCTTCCAGTGCTGGTGATACCAATAACAGGAAACTTTTCCTTCAGCACTTGCAAAATGAAGCACACTTCTGCCCTGCTGGAACTGTAGCTTCTGCAGAAATACCTGAGCTGCTCATATAGGTTAGGTGTCAATGTGACTGTAGCCTCAGTAGAGCAGGCCAAAAATGGGTTACCTAACCCTCCTGGAAAGCTAACAAATATATCCAAGACAGTTATTATTACTAGAAATGAATAGTTTAAAGCCAGCTCAGACATGTCTATGTGATCTGCAGTGTCAACATACTCTCAACAACAGAGAACAAACCACGAATGGTGTGTGCAACAGCTCTTACAATCCTAGACGTGGCAATTGCCTCGTTTTCCCTGAAGAGTTCGTGGAAATCCATTATTCCTCGATGCTAACCTAAGCTGTCTTTTGAGAGAAAATGCAAAATTGCCTTCTAAATTTTCGCTTTGGATTGGTAAATCCCTATTAGCAACCCTGGTAAAGTTCTAATACCAAATCTTTTGATACAGATGAGGATTAATTCATGGTGCACTGCAGCTGAACTTGATCACATAATTTGTGAAAGACTAGGAACTTTCTATTTTCTGTAATCTATTTTGTGCTTTTGAAGAGCTATGAGTTACAGTCAGAGATATGTGAAAGCAGAAAACAACATGTGCTATGATTATACATCCTAATTTTTAAATTATTTTGTTTTGGCTTTACACTCTTGTTAACAATTCTTGGAAGCTTGTTTATGAGCAATTCAAAATGACTACTTAATAGATAAAATCCAATCTTCAGATTTTCTGAGTGCACAGACAAATCACAAAGTGGTTTTTTTGCCTTTCCTAATTGGAAAATAACTTCCCACAAATACTCTGCAATATGGCTCCAGTTCAGCAATCTTTTATCTGAAAGCATTTGAATAATCCCATTCTTATTCAGCAATGCACTCTGAGACCTATTCAAGTTCAGAGGGTACATACTTTATGTTAAGCACTTGCTTAGCTAATGTATAGCTGAACTGGGGACTACTCACTTCAAAATTCAGCATTTTGTCAAATGCTCCTGCCAGTAAACTCACTCACTTAAATTTCTGTGGAAGATAAAGACCAAATGAATTCCTTTAAAAACCAGACAAAAAATAAATTCATAGACACATTTGTAGAAGAACATAAAAATATAAAAGAAACTATAATGAGTCAGCCTGGTATTCTACTTCCAACAGAGACCAAAAGTGGGTGCTTGGGGAGAGTCATAAGAATAGATCAACTCACTCATCTATGTTTACATTTTTACTGGAATAATTTTTGTCTGCAGATGAGTAAAGCTGGTCAGATGGTATCTGAGCACTTCAGTGCTTGGTGCAGTTTGCAGGGGTTTGTAACTGTACTAACAGAATACTTTTTGCAACATCCAATCAGATGAATATTCATGCTACAGCTTTTTTCTATTATGTTTTGCAGATTCTTTTTCTGCTTTCACAGAGAGAGGTCACATTTAAACACCCTAGAAACCTAAAAAATGGAACAGCCCACAGAAAGGTCCAAAATTAATAAGAATATGCACCCTCCTCTGTCAAAGCTTAGCCTTAGTTCTCACTTCTCAGTCTCAAAGAATAAGAGCTTTGAACAGTGGACACTCTGAATCAGTCTTTTTCATTATTCTCATTTGCCAACCAATATACTTGTTCTACTTATTAACTCGCAACTGCCCTCTAAAATAACCCAATATATATCTATTTTATGAAATCAAAGTGTGTGATTGCTCTTGCAACATCATATTTCCCCTTTAGTACTAATTTCTTAAGTTATTCTACATTTGTCAGTTACCCTACTAAAAAGCACTAAAATTATGTATTTCAATTAACACAGCAGTTCTACGGGCCTTTATTGTTATCTGGCAAACAGCAGAAGCAAACTGAACCAAACAAGAGAAACTAATATTAGCAACACTTTGCTTATTGCCTTGGCAATAAACAGCTGAGGGGTAATGCAATGAGGAGTGATGAATCCTCATCACATTCTAAATTCCATCTACTAAATAAGTTAGTGGTGTCATCAATATCATTGCTGCATTTGCTCTCCACAATAGCTGCTCAAGCCCTGCTGCTCCTCTGCAGTACTGACCCCCAGCACTGTGGAATACAAAGGGCTGACTTCAAGGAGGTAAGATCCAAAGGTGCCTGGCCCTGTTCCTAATGAGCAATATGGTTTCCACTGCGAGAGTGTAGAGGCAGAAGATGTAAATATTACATCTGCTTGTAATTCTCTTATGCATTCATGCATTTATTTATTGCTTAAAAAAGTGACTATTGGATAGCTTTACCTAACTTCAATAAGTTGTTTCTTGGTGTTCCACAGGTACTTGTGGACAAAATGGAAGGATTACAAAAAAAAAAAAACCCTCTGGAACTGAAATAAAAACTGAGAAATCTGGTGAACCTGAGGTACTAATTAATTCCATAGCAATTTCCAATGCCCCCATTTCCAGATATTTGCTACTGCCTGTCTGCTGGACATTCTAGCTTGTGCAGTAAAGTTAAGGAAATGAAAGGTGTTAATATGGCTGAGGAAGCTTAATGCAAAGTCTGATAGCATGGTTTAAACCAGCCAGGAACTGGTGTGAGATAAGGCACTGAACACTGCATCTTCATATCTTCAGTTGTCACACCCATTTGCTAATGGAGCACAGTTCTAAGCCCTCAAACCAACTGGGATAAATTGAGACACTGAGATAAGCATAAGAGGATAAACAAGGATGTGATACACTCTAGTCATTAGTCTGCAGTTAGTTTAAAGCTAAATCAATTACTGATAACAGCATAAACTCTGGCTGCACAGCAGTTATGGCAGGCTGCAAAGCCCAGCTCTGGTGCCACCACAGAAGGTGCTGAGCTGTTGTTCCCCAGGGCAGCACTACTGTTGCTGACCAGGCTCCACAGCTTGAAATCATGGGAGCTGCCCTTGGACACCTTCAGGACAAGCAGACAGGTCTGCAGGTATCCAGGCACACAGGCTGAAGGTGATACAATTCCTTCAGAGCACCCACAATGCCTCAAAGCTCACACACGAAAGCAGCACTGGTGCCAGGCTGTACCCACCAGGAGGTGCAGTCACAAGGGTTTTGACAGATCAAAAATGCCAAAATCTTACGTAGCTGATTCCTTTTTCTCTCTGTCTTCTCCCATAATTCCTCTATTGCATTGTTCTGATGTCTGTCTCTATACAAAGAACATTCCTTGAGAAAACGGAAGCAACAGTTTAAATCCTCAGCTACCTCTTTAATGCAATAGTAAGGAAAGATACCTGGTTTCAGTAGTCTTTATACTATTTTGTTTTATTGTCAATTTCAGTATAAAGATAGACTGGACTTAGGGGGTTTTTTTTAACAACATGGTTGGAAATGTAGGGGTTTTTTCCCTATGTACCATCAAAGAAATGTCAAATACGTAACACTACTCTCTATACTGGGTTGCCCGGTGATGATAATTCTCTACAAAACTAAAGGGTTACTTCTTCCCCAACTCATTCTGCTCTTAAATACCTAAAATACAGAAAGTTACAGTTTTTCTTTCCATATAAATATATACACACAGATTTAGATAATTCTCTGGGAAATAATTACCTTCTCTTTACTGACAGTGTAATATACAGAGGTTTTATTGATAAAAAAAAGCATAGCCTGTTATGAGCTTGGAAAATGGCACCACTGTATCTTACATAGATTTAATTCATGTTGTGCAGAATGATTCACTATCAGATCAATTCCAGGTAATAGCACTTCCATAATTAGTCCTTAGGAACTAATGAAGTGATGACTAAAACCATAAAATAAACTCATTGTATATTTGGAATTTTTTTTTACCCCTGTCAGGAAATAAGTAACACTACAGCAATATTTTTTTTCTACTCCATGAGGTATTTCTTGCACAACATATCAGCTCCCTAAAACTCCATTTTTATTATTAGTTGATTAACTTTTGTGTTACATATAATTACTACAATAACCCCACAGGAGCTAATACTTTCCAGTCATTACACTTCCTTTTTCTTCAGAGTAATCAAATCAGTATAGATGTGAGAAATGGAAAGTATTCTTCTCCCCCCCAAAAAATGTACAATTCCTCTTGCAAACAAATTTCCTACTTCCAAAGTCAACTGCACAATAGACAGATATATAGGCACTTTGTTAAATATTTAAGTTATTAAATATCATTTATTCATAATGCGGACCTTTACTTATTTACAGTATTAATGTATTCATATACAGTAATAGAGTTGTTCTACTCCTTGTAAGGTTTTAAAAATTACTAAAAAAATTCAATTAATCACAATTATGGTCGTTATAAAGAATTTTACGGTGTCTAAAAAGGAACAGTACCCCCATGGAGTGAGATCACCATCATCATAAGAATTTCTTTTTTTTTTTTTAGATCAACAATCTAAGTATTATTTACTGTAACCTTTTGGAATGAAGTGAGTTTCAGCACTGATATCATAGCTTCATCTAGTTACCATGTGGAAGCAATTAAAATACAGATGAAGACAGATTTTACCTCTTCAGAAATAGCTATGGACAAGCTGTCAAAATAACTGTTTCCTGAATTATTATTACTAAGCCAAAACTGTTCATTAAGTACTTCAGAAAAAAATTAATGATCTCAGTTACTGTACAAGAAAAATTTTCTGTAAGGCATTGAAACGGGTTCAAAAAGAAACACAAAACTTCTGTTTATAAGGTTAAGCTGGTAATTCCTGCCAAAATAATACAGCTTTTTGTACTGCTCCTAGGTAGAAGAGATTTTTGGCAACACCTTTTCCATCCTACAAGTTTCCTTTTGCTTTCAGAAACACATTAATCCCGAGAAGGTGATTTACTCACACTGTTCTTCCCACTCCTGGTCGTCGTCGCTGTGCTGACTGTGCTGCTGAGCTTGCTTGAGGCTCAGATACAACTCCTTTGCTCGGATTTCTTCCTGCTGCCTGATTTGTTCTTCACCCTTTTGTCTTTCCTCTTCTTCTCTTTTCTAGGCAAAAGGAAGTAAGCCACAAGTGACCAAAGAGGAAGAACGTGCCAAAAGCTGGGACACTGCTTCAGTTGCTTCCTGTGACAGAGGAGCTGCATTACCCTTGGACAAATCCCTGTCTCTTCTAACTTTGGGTTTCTTACTTATCACAACAGGCATAATTGAAGTTTTGTACCTGAGGAGGGTATGTTTTGAAATGCACAGCTATCATAGGAATGAGGAACATGTAAATATCTAAAATCTGAAAAGTATATGGAAAATGTTTTATCATGTGACTCCAAAGGCTGTATTATCCTACAGTCCATAAGCAGAGCTTGTTTGAAGTCCACATGTAACTCCCATCGAAGATACTGCTGTATTCAAGCACTGCACACATCATCTACAGAATCTGTAAAATTCAGTAATTATTGTACTAGAACCAGCAATAGTTGAGCACAGGAAAAACAAAACCAAAAAGCAAACAAAACCCCTTGATTACTTTAAACTGGAAAAGAAATTTCAATCCACTGAGACATTCCAGCAATCAGCTGAGCTGATATATTTGAACAAATGTTTCTTAGCTAAAGACTTTGTACTGGTAATTTTTTTTCTTAAGACATGGTATGATGCAGATTCTGAAAATTATGATCAAATGGGATTCTTCCTGCTTTCAAAGGGAAATTAGACATGTTTACCTTCCATTGTATAATATTAGCACACTGTGAATCTTGTGAAAGGGCATATTTCTAAGTTTGAAAACAAACTTTCATCACAGCAGGATCCATAGCATGACCAAAACAATCCATGATCTATTTTAAGTACTACAAATATGAGTGGAGAGATTTAAAAACTGAGGCCAAAATCTACTTCTATTATTCTCTAAACTTAGTCTGTGGGTTCAAGAGATGCAAAATGGAGTTTTCATGATGTTGCTCATAATCCTGCAAAAAGTAACTTGCATTTTTCTTTTTCCATGTAGGTTCTTCTGTTCAGTCTTTGAAGATGCTACTTATCTGAAAGTTCACACTATGTATAAACTTTCGGTATAATTCTGCATCTTTTTAGGATGAAAGGGCAGAACTATCCAAAAGCTATATGAATTCTGTAAAAGTACATATTAATTAACACTTCCCTACAGTAAATATCTTTTATTTGATAATACATTGAAAAAATCCTCATTCAAAGGTTGTCTGTCCTAACTTAACAACTGCCAGGGCACAAACAACAAAGGCAACCCAAATATAGGACTGTGAATGTTCAAACAATGTTGTCTGGACAGGCTGAGGAAGTTGGGGCTGCTCAGCTGGAGAGGAGAAGGTTGCAAGGAGACCTCAGAGCAAATTTCCAGTGCCTGCAGGGGGCCTACAGGGAAACTGGAGAGGGTCTCCTGCTTAGGAACTGTAGTGATAGGACAGGGAGTCATGGCACAAACTGAAAGAGGGGAAATTTAGGCTGGATATTAGTTAGAAATTCTTTACTATGAGGGTGGTTAGACACTGGAACAGGTTGCCCAGGGAACTTATGGATGCTCCATCTCTGGCAGTGTTCAAGGCCAGGTTGGACAAGGCTTTGAGCAACCTGGTCTAGTGGAAGTTGTCCCCGCTCATGGCAGGGGTGGTTGGGACTAGATGACCTTTAAAGTCTCTTCCAATCCTTAACATTCTATGATTCTATGAACAATACAGTAGGTTGCTCTTACTTCTGAGAAAGAAAATCCTAGTATTGTTCTCCCATTGAATTTAATGCTAATATCTTTGATTATTTCTAACATCGTCCTCCCACAGTTATCTCCAGAGCCCTAAAAACACAAATTGAGTGGACAGGTCATTATTTTTGAAAAGTCAGTTATTATAAATAACACTGATTTCAAAGCCCAGCAGCTTCCTTAAGAAAAAAAAAAAAGAATCTTTTCTAATATCCCTATAGAATTAGTGATTCCATATTTCAGTCGCTAATAAATAGCTCTGTTCCCTTCTTGGAAAAAGTATGAGATCAGTTATTCTTTATTCTTATGAGGAAAATATTTATTTACTTAGCTTCACTACCTAAAACAATTCAATACATCTAGGCTATCTTTTCAGGAAGATGGACAGACACAAGGGTAATCCTGGGTTATATAATGTTTTATATTCAACCTCTCAAACCATGGAGTAAAATTTAATATAGAGGAAGGAGGAAAAAAATCAATCTCACAGCAGTTTCCCTGAATCACACGGAGTTTTTCTCACAAGCTGGGGTTTGGTTTTTAATGTAGCTGTAATTGAAGCATTTGTAGTAAAAAGATGAAAGAAAAACAAACAAACAAAATACACAATCTAAAAAAAGAAAAAAACCTCCACCAAAAACCAGAAGTCAGGTAGAGTTTGAGCTGTTAATGGAAAGCAGAATGCCTACTAAGAAAATCCTACCCCCACTTTTTTTGTGCTGAAAAGAGGAAGGTTTAAGACAAAGAAGAGACAACAACAAAAACTTAACACTGGCACTTGATTCTGAATTCACCAGAACTTTGTCATACAATTTTCCTTTCTAAAGAAAGACAAGTTTTGATTTCTATTTTTTTAATTAGTGCATGGATGCATGTACAAGTACATTGTACAACTCCTTAAAGGCATGTGAGAAGAAACAACCCTTGCTAGTGTGACCCAGGAAAGAACAGTGATCCTTTTGTCAAGTATGGTTAAAGAGTGTATGTATTTACAATGAACAACAACTGGACTTCTCACATTTGCTCCACTGGAAGAATACAGCAACCAGTTTATTTGCTTCTCCCCATGAACTCAATCCTGCACACCAGAGCTGAGAGTGAAGAGCTGTAATAACCTACAAGCATCACCTTCTGTCCAACAGTTAAGAGATTGTACTCTGTGCCGTGTCCCTTTCAGCTCTTCCAGAATAATTAGGAAGCTGGCAATTCAGTACAGTGGCTAAATTGCTAAGAAATACCAACCTGAAGAAACAAATCACACTGACAATTCAACAGGCAGCAGTAATCCTCTCAGGTATTAACTCCACTGGAGAATTTGAACATGTTAAATGGTCTTATCTATCCTCTGGCAGTTGAGAATTTACCACAAACTTATTACTGTCTATGTGTGCCTCACTGTGTTTGATAACTTTACTATGGACAGCTCTAAATAATATTTAATATTAGTCATGGTTAGGTTCTAATGTTTCAGTCCAAGGCAGATGAGAGGAGATTAGGTCAGCATTTAGTTTTTGCTGCAGAAAGATTTAAAATATACACTGAGGAAAAGCCAAAATAGAGCAGTGGATTTTTTTTACAATGGAAAACCAGGCTCCTGGCTGCCACGGCTCTTGGGGTCTCTCTGAGGAGTCTCACAGGGTGCAGGGCAGCTGAATGACCAGCATCATGCTCAAGGCAAAACCCATAAAGTGTTTTCGTTGCAACAAAAAGGATGCCTGGGACTCCCTCAATGCTTCAGGCTGGCGAGAAGTATCTTTGGCAGCCCTGAAAGTTCCAGCAGCAGCAAATCTCCTGAGCCCACTCAGCAATCACCTCTGCCCCAGGGAAGACATGCAGGCTACCTGCCACATAGCTGAGAGCCCTTAGGACTCCCTCCTCTGAAGAAAATCTGGGAATCCCAGGGTGTCCAGCTGTAGGACAGCCCACTCTCAGCAAGGCCAACACAGCTGGCTGAGTTCAGAGATCAGATTTCTCTGTAAACCCACCTGACAGTTTTCACCAGAGCTGTGAGTAATGGCAGAAATATGTCCAACTCCTTTCCCAGCTTTTTTCTGAGAAAATTGTCTCACTTGCACCAGAAATGAAAGTGTTTGCAGAGACATTATTTTCTTCTCTGCTACCAATGTCTCAGAGAGGAACACAGGCTTTGCAACACTTCACTGTGCATGTATTTGCATAAAAGCAAATGTACTAAATGCAGTCATGCTTTATGCAGAAGAAGCTATGTTTCAGTCATGGATATGTCCCAGGACATGCATGTCTCATACAGGGAAGTAACAACATACTCTGGTTTACAAAAATCCTCTTTTTGATGAGGTAGAAAACAGAGCTAAGGACTGTTCCCAGCTGGGAGAGATCTGACATCTACTACACACACTGGAGCAGACTCTGCTTGAGTAACTTGCTATAATTCCAGTGAACATCTACTGAAAGTTTGTCTCTGGATCTTAAGGACTCCTCACAGCTTGAGTTCCCAATGTGCAAACTATCCTCCTTAGTGGCTCAGATTTTCCCATTCACCCATGGAAAATACCAAAGCTCTGCTAGTTTTTACTAGCAATCCAGAATAAAGACAGTGGCTTCAGCAGTGCAGTCATTACAGATGTCACCAGGGAAGAGATTTTTCTTTCAAATTAATATCACAGTTTCTCACAAGTAGGATAGAAAAACCTGAAGACCCAATTCCCAACTGTAACTAACAGCTGCCTCATTTCCAACATTGTTCAAGAGACAACTGCATAGAAAAGAAAGGATTTCTGAACTGCAGTCTCACAAAAGAAAACAAAATTAAGTATTACTCAATTATTGTAATTGCCATTGAAACAACCCAACTAAGGCATTTTCATAATGAACTGGGTGCCAAATCCCAGCAAGAAGCTGTTGTCACATTCCTAGATTCTAAATATGCTGTCTTTGGGGAAAAGTTCAATGTTTTCTTGGCACAGCAAAGCACAGAGCTGAACTTACAGCTTATTTGCTCTTAAAGATAACAGTCCCACTCAAGTGCTTGACTTTTATTGGAGACAGATTTTTTTTCAGCTCAGGACAGAATGCTCACAGCTACATCAGAAAGAACCCACAGTACTGCAAGTGGTGGTGACATTTCACTGCATCCATAAACTCTACACCTGGCAGTTGTCTGAAGAATCAGGTCCACAGCCCTTTGGGGCACAGTAAAGCACTCAGACATGTTGAAAGCTCATCCAAGTCAATAGGACTGAAGTGTGTTCTTTTTATTAAGCATAAGTTTAATTAGAGATTTCCTGAACTGAAGCACTAATTATTCTGTTCTTCTCTAAAGGTTGATTCTCAACCTGTCTTCTTTGAAGAGACATATTTCATCTCCCAGGGAATTTTTAAGAAGCAATCTAGCTCTGCTGTCAACTTTGCTTATATTATTAAATTTGGCAGGTATCTCATGTTGTCATAAGGACAGTACTTCACAATTAATATTCTCTTGCTTTATGTAGACCACAAAGAGTGAGCTGAGAAACCATCTCTCTTTTAATTCTAAATGTAGCTGAAGGATATCACTCGTCCCTGGCTGGCTGACACTCATACCTTTAATTTTCCTTAGCTTTGCACATTGTTCAAGACTCTTAATGACAGCTACTGATAACAGTAGAAAATTATGCCTATGATCTCATAGCCTTTGTGAATTAGCAAAAAGATTAATGATAGTAATTGGCTTTCTTATTTGTCCTTTGCAATAAGTGCATAAAAGAATAGCTGTCCTTAAACTGCAAAAATAGAGAAGTCAACATTTATATTCTAGCATCATAAATTAAAGGCATTTCTGCTTAAGAAACACCAAGGAAAGCAATAATTTTCTAATAGTGTTGGAAAAGGAAATAGGGATCATCATTCACTTTGATATGTGAGATATCATTTATCTAGTGCAGACAGCCCTAACGTCCCATGATAGGTCAAAAGGAATAAAAGTATTTTAAAAAGGAGTGTTTGTGATACAATATGGTTAGAAATTAAACAGTCAGCAGAAAGGACAGAGTTGCAATTTCCCAACTCAAAATGCCTCAACAGGATGAAGCATTAGCAGAGACTGAACTTTTCATACCCCAATATAGAGACCTCTTTAAACATGATCAGGTCATCATCACAGAAGGATGATTACCAAGATGTTAAATATTTTAAACCTGTTAAAGTGGGCTTGCTAACTGATTTGCACCTAATTCTGCAGCCATTTCTTCATTATTTCAATTATTTAAGTCATACATGAGTAGATTCATTAATTCATCTTTTTCCCAGAACCCTAGTTCTATTCCCTTTCTGTAGTTGGATGTGGATGCCAGAAACATAACTTTCTTTTCTTGTCTGGTACCTACCCACTCATTCAGCCTGCAAATATTTCATGTAGCTCTTCCACTGCACGAGAATAGTTATCAAATGAGTAAAATGGGAAGGAGAAGGAAAGCCAAGTGAGATTAAATGAGCCAGTGGACAGAAAAATTAACAAGCCCCCCACATGAAACCGTGAGATTCACCTGTCTTTGAAATGCCTTTACTGTCTTGAAGTAGTTCTACAGCACAATGTCCAAGATCTGCTCTTTCAAGACCAAGTAAGAGATAAGTTGCTTTTCTGAGTAGTAAAGGAGTGGTGTTAAAGTACGAGGAATCAATCCTGCATTTGCATCTCTGCTGCTGAAACCCCATGTCAGTCCAAGTCTCTCCTAACAGATCTCAAATTATAGACCTAATTGAAGATCAGGGCTGAAAGTGGAATTAGCCTATGTTGTTGTATTAACAAAGGAAATACCAGGAACACGCTCAATAAAGCGGCATTTAAAAAAACAACCACTGCATCAAATCTTGTTTCCAAACTAATTTTTTAAGCCACAGAGTTCATTTCTGCTGAGTCTTGTTTTAAAAATTTTGGTCTGCTTATTTAAATTTTTTGCAAATATTATCTACAAATGCTGGATTTAAGTGAAACCAGAGGGGAAGAAAAGATTTCTATTTCTTTGATCAGATAAATATATTGGCAACTTTAAGAACAGACCTAAAGAAATGCTGGCCAATGTTTAGCATTTGAAATTCAAAGTAGAAACTGAACCATATTCTCAACCCAGTTACAGCAGTGCTCCTTGCTCCTACCAGGCACACAGCTGGATGGAGGACACCTGCTCATGTCCTGAGAAACAGTGGGAACACAGAACACTGACATTACCTTTCCATTAATAGGAAAATGAGTAGATTTTGGTGCCATTACTGTTATTTGTATAAATGACTGAACAACGAGTTTTCCTTAATAGAAAAGTATGAATACTGGCCACTAAAAGTCTCAGAAGTTTCTCACTCTGCTTTTTAAAAAAGTCTCTTTGAAACAGAATAGTACCAGTGAGCTTGTGGACATTTACCCCATTGAGTGCCCTGTAAATCAACCACAGAGATATAAGTGAACACTGTATCAGTCTTTGTTCAAGAGGGCTTTGCTTTCCAGAGGGCAAAGGAAAGAGTGTTTAATTAGTTGCTCTGCTCATTATTCATATATTAATAAAGCACTTGAAAGGTATAGTTTCATTACTCATTGACATGGAATTTCAAAGGCCTCGTTCTCTCCTGTGAATTCAAATTAATCGTGCAAAGGTAAATCAGCAACTCTGTGCAGAGGAGGCTGCAGGAATGGTCCTGGCTTTGTGCTCCACAGCCACCCTCAGATCCCAGGCCCACACTTTCCAGTGACAAGTACCTTGTTGACTCTAGTTTGTAATCAAACCACATAAATTTAACACTGAGTTTGTCAGCGTTCCTCCCATCCCAGAGGGACAAGGGGGAAGTCTATCCACCCCTTCCACACCTTTAATCACTGTGTCAGGAAAGGAAAGGAGAGATACAGCAAGCTGTCAGCAGGGGAGAGGCATATAGATGGAAGTTACTGGATGCAGATCTCCTAGGAGTCATATTTTGCTACAGACTTTCTCCATGGAAACCCAGCCTCACCAATCGTGTGCAGTCCCAGCCTGCACATCCCAGACTCAGAAGACTGTGATAATTTCTCTGCATGCTGAACCAATTGTATTTTTCTTTCTCGTTTTTAAACAAGATTTCATCTTTATCCAGTAATATGAAATGAGTGGAAAGAGTTTTTAAATTGTTATTTAAAAAAAAAAAAAAAGTGAAAAAAATATTATTTCAAAAAAAACTTTAAAACACTGTAACAGGTCATGGAAAGCTCATTATGAAGTCAATAAAAATCAGGCAAATGAACTTCTCCTAGCAAAGCCAACTGGGTCTTTCCCATGTGTTGGATAGAAGAAGGATCCATCCCTTATTATTTTGAAAGCGACACAAGTTTCAAGTTCAATACATGAACAACTCAGCCAAAATACACAGAATATGTTCAAGCAAACAAACTCAAAGTGAGGTATTTCACCACTGGACATTTTTTCCCCCAGTATGATTCACCCAGAACAGTTGACTGAACAATTCTGTTAAGGTGTGAGCTGAATAACCAGTTTGATTGTTCTGGCACTTCTGAATGAGTTTGTAATTTTTTCTTATCACTCACCCAGCTGTTCTGGTGAGTACCATGTAGCTGCCTGTACATTCCAGAATGAAAAATTACACCTGTGGATTTTAAAGCTTATTAATAAACATGCACTGAAGGTGACTAGAACTTTGAGTCTCTATTAAAACACTGTTGAAAGAACCAAATTACTCTATGCAAACCTTTAATTCCTCCTGAATTTTTTCTTCCTCCAATTTGGCTGCTTTCCGATCCTCTGTTTCTATTTTCCATTTTTCTGCCACTATTCGGGCTTTTTCTTGAGCCATAGCATCCCGGAATTTCTTTGTAATTTCAGCTTCTTTTTGTCTCCTTCAGAAAAGATGTGAAAATAAAAAAAATTTAAGCCACTGATTATTTTTTTTAAATTGAGGATCAATCCTTACTCACCAGTTGCCACAAACAATTAGCATAAGACTTCATGGAATTATGCAAGGAAAGAAAATATATTTAACAGGAGACCTGCCACAAATCAGATTTGAGGAAACTATCCAGAAAGCAGACAATTTACAATTTTTGATAGATGACTAATTAAAGTAAAACATTCTAAATTAGACAAGTACTTCTTGGATGTCTTTGAGCCATACCTTATTTTTTTCTGTCCCTGGTCGCAAAAACAGATTTTTCTGTCACTTTTTTCTAGCAAAGCACGATCAGGAATTTATTGTTTTTCAAATATCAATGCAAATATCTGACAAATTCTTATGCTAGATTGTTTATTAATACTGACAATGTAAAAGGAATGCAGAGATCAGGTTGAGGTCTTTAATCCCTGCTTAAATATGAAATTACTAAAAGCAAAGAAGAATCTCCTACAAAAAGGGATAATATAGAATAACCTGATATTTAACTGTCACTTTTCAGCACTGCACTAAAGGAAGTGTACGAGACAGGTGGCCTACTTCTTAACAATATCAAGCATCAAAACATTTTTGAATCTCTCCCAAACCTGGGAAAGGCCCTGCTGGAAGCAGCAGCATGGCACTTAGTATAATCAGTTTCTGAACTGCCAGAATAAGAATTAATGCGAGCAAAATGCAAATAAAACCCATTTTGAAAAGGATTTTATGTACCAAATCCCCATTGTGGGCTCAGATTCATAATACAACAAACATATTAAATTTAATCATCTCAGAATTGTTTCGTTTTTCTTTATTTACAAAATTGTCAATGGTTTAGCAAAATTCCCCAAAAGGAAAACACTTGCTCTATTATTATTTATTTTTTTTTTTTGGTAAAAGAGGATTTTTGTTTTTCAATATTCAAGAGAAACAAAATCACATTTTTTACATGCTGAAAAATTGCCAAAGCAAGTCAAAGCCAATGTTCACAGAACATACTTACCAGTTCCACCCACCGTTACCCGCAACCTTTCTACAAGGTCGCGTCTCCCATTACGCCAAGCGGACCCTGAACTCAGTTTCATAAATCCTCACCATAGCTCTTCTGCCTCCCTCTGGGCCTGCTGCCTGGCTCTCTCTGCTATGAGCTCCTCGGATATCTGCTCGTAGGGCTTGTCCCCTGGGCCTTCTCCCATCACCCAGACCCAGACCTCGCCGTCCTTCCCACGCAGCCACTGCACGCGTTTGCCGTTACCTGCGACAGCCACCGAGAACAACCCAAAATGTAAAGACTGGTTCAAGTTCTCACACAAATGCAGGTGAAGAGATTGGCAAATTTGCAGTTTAGAAACAACAAAGCTTGCGATTTACAAGTCAGAATAAAACGTTACTTAGAGGTTGAAAGAAATCTTCTGATTTGACCGATCTACCGTGCTGGGGTTTGTGTGCTGCAGATCACACAATCTTTAAACACTCACTGCCCCACAAAAATAAAAGTTATTAATTCTGGCATACATTTCCCAGAATTTCGGTGTAATGATCCCTACTTAATTGTCACGTTTTCTTTCTTCACTCAGCAAGGGATGAATGAAGAGCATGGAAAAAGAAATGGGGCAAAAATCAACAGTCAGACATAACGTGACTTGCAATCCTTTATGCACAGAAAATGTTGAGTGTTGAGCATAGAGAGACTTCACCAGAACACCTTCAAAAAATCCAGGAATTTCCTGATCCCACTGTGTGAAGGAAGAGTTTCAGGGAGCCTGAATACTCAGAGCACACCACTCAACACTGCAAAGCCTATTCTGTTCACGTAGGCAATCGAAAGGGATTAAGTTTCTGGTTCAGTTTTCAAGAAACACACCATGAAAAAATCTACAGTTACTGTGTTGACAGAGCGATGTTAAGAACACCAAAAAAGCCTGACAGTTCTTTACAAAACAGACTACACTTGGTGAATCTTCATGTTCAAGAACAAACTACAGGACTGCAAAGGGCACTAGATTAGATCCTATCTGAATACATTCATATACAGTAATATACACTACCTGACTCAGTGTAGTTTGGTCTTTTCCCACTGCTTTTATGCATATAACTCTCAAATATTAAAAGCATTTTAGAGGTTCATAATAAGGAATTTATTTAAGGATTTACACATCCATTTTTATGTTTTATTTCTTGCAAATTTGTTGACACTATCCTTCAACAAACAATAGAGGATTACACCACAAAGACTGCTGCCAAGGTGGACAATGGATTTATTTTAAACAATGCACACTACAAGGACATAAATGCTCAGCAGTTCATATCACTCCCTGTATATTACAGTCCTCTAGATTTCACCCTCTCACCCAAATATTGAGGTTAGAAAACGGTGGGTTTTTAAAAGGTACCTTGCCTCATTTGAAAATGTGAAGAAATGGACAGGGCACCATTTTTCCAAGTAGGTTTTTCCCCAGTGTTCCCATAAGAGTTAAAAGAAATCTGGTCCTATTTAAATGGCCAGGTTCTGCTTCTGCTTTTTCCACATCTTTCTCTACAATCACCAGCTTAGCTACTCTCACCCTCAACTTCTCTTATTCTGCAATAGGACAGTATCCATTTAACTGGATTAAGTTTCCCAAGGCACAATCAATAAAGTGTTTCTGATATCCCAGCCTGCAGACAGACAAGTGCAGGAGGAAGGGAAGTGGGGCTGTTGACAGCAGGCAGTGCCCCCGCCAGCCCACACTCACAAGTGTTGACAATAGGAACTGAAGGCAGGGAACGTATCCAATCTCACAATGAAAGCTAATATTCTATATCAAATTGGAAAATGTAATTTATACGAATTCCCAGGGTTGGCCTAACAGTACTGACTTCAAGGGGGGCTGGAAATTTAAGCTAATAGTGTTTTCCTTCAACAGCTCTCAAAAGCATTTACTTTTTCCCAGTCTATCAGATTATGTCTCAGGTTATAAATGCGAATGTGTTCTATTGCCGTTCTCATTCTGTACATTTCTGTGTTCCTGTCAACCTGACATTTATGCTGCATTTTTTGGATACAGAACTTGAATACCATCTGCTGAGACCTGACTGGTCATATCAGTATTTGCCTGAAAGGTTTTCACCTACTGCATTTCATGGTAAAGCATCTTAAGAAGTATGGAACGATTTCCCAAGAGTACCAGTCCCACATAACCAATGACAGCTTTTGTTTTAAAAGTGTTCCATGTCCTCTTTCCTATAAGGAATCTGAATATCCTAGTTGCTCTTCTTTATTTGATACTTAAAAAAAAAAAAATTGGAAAACACATGCCTGATGTTAATTGATCTGTACCATAACTGGTAGACAGCAAATACTTTTACTGTTCTCACACAACTTCACTACTTCTGTTCATTTATGACCTTATCAGATGGAAAGAGAATAAATTAAAAACAAACAAACAAACAAACAAACGAAACCCCAAACCCACCTTTGCAGGTAAGCAGAAAAATTTTATCTTTACTTCTTTCCAGGTTTCCTGTGCCAAAGAGTTATTAATGTGTTCCTCAGAGACACAACTTAACCGTTCCAACCCAGCCCCGTAAAACAAACAGCTGATTTGTAGACGTCTTGAGAAATTGTTCTCTTTCTTCTTCTAAAACAGTGGATCTCTCTTCTAAAGCTATAGACAGTAGATGTATCAACTCTTTTGAAACTACCAGTATAACATATTGTTGGCTCAGCACACCCCAGCACAGTACACTGCTGTGCACACACCCACAGGTCAAGCTGAAAGATCACAGCAGCATCAAGCAACCTGGAAATTTTGAGCTTTAGCATTAAACAGACAGACCTCCATATATACAAGTTCAGCTTGAGCACATATGCCTTTTTTCAGGGTTTTCTCTAGAAGAAAAGGCCTTTTCACATCCAACCACCTATTTTACTTTAAGAAATGAGCCCCCTGTAAAGCTTCCCTTAGACCTATGCTCCCATAAAGCTGGAGATAGGCTTTACTGTACATTTTGATCATAAAACTTTATGTTTTAGTTTCTTAGCACATAATAACATAAAAAATGAGTGTGCAGAACAAGAAATAAGCGCCTCAGGGAGAAAATCTGGCAATGAGAAAACAGAATTTCTGCCACACAAAAAGTCTTTGCAGCCTCCAGAATCACATTCGCAGTGATAGTGTCAGCTCTGCTAGGCTAATGATACTGGTCTTGCACTTTTAAATTGCAGAATCAATGGCAAGATTCGAGATGAAAGTACAGAAAATTATTTTTCCTAATACTTTTAGGAAACTAGTGTTGGTCTGCTTTGCAAGCAGAGAATTACCACTATCGAGGGCCAATTCAAACAAAATAATTTCTGCTTCAAAATGTCTCTCAGGTATTAAATTTTTCTGCAAAATAAGATGTTTTGTTAATACATTTTATTTCCAAGTGAAACAAAAAAAAAATAATAAAGATTCAACTAAATATAAAAGAGACAGGTCCTGACAAAAAAAATTTGAAATCTAAGTGAGAAAGAGGCAAGAGAACCTCACGTTTCCTTTTTAGAAGCAGGTTTCTGAGCCCAGTCACAAATACTAATACAGAGTCAGGAAACAAAAATTAAATCTCTTGAGCCCCAGTCTTGTGCCTTGACCACAAAAGTAATTTTTTTCTTCCTGGAGAGACTATAACAGGTGGTAAATAATTACCACTAGGAAGTAGTGGACATCAAAATTAGTCTGGATTGGAGTGTAGAAATGGAAGTGTTTTAGAAACAAACGTTGCTTTGTCAGGAAAACTTACTGAATAATTTACCAGGTCTTCTCCACCCCTACTCTTCAGATCAATGATTATCAGCTTTAATATTCCACCATTTTTCACCTAAAACAACTCTGTAGCACCACAAGAAGACAGCATTAACTCTTACAGTTCTTTTAACCTTTTTGGTGCATCCATGAATTAGTATCTCACATGGAGTTCCTCTAAATCTACATCTATACTGTTTTGAGACCAGCAAATTGGTTTCTGGATAATATTCCTTACTCCAAACAGATGCCAGATGAGACAAATGCAAAATCAGGTCTCTCAAATTTGCAGTGCAAGCGGATCACAGTGAAAACTTTCGAGGAGACCTAAAACGTGAACCAACAGCAACTCAAGTGTGCACATACAAACACACACAACCAAAAATTCTATTTGTTTGAATTTACAGAGTCAATTCTATAACAGCAATGGAAATGTAAAACAATGTCCTGGAGAGCCACAGGAAACTGAAGCTCTCCCCCACAAGGATTATGAGCTTCTGCCAGCAGCACTGCTGGTCTCACCCCACCCAGAGTGCTGGAGTGTTCCCACGGGCTGTGCTGCAGGACACCCCAGGCTGCTCCTGGCCTTTGTGTCACCCTGGTGTCAGCAGGGTGTCATTGCTGCCACGGCTGAGCTCTGCCAGGGAACATGGGCACTGCCTAGTGGGAGAGAGAGGAGGACAGCAGCTGATGGCACAGGGATGGGGAATCCCGTTTGCATGCAATGATCAGGCTGTGTCGGGCTTCCCTTTCTATCAGCTCCAGGATGGACTAGGGCTTTAAACAAATAGTTATACAGAGGAGAACTGGGCCACACACTGTCTCAGCTAATTGGAACAGAGGAGCTGAACCTCTGGTTTAGGAGTTTTACAGGTGATGGTTTTTCGGTGTGTTTTCTGTGGTTTTGGGTTATATCTGCCTTCATTTTCTCACGGTTTAAATTAAAAGTGCTTTAAAAATAATGATAATTAGAGCAAACAGTATACTACTGGAGTCAGCTTCCTTCCTCCAAGCTTGTTTGCCACTGCTTTAACAGTTACAGCATCCCCAACAATTCCCATTCATGATCCAGTGTTCACAAGGGAACTACTCCAAGGACCATTAGAGGCCTGATCTGGTGTCAAGATTGCCAGCTGGGCTGTCACTCAGCCACAGTCTGCCTGCTTAGTCGGGTGCAGATAGAGAGCATCAAGTGCCCTACTGCCTTTCTGTCACAGGGAATACTACAGAAAATTAGAAGATCACTTATTTATGGTCTCAGAAACATTGGACAGCATTCAAAGTCTGCTGAAGTTTTTTCAAAAGAATTTGCTATTTCCATGAACAAACTTATTTCTCTGAGGTTGAGCTTCCCACCATAGTTCTCCTGCTTGGCAGCTACAGATCTCTGCAGCAACAATTGACTCTCCTTCCTCACCTGCTGGAAAGCTTTGTAGTCATACAAATATCGTTTGACTTGCTTTAGAAAACAGTCTTGTTTTGTCTTTTCTCTCTCTGTGGTAGAAAAAACACTCCTGAAATTTATTATACAATTGAAATGGGCTGCATGAGTGTTCACTGCTGACATCAAGCTGATCAATCTGATCCACTTTTGCCATGGAGAGCTAAACCATAGCTTGTGGAGTTTAGTGTGTTTGTAGGGCTGGGGTTTTTTGTCCTGCTGTTCAGATACCTGCTATACTTTGGTCTGAGCACAATGTCTTTTACATGAGATTTCTTGGTTTTCCAAGCAAATTATTTTTATGGGTTCATTAAAATAGAAGCTTGAATTTTGATAGTCTACAGGGTAGATGAGGTTCCATTCGGAGTTTCATTAGCTCCAGGACACATGTTAGAAGCACATTGATTAGGATGAAAATGTGAATGAGAGCTTTAGGCTGTTCTCAGTTCCTTGAGTTTAGCCAGTACAAGGATTTAATTGTATTTCATTTTTATACAAACACACAAATAGATGCACATTATCTCATTTCTTTCTAAGGAGAAAACCTAGGAAATTTCTGTGAATGTTTTTGAGAGACTGTTCAAAGGACAGAATGCACTTCTCAAAATCTTAACTGCGGTAAATCCATTAAAATATATAGACAATAATTAGATGGTAATGAGGAAAGTAATAAAAATAACATCATCCCACAATAAACTGAAGATTTGCTATAATTAATCTGTGCTCTGCCCCTGCTAATAGTCATAGGAGTATGAACCTCTCTCTTCCAAAAATACATTCAAAAAACCCTTTCTTTTCAATTCTTAAACCAACAAGAACATGGGCAAAAAATCTGCCCCCCAACATTCCAGTTTACACACCCTCAAATTTCAACACTGTGTTATGTGCCTTTCTATCTGGGGGAGGATTTGCAAAGGGAGAAAGAAATTCAGTTGATTACATTAATATATCAACAAGGGTTGCAGGATTTCAGCATTGCTGAAAAATCAGCCCTCATGGCTCCCCAGCTGCTTCCTGATCATATAACAAACTCAATCTTCTGTTTATGGAATTACAGCCTGTTACCATGGAAATAATTATGCTGCAATATACCCCTGCAGGATCAAATAAAGGAAGAGTGATTGAAGAGAGCAAATACTAAGGGAGGAAGCAGTTACTCAAATAAGACTCTGGTAATTAAGAAATGTAGCAAGGATAACTGTACACAACACTCAAAGGTAAGTGGGTTTGCATTATCACATGGCATGTATATATGCAACATATTCTTATAGATTTGCACATTTTAAACCAAAAAGAAGAAAAAAAATAAAAGAAACACAGAACTTAAGTATCATTTATGTGGTCTCTATCTAGTATGTTCCAGATAATTTCATGGCTACCTAGCCAAGACATGCTGTTACACACAACAATTTTGTAATTTGCCCACTTTCAACTGGGAGACAACGTTCAAAACTGTTTCTTAAAGATACTGTTCTAACTCCTGGTATAATCTAGAGCTAGCCTGTTGTCTGTCCTTTTTAATGACAGATCTTTTCACTGTAAACAGTTGTCATGGTAGAGATAATTAAGATTGTATATAATGTATTGTAGTATTCGTTTTGTACAGTCATTGTAATATATATTCCCTTTTCCCCATTCTGAGTCTTGTATAGTGTCTGGAAACCATCTCACACTGGGTTGAAATGTGAGAGGGGGTTTGGACTAGGGAATTGGATTTTGGGGTTCTCAAACCATGGCAGTGAAAAGATCTAAGCATACAACAGTATAAAAATCTAAGTAAACATCAGAGCAAAACTGAAGGTTTTCAAATCATTCACATCAGTACGATTCATTTGATATTATTTCTCTTCATTAAAAAAATAAGGCAAGAACATAGCCCCATAATTTCTGATTCCTAATCCAAACTGACTCTTGTAAAGAGTAAAAGCTATATACAGGGCTTGGTTTCTCACACAGACCTTTCACAAAGCCTCCAGACTTTCCTTTTGCTGGAGAATAAGATAAAACCAAGTCTGCATGGTTGCTTCAGGGTGTGCTGGAAACTCAAAGTGGAAGGATAAAGGCTCTGTGTCAGAGAATAAATAGAGAACTATGGATCGCTTTCTGCACCAGGCTCTCCTACTTAATGCAGCGTGGTAGGTTTGCACTGACTCCTTTTATCAGGTACACAGGAACACAAAAGCAGGGAGAACTATGCCACTATAGTGAGGCTTTTTAGCACCATAGCAAACAAGTGGACTCAAAGGTTATTGAACTGTCATCAGTGTCTGGCTAAATCCACTGCTGACTTGAATATATTGAGTTTTTCCGTATCTTTCAAATCCTGCTCTCAAAAGCTGGTGCCATTGTCCTTGAATGTTTTAGTCATTTTTGTTGATAACTGGCACAATCAGCAGGAAAATATTGAATTTGCTTGGGTGAATCCCATTCTCCCCTTGGCCACAGTCCTGCTCTCTTTCCATATCAAGTATTTATGAGTCTGCAGACAGTGACAAACCCATACCATTACCAGAGCACTAGTATGTACAAGAAAGCCCATCTAACACCCCTGTGTCCACACACGTGGAAGGACACGAGGCAGAGAAACACAGGAATGCTCTCCATGCCAGTGGCTCCATTAACCCAGTAGCCTCTCAAAAAGTGGCAGATGCCAGATGTTGCAGATACCAGGAGCACTGAGGATTGTGTGAATGCAAGAGAAGGCCCAAGTAGCCAGCAAGATTCTGCTGACACTTTTCTGCAAAAGTGAGAAGTCAGCTGCAGGGCAAGATATGAGACTAAAAAGCACAGACTTACTGCTAATCATAGGAGGGCAGAGAATTCCCTCTGGATTTGTTCCATCTGGTGAAAATCTAGGTCATATGGCACTTAGAGGTGTCTTGCATGCCCCAGGTCTGGAGAAGTGAACAGAGAGTTTAGAAGCTCCTGTCTGACTGTACCTCTTCCTCAGCCACACTGAGCACGAGCTCTGAGCAGCTGAGCTCTGGCCCCAAGGTGTACAGTACTAACAAAGCTGCAGCTCATCTCAAGCTGCTAGATATGTCAGGAATGTTACATTTAAACTTGTCAACGAGTTCAAATTAGTTGGGCTCAGTCCCCTAATAAAAATTATTCTAAGATTCTTGCTTATGTTCTCCTGTTACTGCTCCTTCTGTATCAGAATTGGAAACAAAAGACAGGGTTCTACAGAATTGGAGACCACATATGGACAGACGTTTCAGAAATATCCAAGCCTGATGTCTCTGGTTAGACCCATATCCACTGATACAGAGAAAGAGACAATGGACAATGACAGGAGCATGTCTCCATAGGATTACCAGGGTATGTAGAGGCCTTAGCATGAGGAATACATTTCTGAGTTCAAAATCAGAAAAAACTGTCAGTGCATGTACATCTATTGAAACACATCCCCACTCACTGGCCTTCTCATCTGACACTGATGTATCCTCCAACCATCCACCTGGGATATTTGAAACACTTGCTTCCAAATAGCACCATCTATTCTCTAACGATTTTCTAACACAAACGCCATTTATACAAATAAATTATTTCCTAGCCATGCTGTGATAAGCCTACCTTATTTTCTCACAGCTACTCTTGTTAAGGACAGGTAAATAAGAGTGTTTACAAATAGCTCCCAACTGAACACCACGAGCTGCAGTTCATAATGAATAAATGTCAGAACAAGGAGCAGCAGACCAGCATTATCTCCCCTCCCACATGGCTGTCCTTCAGCTACCTAATGCTCAACAGTTTTTGAGATCTCATTTTGGGAATGCTGACCGTTCTAGATACTACATCAGCATCAAAATCCAAATTGGCAGGGTCCTTTGCTTAATCCCAACTCAGCTGTAGTGGTTAAAGGGCTCCTGCCTAATCACAAATATGTTTGCTTGCAAATTGCAAAGCTGCCTGTCAGTCACTTCTCACTAAACCCCAGAGGGATCTTGAAATTTTGAGGAGATTTCTCTCAGTGATTTTAGCACAGTAAGAACAATCAAACTGTTGCATTACAATGAAGATATGTTCCTGAACCATCTGCCCAGGAGCAATTCGTAAGTGAACTGAAGATGGACCTCCAAGAATTCAACTCACTTGTGGCAATATTCCAGTATCAGCCAGCAGTCATTATTTAATTAGAGCCACAAAATATTTCTTTTACCTTGAATAATCTCACTAAATGCTGCAATTTTGAAAGGACCCACAAGATGCCCAAATTCTGCTAATAATTTTAGGCAAGATACAAATAACAAAAACATGGGAACAATTTATTCAGTATCTTCTAAAGGAAATACTTCATTCTGAAGTGTTATCTATATACTGCTCCCTTTTAGACATCAATCTGTGTTTTTAAAATGGGAAAGAAATTAAAACTCTTTAATAATCTGAACACATACCATTCACCCCCAAAAGTGAAATAATTTCTTTAACATTGACTCATTCTGATACTAATTTCAGTTTTAACCTTTCCTCAAGACACAGGGAACTAAATAATCCAAATGGAAAGACAGGCACAATTTACCATTCACTACAGGTGACTAATATTATTTTCTTTAGAAATTAAGCATAAGACTAGCTACACAAACTGGTACACTATTTGGCTTGATAAACACTCTCAACAACTTATATCTTATTATGGTTTGGACGTGCTTTTGTTTTCTACACTGCAAATTTAATAGTACTGAATAGGACATTTATGGACAATCTGTGCTCAGTGGCACTTCTGTAAAAATCAATGCAGATTTTGGGCTTTTGCTAGTTAGTTTCCAAACATTTAAACAATTATCATGCTAATGAGTGTTCCTTAAACCTGTTGATGGTTTTAGCTCTAGCACAAGGCCATTCTGACCTGCATATGCCACTCTTTTTGTCCCAACTCTGCACTTACAGTTCCCCTAAGACAGTACACCTAAACCTTGCACAAGAACACTTCATCCTCAAGTCACTGTAGGAAATCAAGACTGGATTCACAGTCACTGCTGTGTTTTGGAAAATCCACCCCTTTCTCTATGCTGTTGGATGCACACATACCATTGAAGCTAAGATAAGCCAACCTAAGCTCTTGAATTGATGGACAGTTGTAGCAATTGGGGTATAGAACTCCAGATCAAGCAGAAAGCATTTTTAACTACAGAAGTCATTAACTTCTTTTGTTCAATATCACCATATCCCATCCCAAAGAGGTGGGATATGCAGCTATTCAAACTATAACAAAAACCAGAAGGATTTCAAAGGCAGTCCTATAAAGACAATTCCAATTAAATTAGTATAAAATTATTTTATACAAATGCAATGTGATATTCACCAGCAACATACACATTTTCCTGTCAATTATACATTCTTACAAACTCAGAACAACACTAGAGATATCAAAGTCTCACATCTGTATTCTGCTCTATGTCAACCTGCCAAGATTTCTATAAAGCCAGAGTAACTCTTGGCTCCAACAAAATGGCATGAATATAAAACCTGCGTCATGCAGTAGAGTCAAAACCAACACTTGCAGATGAAACAGGTCAAATCCCTCAGTTTCAAAGGAATAAGGAACACTTAATTATGGTAGTTTTGCATTTTTTTGGTAGCCACTAATTTAAAACAGGAATAAAACCACTCTACGTTCTACACTGTGTAGCAGGGGAAAAATGTTTGGAAATTCATTTATACATCAATGGCAACTGAAAATTAAGCAGCTTCAAGGTCTAAAAAAAGTTGATGTCAAATTTCTTCAAGAAAAAAAAAACCAACATATTTTAAGATAAGAAAAGATTATTGTGATCTACTCTGTCCTTTTGAGCCATATAGGCAAGAATATTGCACAGTAATTCCTATCTTATACCCATATTTTGTGGTCGGGTTTTTTTCAGCTTTTCTTTTTAAACAAGAAGCTGGCTCCACTGTGAGACCATTTACCAGCACATTATGGAACTGCACAGTAGCAATCAATTACAAGTATCTGTACAGTTAATGACCAGCACGCCTGAAAGAAGTATTTTCTAACTCTGGTCCACATCAGTTCATGAAAGTAAAAGATATTTTCAGCAGAACCAAGTGTCTGAATTGCAAATCTGATTCCAGCAGTTCTTCAATACAGCTCTGAAGGAAGCAGGAAGTTTCTAAGAGTGGGCAAAAGTCAGACCTAAGCAATACCTTAAATTGGCAATTTAAGATGGTAAAACAGAAAGTGGTTATTGTGAAATTTAACTGAATGTGTATTTGTGAATTCCTTTGTCAGAGCAAATGTAATCTATAGGTTACTCTGCAGCTCTTCTTTCTCTTACTCTTCATAAATCAGAAAATTAATTACCCAGAAAATGGTCTCCTGTAGTAGGAAGCTGAACAGGTCTAATGTATAATTTATATATGGAAATTTAGGTGTCAACACTGTGACAAATCCTCATGTAAATATTTTTGCAGCTAAATTTTTCTGTATCTGTCTTCCACAAAGAATGAGCATAACAGATTATCTCGATGATAAGACGTTATTTTGGTACGTGGGGCAGAACTGCATTTTTAATTCTTTCTCAGCTACAAATCAATCGACACGAACAAGGTTTTTGTGCCCTATGAGAGAAGCTATTTTGATGCCATCCCTCTTCGGAGAGCACCATTCACAGTGAGAGCACTAACATGAAGAAAACAGAAATTAAACAGAATGCGGTTTTCCAACATCCACCTTGCCATCTGTGAGGGGACATTTTAAACTCTTGTTATGGCCGATTAGGGTGTTCTGAACATTCCCTCCTTATTTTGAGACTGCCATTGTAACTTAGTCTAGTCATTTCATAAAGGCCTGTGCTTCAAGGGAGCCTTGGAAAAGAGTTTTGTTTTGTAACACACTTCTAATAACAGTCTTTGAATTGATAACTACCTAATGGGCACTTCATAAGGTTCAGAAGCTCTAAGTATTTCAAGTCTGACAACTGAATCCAAAAATCTCTCTATATTGGGGTGCTTTCTACCATGGGCACACTAAAATAAGCAACACTTAAACACTGACTGCAGTCCCATAACCATTAAAGCACTTTCTCAAAATCAGCTACCAAAAGTTATGGAAATTTTTGAATATTCAAGCTTTAATAGATTTAAAGATAGGATAAGATCTTTGGCATTTTGCAGGGAAAAGAGTGTTTGACATATCTCTGACATTTCCTTGTTGAGTGAGGAATCACTGCACTTACATTTCAAAGCTGAAAATGTTTTCTATCTTACACCAGCCTAACAACATCATCCTGTGACTGGGGAGAGAGTTGGAAGTCACTTACTCAGAGAAAAGAGCAAGGAGCTAAGAAGTTCTGTTTATTTCAAACCACTTGGACCCAAGACTAGTCAGTTGAAAATGACATTTGGAGAGGCCTTTTTTGATATTTCTTCCATTATTTTGCTTATTTGCTTTTGAAGTCAACACACACATTCAGCATTCATAACAGCCTGTGGAAGGAGCTCCATATTTTAACTACATATTGCATGAAAATGCATTTCTGGTTTCTTCTTCTTAGGTTTTGGTTGTTTACTTTTTTTGCAGCCTTGCCACACTATTTTCCTATTCCCTAGACGTAATCTCTTGGAGACTGTTCATTAGTGCAGTTGGAAATTTAGTCTCATATGGCATGGCTGTTTTGACATTATGTCTTATTCACAAACAGCCCTTCCTGACAAGCTGAAATTCATAAATTTATCTCCTACTCCAGCTACTTGGAAACATTTTATGCCAACTCAAGAAACCTCAACAGCACAGGCTTTTGCCTGACTGACAGTGAGGAGGGGGATGGCAGGTGAGGAAAAAACCCACAGGAGTGGAGGGGAAACTTGGTCATGGTACATCTGTTGCTGAGAGAATAGCAGCAGTGACTCCTGACTGAAACATGCACTTCAAAATGACTCCCCTTACTCCAACATTAAATTACTCCCTGGAGAAAGAACCAGCCTTGAGATACAAGGAGCAGGAACAAAGTGATTTTGCTGTCCCGGACTGTCTTTTTGCCTATGGGGACAGATGGCACTCCTCCCTGTAGTCTCCTCCAGATCCCTGCTGTGCCACAACCAGTTGCATGCCCACCATCCCCAGACCTTGAGCATAGAAGGAGGTCACAAATCTTACTCTGGTTGCGCCTCGCTGTCTTTCTCAGCACAGCCTCCTCCAGTCGGGCTTTTTCTTCCCTCTCCTTCCAGCGCCTCAGCTGCTCTTCTCTCATTTTGTAGAACAAGATCTGCTTCTGCTCTTCATTCAGCTCTGCCAGGAGCTCAGGGTCAATATACATGTCACGCAAAATTTGCTGCAGCATGGTGACTCCAAAAAAAAAAAAAAAAGGAGGAAAAAAAATGAAAAAGAAAGAAATCTGCTTCTAATTATCCTTGTCACTACAGTGACAAAACCCCACTGATGGCACTCCAAAAAGAAACCTGCAACAAAGGAGCTCTCCCACACCTGCCTGCCCAGGAGAGGTTTGATTCTTGCTCTGGCCCTCTTTGTGCAGACATGTTCTGCTCCTTGACTTCACAGGGACAGAGTTCTCTGCTTATCTCATCCTCCAAAGGTAGGGACAAGTGTCAATGGAATGGAAGGAGGAGAAACAGACAAGGATAACAACAGCACATAAAATGCAAAGTCCAGGAGAAAAAAAGAAAAAAGTCACTTCAGTGGTCTTGACTGCAAACCACTAAAAATTAGGGATTCTTGCTTGAACCCATCGGCTTTGTTCCTTGAGCAGAAGGAAATTCAATGGAGAGAAAGTCTCAGACTTTCAGGTCAAGCAGTTCCCCTCAGCAGCAATACATTCCCAAGGGTGTAAGTGTTGCCAAGGGTTTATAGTGATGTCATGGCTACAGGTATCACCTACACTAACAATATCTATGTCACTTTGGGAACTGATCTCTCCTGATAAGAGAGGAGAAACGAGTTTGAGTATTATTTCCCAGTCTAGGCTGTTAACTAGTCTCAACAGAGTAAGTCATATTAGAGGTCCTATTTACCTGGTGTTGACAAATACTGTCATGCAGCAAACTGATTAAAATGCCTCTAAAATTAAAAGCAGATGTAACAAAAGCCACACGAATCTTATCACTTTATAAATAAATTAATATTAATTAAACTAGACTAAGTTCTCAGCAATTCATGCAGACTCTGCAAGCCCTGATGGTAATTCATTTTCCACTTGGTGGCTGGAGAAAGTTACAATGGTGCTCTCCAGGAGATTATGGCTTTTCACTATGTGACAGTTTTATTAAAATCGGTAAAACAATATTATTTCAGCACCAGGGCCAACAGCCAATTAATTATATAAAAAACAGCAAAAGCAAACCCTCTGGATTTGGGAGCCAGTTTTCACTGGACAGGGGCTCAGCTCTCAGCTCCTCCAGGGAAGGGTGGCACTTTGTGGGAAGGGGGCCACTTTCTGAGGTGAACTAAGACCTCGGAGTCATAACAAAACACAGATCATTCGCAGGCTGAGCCACATCCTTCTGCTTGATGTTTGCACAAGAAGGAAGAGCAAAAGCAGGTCTGCATTTCCTCATATCTGCTTTATAGATAGGGAGCTGTCAAAGTCTTAAATGACTTCCATGATATTATATTCAAAAACTTAACTGCTAATCCATCTATTCATGTATCATTCTTTTGACGTATGCAAAATACTAATGTCCTAATTTAGGCAGAAAACAAAACTGACATAAACCAAAATTCCAGAGAAGACACTGTATCACCTAGAAGCATGATTGTGGCACTGTATTCACCTAGAAACCAAAGATTAAGCTTGAATGATGCCTTCAGTTAAAGCAGAATTTCAGAACCCGTGTTTGGGCTTTAAAGAGTTCAAGTCCACATGCTACTCTGCAATTCAGGATCTCTCTTATGTACAGATTTTATCTCCTAAAACAAAATACCTTTTCTTTTATTATTATTTTTTAAGAAACAGGGTTTGGCAAAAAAAATCCTAGGGTAAGGAAGATTTTGTTACTGCTTCTTTATTTCACTTGGTCAGGTACAGAAAAGTGGGACCCTGAGGGGGTTGGCTTTGTTTCTCTGCTTTTATTCAATTATATTAGTGCTGTGGCTCCACATTTTGGCACTAATTGAAAAAGACTCACCTTTTCAAAGGCTTCAGGGCAAGCAGTTTTGCTGTTTTAGTCATTTGTCATCATTCTTATTTTATTTTGCTTGACTTCCAGACCAGAAATCAAATCCTGATCAGAAACTATCACAGTGCAAAAAACAAACTCTTCATCACGGATTATGTGCATTTAAGCATGACAAGAAGAATCATTTCTGAACTGCATTCAGCTGCAGAAGTAGCTCAGGATGGAGACACAAGACAGCACACAAACAAATTTTCAGGCAGCTACTGGTAATTTTCAATGAGCAACCACCCAACAAAAACAGCAAGAGCAAGGAAATGAACAACCCTGAAGATTATTCACCAAAAATATTTGAAGATGGTAACCAAATGATCAAGTGGAATTAATCTGTGGGGGAATTATTTTGTTTTCTTAGAGGTGGAAGTGTTATGTAATCACAGCAGTGAATCTGATCGACTTCCCCTGATGTAGTTTTTCTCTGGGTTGCAGTAATCCCAAAATAAAAAACTGGAAATACAAAGGAAAAGCAAGGAAGATAAAAGAACACCCTATCTGCCATAAGTCAAGATCCAATAGAAGCAGAAAGAGACATCTTAAATTTTGCCCTTAATTTCCTGTCCAAGATAAAAAGACTCTGCTACACACCGCTTGGTCTTTGGACTCCCACATGAGTGACAGTTTTTCATCATCTCTTTCTCTCTCTTTGCTATCACTGGTAGCTAAATTTGTTTTATGACTTGCATTGCTTTATGGGGTGGAAAATCCAGGAGAATCAGGGGAAAGAATCAAGGTTTTTTCACCAGTCCCTTCTTTTCCCTTACTAATTAATAGTTGATTTGATCTGATAACAATCCGAGAATAGAGTGTGTGGCAGAAGAGAGCTGGTTACCTCCCTGCAGATCCCAAAGGTACAGAGAACCTCAGTCACGTGAGTAAATACCAGGCACGCTTGAGAAATCATCCCATGTTCCACTTATTAGAAAACAGTAATGGTGGGTGGCACTCTGAGAAATCCATGCTTTGCATATTTTGGGCCAAACTAGGCCCAGCCTGTTGGCTTCATCAGGAGCTGAAGCTCCCTCATCAGGAGCTGGCAACACACCACCATTCTATGCTGAGCACCTTGCAGGATATTTGACAGTAGGTCCAACTTCCATATATCCCCACCAGGCCAAAAGCACTAAGAAGCAACAAATAATTCAGACAAGTAAGTTTAATCACTAACCACTATTCCAGAACCTCAAATTTCTTCTGCATCTGACAAATCTCTTCAGAATTACATTTCTCCCCTCTGAAGAAATACTTTTGAAGCACTAGTAGAAAACTATTAAAGGACCTCTCTGATACAGTGAGAATGACTCCAAACATGCATTGCAAGGGATAAAAAAACCTGACTACATGAAACATAGTCATCTGCCCCTTTGTCATAATCATGACAAAGAAGATGGACTGCAGGAAAATTCTCCCCCTCATTCTTTTTCCAGCCCAGTTTATTTTCAAGCCTCTCCACTTGCTTTCCTGCCCACTGTGATGAAGCCTCTTGAGAAGCCAGTTTCCTCAGCTGGGAGTCCAAATGTAAGAACTATCCTGATTAGCTGTGATCCTTTATCTGGAATGAAATAATATTTGTGTAGAACCATTGTATTTCTACACCACTTGTCTTCCTTCCTGTGCAGACATCATTTTAGATGCTACTGCCCTCTTCACATCCTTCCTTTAGTTTTTTTTTAACAGTAGTGTTTTCACAGCCCACTCCCATAACACACAGGGGTGTCACAGGCATCTGTGCAGCTTTGCTTCCTGCTCACCCTCTTCACTAACAGTAAGCTAGAGAGAGATGTCTGACAATCAGAAATTCAGAGAAAACACCACAGTTAAAGTCAAAAAATGAGAGGTCACAGATTTCCTTCCATAACCAAGAACAGATTTTATAACTCTGAACTTATACTTTCAAAGGGAGAGGAAGAAAACAATTTTTCTCTGCTTTGGAGACATGGTCCTGTTACAGGGATAAAGCTGCTTCTCTCTTCTGTATCCCAGTGAATCTGTTGTCTGTACCTGAAATGTTCCCAGTGGTAACCTATGCCAATTCAAAATTAGATTTTTAACCTAGTAGACACTGATTCTCATCATAGTTTACCTTTTCATAAATATTTCAAATACATGGTCTGACTTATCATGAAGAAATTATCATTAACTCTCCTGATTTCTCAGAAAAATAAACAACTCTATGAGGTCTAAAACTGGCAACCTTGAAGAAACACCAAACCTTCTATAAAAACTCTTGCTATTTCTAGGATTAGCTCATATTTTGTAATGAATGAGCTTTGCAGCTCCAGTCAACAAAGTCAGAAAGCTAAGGGACAGGAGATAACTCAGGCAAAACACAAAATTGTAAAAGAAAAATTTCTCTCTTTCCTTCCTTTCCCAGGCCTGATTAATATTTGGATTAATTAATGACTCAGAAGAGCAGGGGAAATTTGAAGTAAGGATACCCACTTCCTGATTATGGCCATCCATCATCTTTCCAGCCTTCCTGGGAAGTATTTGAATATTTTAAAAGGATAATGAAGTCTCCAGTGCTTTTCCACCTTGGTTACCCCTCATTCAACAGTCCAAGCTAAGTTAAAAATCATTACAGGAAGACATTACATCTCAAAGGCCTGTACACAAAATAAAAACTACTATTAATGCAGTTCTTTGTTTGCAGGCATTACATTACTGGCACACAACTTGATGATCTAACTATTAGCACTCTCTGCAAGGAGCTCAGAGCTGTTTAAAATTTAAGTTTGGTGTTTCCTTTAATCTTAAATGGAATCTTCTGGGACTAGACACATTCTATCCCATCTCTGGTGTAGCATCTTTCTGGCTAAGCACTCCTCAGCACTGCCACTAGGATTCATTTGCTGGGGAAGGGGGAGGGAGAGGAAAAGGCACAGAAAAACATTTTAATTTCATTTTCTAAGAAAAGAGGAAGTGCTTAATTGGCTAAGGCCTGCAAATCTCTTCATCCATTTTGCTCTGAGCATGTGCAGCCTCCATTCCCTGCAGGGAATAGCTGCCAATGCTGATTAATGCTGAGCCAGCAGAACAGCATTTTCATTTGGATTTTATGACACAGCCATATAACTCACTTTAGCCATGTCATTTACATAAAAATATTGTGCTGTAAGCCACACATTACTGGGAAAGAAAGGGGTGTAATGCAACTCTCTCCTTAAAGAAAGGGATATAATTAATAGAAAAACCAGTAAACAAAAAATGTGGCAATCATGATTTCCAGACTGTGAACTACATGGCCTTAATCAAATTTTTTTTTTGTGGTTTGTGTCTTTGTATTTTCCATTTTTTATGAGGAAGGAGTGTGCAGCATTTTAATTGTTCAAGTCCTGCTGTATCAGCATCAAAAAGAGAACAGTAGAACTTGGAACCAAAAGGTGCAGGAGGAAGCTGATCATGTAAAAGGGGAAAGGTAAAATGAACATTCGTTTGACACCTTCCAAACCCTGCAAATCTGTCACTGGAAAAGCAAATATGTTAGGACACTCCCCACAACAAACCAGTCTTGTCCCTGCTTCACAAGTTCCCATCAATTAAAAGCTAGAGAAAACAAAACCAATTGAGACCCAACCCTTCCCCACCTCCTCTATCACAGATATCTGGGTGTAACAAAACCTGCCTGTTTTCACTCCATTTCCATAGTCAAGGCTGTGGCTCCCTCTAAGGGCTAAAATGAATTTCTCAACAGCACAGTCTGCAGCTGGATCAGAATGATTGTTTCTCTGAAGCTGCTATTCCATTACAAAGCACCACATAAAGCAGGAATGAGGGTATGTTCTTCCAGACCTTCTTTTCTATACAAGGCAAGTATTAGTAAATCAGGTTACGACAGGTTTTGGAGCATGGGCAGGCTTTGCATATTCATCATCTTCTCTGTACTGGTTCCAGACTGCTATTTCTACAAGATACTCCCATCACTAAAAAAAAAAGAGAAGAAAAAAACTGAGATAAGTATAGTAAATTAGGAATTAAATAGATTGATTAAAACCTCATCTTAATGAAAAGAAATGCAGCAGAAGAGCTGTCAGTCATAGAGCTGTAGGTGAAGTGATGCTAACTCAGGATTTTAATGATGTAATGATAACTTACAGTGGCAAGGGTCTTATCAGCTGTCTGTTTTTTTGGTTGTTTTTATTTTATTAAAATCTATTACTCCTCAGTCCCACACGGAAATTAGATATAGATAGCACTGACAGTAGGGAAAGAAAAAGGGATGGGAACTAACCCAGAAAAGGTAGTGTTTGGAGTCCATGGCTGCAGAGAATGGAGCCATCCTTCATTACTCCACTCTCCCAAGGTTAATTCTGCACTCTGCAACACCACTTGCCTTTCAGAAGTCACATCAGTGCTTATTTTTGCCTGGCAGTGTGGCAATCCTACCCAGCAAGATTACTTTAGGTCTATCCCTTCGTGTTCCACGCTACAGCTGTTGTACACACAATTGCAGTGGAGCCTGTGATGCCTTCATGGTTCAGCACAATTTATCATAGGTTTGGGGAGCTGGGGGAAAGGGCAGCTCTCCAATTTTTCTTCAAGTTGATAGTAGATATTTGAAGTTCTGACCGACATTACAAAGGTCCAAGGTTAATACAGGTTTGTTAGCTGTAAGTTTGGACCTGTTTTAATACCTCTATAGTACAGACATGGATGCAACCCAAATTAGAACAGTACATACTTGATGTTCATTGCTATTAATATACTCACAATAGCACAATACATCAAAGAGCTGGCAAGTCCCATCATAATTTTTCAAATGGAGAATGAAACATCCACTATTAAAATAACTCAAAGTGAAAGCTAGTAAAGTAAACCAAACAGAAAAAAGCCAAGATACCTTAAGAGAATTCATCTAAGAAAACATGGTACATAGGCTTGCAAGTAACAACTAGTGTTCCATGAGCCAGGCACTGTAGAGACATTACTTTGCAGAAAAGGGGCAGAAAAAGAAGGCAAACCACTCACATACTCTGCAGTTAACTAAAACAGAGTTCTCAATACTTCACCATCCTCTCACTAGGATTGTGCTGTCTAATCCTATTGGTGTTCATCTCATTTACAAAGCAGTAATCAAGTTCTTCAGATTGGCCCCTCAGCTGCAAATGGGGTGTACTCGGGTGGCAGGCAGCAGGCTCTGCTTAGGAAGCAATTATAGCTCACTAAATGTCTGCAGGGATCTAGCCTTAACACAGATTAAAAGGCCCCCTGGCAACAGCCTCCAAGGAATTCCTTAGTTCAAAAAGATATGCAGAATGCACTGCCTCCTGCTCTCCTATTCACACTGCCTTGCTCCTGTCAGCTCCTGAGGTTGCAGTGCACTGTCAGGCACAGTGTGTGCTCACACTGCAGCTCAGCCCTGTGTGGTGCAAGTGCAAAACACATCAGTCCCTCTGGTTCTCAGCAGAAATCACCATAACTGAGGGAGGTCACCCATGGCAGAATTGGTTGCCTTTCAACTCTGCAGTGACAGGTTTTTCTTAAGGTTCTACACACCTTTTTTTCTTATTGATTTACTTCTATCCAATCTCTGTAATGAGCTGCTAACCTAGGATGAAACTCCAGGTACAAACAGCTGTCTAAAGAACACTGGTATAGTCTGCTCTTCTTTCCCTGTCCCCCCAGCACACAACTTTCCAAGAGCCAGCTCTCTGCATATTGACAGGATATATATCTTCAAGCAGGAATTCAGTATTCTGCTTCATAGGAATTATTGGCTTTGTGTATCTGCAAAGCCCAAGACACCTTTGAATGACCTAATTGCTACATGAAATTATTCCAGCATTTGGTATGTTTTCAGTGAAATTCATTACAATAAGCTACCCAAGAGATATCATGCACTGAATTATGCAAGTTTCTTTTCTCAGATACATATTAACTTATGAAAATGCTCAGTTAATTCACTTTTTTTTACCTAACCATAAGTGCATCAAAATGTATCATGTGAAAGCTAATTTTCTTTAATATACTCCCTGGTATAATTTAGCTGCATTATACATAATGCAGCAGTCATATCATATCAGCTACACATCATATTAGACACTGCATTATGGCAGCTAAATTGATTACTTGTGTAATTGAAGGCCACTGATACGAAAATTTTTAATCATTTAAGTGACTCATCAGCTTTATATACAAAATGTCTTGCTTTAGTGGCATCATGCAAGTGACTTACTTTCAGGGAATAGCATTTTTGTCCATTTAAGCCACTTTTTTTTCTTGTCATCTTTGTTGGCAATACAATCCTACAGAATTACAGAAGGCAGAGCATCATCTGAATGCTGACTTCAAAGGATTTCTTTTGACTATCAGACTCTTGTTTGCAAGACCTGGCCAACAATCCAGCTAGACAAAGGTAGTTTTGTTTCTGGTGAGGTTTTGGGTGGGTTTGTTTTGTTCTGGTTTTGTGGTGGTTTTTTTTTTTTAATTTTAAAATTTCACTCACCATAAGAACTGAAATTTTCTTTGTTTTCAAGGGTCAAATAGAAAAATCTACAAAACTTTTATTCTTGAGTTTTCAGCTTCACTTGCTGCTCACTTCCTAAGGTGGGAAAAACTCTGCTGCAAATAAGTGCTGAACTTTCTGTTGCAGATCATATTCAGCACTTTCCACATCTCGATGCTGAGTTCCTGTTCAAAAGTTTAAAAAGCAGTACCTAAAGGATTTTGAAAATCCTTCCCTTTCACTTAGAGCCTTTTTAAGACCTTCTCCACTCCTGTCCCATATTGTGGGACAAAGAACAGCTCAGGACATTGCTGAAACTTATCTGATTTTTTATTTTTTTTTTTTTAACTCTAATCACCTTCAGTCTCAAACCACAAAACCTGGATTAAGCCCACTGGCTCATTTTCACAATACAAGCCTTTGCAGCTTTGGCAGTCACTTCTGTGCTCCATTCACCTGACAGAAAATACCCTCTTCAAAGTTATTTGCAACATCATGAGAGATCCAAGTTTCACAATAGACATGTGCCCCTATCAATCCCTCATGGCAGACTTACAAAGTAAGAGCAGCTCTACTTCATTCTCTCTTCCCTTATCATGCCCTCAGTCATGAGAGTCACCTCCTCATTCTTCTCCAACACTGTCATGCTCTGCAGTTCTTCACACTTTTATTTCCTCCTTCCTTCTAAGTTTCTGCATGTTACACTGCTACTGCTGCTTCCTGCACTAAGCCTCTGCCCACTGTCAGCAGCTCCTGACTGAGAAAGATGATCAGCTTAAGCAAATTCATCCCACCTCCTCTCACTGCAACCAAGGACTGTGTCCTTGTGGCATCCCACCTTTCCCCTTTCCCAAAAGGAAGATGTGCCCTCTACGTTCCTCATGACCCAAATATGCAGAGGCAATACACTTTGTTATATTAAATATATTATAGAATATGGCCACAAAATGACCAAAGTACTCAGAGGTGATTGAGGAATTTCCTTCTCCAGAAACTCTTGCTTTGGTGAAGCTAGCACTGTACCACACAAAGTAGTTCCTGCAAAGAGATTTATAGCATATGTTGGGCAAATATTCTAGCCATTCCTGAGTAAAATGGATACAAGCAGGTTATGGCTACTGCTCCAGTTTTTCTTTCCTTTAGGTAAGTCATCCTAAGCCACCTACATGCCCTCAGGAGGATATTCTGAGATTTTAAAAAATATATATTATTTCTAATTGCCAAACAAGATTAGTTTCACATGCTCATCTTAGAATTCCTTAAGTACCTCTTTATTTTACCATGGGGCAGTGAATCCAGGGGGTAGGCAGTGTACCACTACTACTTTTTCATATTTTTCTACTTTCTCACTGCTATCCAAATGGATCATCAGCAGTTGGGATCTCTTCCACTCCCTGCAAAGCACTGAAAGACAGAAACTGCTGTCAGCTGCCCTCAGAAATCTCGAGTAGGACTCAGGTAGCTGCTACACTTCAGTTCCCAAAGTATGCTCCAGTCATGGGCACAGTCATGCCTGTAATGGTTCGAGTCCCCAGCTGAAAGCCACTCACAGGTGGCTGCAGTTCCCTATAGGTCCATTTCTACCACAGTTGGAATAACCAGAGCTCCTTGAAGTTTGTTAGCACATCATTCAGTTCCTGTGATATTTTCAGGACTGTGATGTCTCAGACCAAGGTGTACATACCATACTCCACGTTAGTAGCTGCCTTCCTAATAGGTCCTGTCTTCTCTTCCACAGACCACTTGCCCTGAGTGTACAAGCAAACAGCTCAGAGGTCTTCCCCACTCACACCCCACGTACACAGAAGCCTAAAGGAACTGCTCTGCTCCAAACTTCAAAGCAGTTCATTGTTTTTTTTTCCCTCATCCTTCTTTCAGTCCTCTCCTCACAACCCCAATGTCCAGGCAGGCACACTATCTCATGGCCACCATCTGCACAGACTGTGGCCCAGCTCTCCCGACTGCTCACAAAGCTGGCCCCTGGTGCTGCCCTTCAGTGTACTGCTACCTCCCTGCTAAACCTGTGAGGTAGAAGAGAACATTTATTCCTCGTGACAGCAAGCAAGCAGATCAGCTCATGAAAGTAAAGGTGAGACATCAGGGAATTCAGTAATTGCTAAATTCTTATAGTCAACATAACAAACTGCATTGTGGGTCAAAGTCTGAAATACGGAGACCTGCTCCCTCTGATTTGACTGGTAAAATGTGATCAATTTGCTGGAGGGGGGAGTTTTAACTCTCTCATCCAGTAGGTTACATCTTAGGGATACAAGGAGCTCCTTTGATTAAATTATACTGATAATTATTAGTCTCTCAGTGAGATGAGTCACACACTAACATGAGGTAGGTTAGTGAGAAGCTTTTAATTTTTCACTACTGGCACCACAAACAGTTCTTTGCAAACTAAATTAACCACCAATTCTGAGTCTTAGGGTGCTCCAATGAACCACATGAAGCCACTCCATTTTCTCCTATGAAATTCAGGAAGATCTCAGATCTGTTTAGTCAGCCTTAAGAACAAATGCTACATGGGTAACTGGGGGAAGCTGTAATGGCTTGTGATGATCGGGATGATTCAATAGTCCCTTCTGGCTTATTTACTATGAATCTATAAACTCACCCAGGAGTGAGACAGACTGCTCCTGGGTGGAGTTGTCATCAAGCAGCAAAAAGAAGTTAGCACTTAAACAGGATAAATGCCAGAAGGTATTGGAGTGATGCAGGACTCATACCGCTAATTTTATTTTTTGTCTTTAATCATTTAAAGTAATAATTGTCATAGCCGTAATTCTTACAAAAATGAAAACAAGAGTGCTTTCTTAAACATTATTTGGATTTTATTGCATATTTGTCCCCGACAGTCTCCTTTGTTGACCCAGCTGTTAAAGAAAATATAGACTGAAGCAAGCATTTAACTTTATGTTGTATAGTCAATTCTTGTAAAACCAATGGGATTAGCTAGACTGTGTAATATTAAAGAGCTTCGTAAGTCCCTGAAGAAATGGGATCAGACACTGTATCCTCCCTGAAGAAAGCCCAGTAACTACCAGGAACACAACATTATGTGATATTTAGCAGAATAGGGAAATACAGCCTAAATTCTTATCCCAGATGTAGCTCTTTGGAAGCCACAGGGACCATAGAACCAGCTGAGCCAGTTTCCCAAGGACTCCTCATGCCATAGGGGGTGTTGCTCCATACAGTCTATACAACAGCTCACAAAACCAAGCAAACTTACAGGCTGAAGGACAAGCTACAAAGCATCAGCAGGGCACTATAGAACAGGTGGTGGTTTAAGTAGAGAAAATATGCATATCCAGGTTTCCTGGGGCCTAGAAAAAGTAGGTAGAGCACTATAACAACCTTGAGGCTTCTCTAGGCTACACAGGAGTTTGAACTGCCCCAACGTCACTCCAGGCCCTTCCCACAGACTCCAAGGGTATACAAAGAGTCTGGCTCAGCTAAACAGAAAATTAGGTCCTTGAGACTGTCATTTATTGCATTTTCTCCCTTTCTATTTCAGTCTCTTCTCCTATGATTCTACAGAAATACTCAGAGACCATATTTCTTTAGCTGTTGTTGTACCATTACAAAAATGACGCATTAAAATTACTTATTTTCTGGAAATAAAATCCATTGTAGAGCAAGATGTGCAATACTTGCAGTCTCTAGAAGTGATACTACAGACATTCAGTATATAGAACAGGGACTAAATGCCTACTCATAAAAAAAACAAGCTGCAGGAAGATGCAGATGGTTGATAAATGAAGTCATTTTAAGGTCAGAGCTGAACTGGAAAAAAAGGAGAAAGGAAGAGCTAACAGTGTTACAAACTAAAAATAAAAAAAACAGACTACATTCTGTTTTATAAAGCAATAACCCAAATTTTAACCACAAAAATGTCACTGTACTCTAGATCTACAATCAGAAACTATTCTCCTAGAGGGATCCCTTTGTGGTGTAAGGACTGCAGGTGCTGAACAGGTGGAAATTCTGAAATTACAGACAAGATTCAGATTTCCATGATGTTTGCCTCCCAAACATTCATTAACTTCCAGACTTACTATGGTCTATTCTTCATTATGAACAAATTATCTTTTTATAATTCAACAGCAGGTTGAATGCAAAGGTGATTCTCCATTACTGGTTGTATCCAATCTCCATTGTATCCTGCAGGTGTTATATTTTAACAAAATAAGTTTGTAATATTTTCTAAACGTTCAATAAGCAAAACCATAAATAAGGATATGTTTCTGTATTTACACACTTCTTATAACACAAGTACTGTTAGAAATTATATATGCAACTCCACTCAAGAAGAAAAAACTCTAATCTCATAACTTTTTATGTCTAATGATATGTTCTCATCACCAAAGTGGACTGAGTTGAAAATCCACAACAGCAGTGAAGAAGTTCCTCTGATCGCCATTATAAAATGAAAAAGAATAGCAGGATTTATAGAAAAATAGGTAATTAAAAAGTGGCATAGAAGTTATTGAATATTTCACTAATGTTACTTATTACAGTGTTGTTTGAATTCTGAAGTCAAATACACGAATTCTCTGAGTCTGACAGAAATAAAGTACAAATAACTGAATCTAATGCCTGTTTCTATGCCTTTTCACTGAGTAATAAATGTACTAATTGCAGAAAGCAGGATCTACCTTTCCTTTTGTGCTCTACATGTTGTCACACGTGGATGGAAATAATTAGTGATTATCAGAATGGCTTTAACAAAAAAAAAAGGTCTGTGAAAGCCTAAGTATTTCAGAGACCTATCAATAAACATTTCATTAAGAAAGGCTTGTTGGGGCTAGGTCTGTCTATGAAAGTGAGACATTCTCATTGCACTAGCCCTAATATTAAAATCTTTGATGTACCTGGATGAATACTCATTTCAAACCTATTCTCAGCACACAGTAACAGAGGTGTGTGCATTTGTCCATTCCCAAACCAGCTTTACCAGCCTGGTATGTACCCACAATGTTCTAACTGAAATCCCGAGGTTTCCACTCCAGAGATGACACCCCACTAAAGCTCTGGTTGTGGAAACATAAAAATGAAGATGAAATCTTCCCAATGCAGAAGAAAATGAACTGTCAAAACCACAAAAAACTTTTCTGAAACCAAGTCGGTAGTGTGCAGTCAGCTGCTACTGTGACACATGCTATAAGGCAAATTATCTTTTTACTGAACCAGACATGAAGAATGAAAAATCTATAGCTAATTTAAAATCTGCCTGGTACACACAATACCCAAAATATTTTCCAAATACATAGTGGCAGAACAGTTCTCCTAAATAAGGGATTTGCTCAGTTGCCCTTCAGATCATCACTGATACTCCTCTGACCATTGCTTAGTCTCTAAAAAGGAATTAAAAAATTGATTAATTTTCTCTCAGAAAGTTACTCACCAAGGTCCTGAGGGAAAAAGGATTTGAAAGTAAGTTACATGAAAGGACATGACATTTCCCAGCCTCAACAAAGCTAGGGAACTTACAGAAAAGTTAATACCCCTTCTCCTCTCTTTTTTTTTCCTTCCTTTTTTATATGAATAAACTCTCACAGTGAACCTCTGACAACCTAGGATTTCATACTTGCCTTTTGGTCACAAGGATCCACAGTTCTTGCCCCCCTGAGCAGAGCTCAGGAGAATGCACATTAAGATTGCATAGGCTTTACTACCTTAATGCAACTCACAGATTTCTAATTCACAAGTCAGTTTATTCACTGCCTAAATACTAAGGCCTCAATATTCCAGGGAGAGAGGCCAATATTAACCCTGTTTTAACCCCTTTAATGATAAACTACAAAGAAATAAATCTTACCACACAGCACTTCAGATGCAGCTCCATAGGTGCAAGTCTGTGCAATGGCCTTTCAAGCAGCCCAAGGACTTCCACTGGCAGCACCAGTACAAACCCACCAGACTTCCAAATAAACACACACAATAGCAACAGATTATCACAATAAAGGTGTGTTTGATCCACTATGACAGAAACACAACATGGGCAAATTAGAAGTGAAACTCGAGCATATTAATGACCTTCTGGAGTGAAACCACAGAAACCATTTGCCCAACACCACTCCTTAAAATGTTAAATCCAAATCCAGTATGGATGGAACAGAGTCACTCTTTAGCACTCAGTGATTTGGTCATCATCCTGAAACTAATGGTGCTTATGCCTTAGAGCTAGTCTTGATTTCTTCCATGACACTATTGCAATACCAAGCAGGGCTAGGAATAGTGTTTTGGCTACTCTGAGAAACATTAGCATGTGGGCCTCATAAAAATACTCACATAAAGTAAGAAACCAGGAGCATTGCAGCATTACCACCAACTAGAATCTTCATGTTCAAGCTTCCTGACCCAAGTTAAATTCTGTAACTATTACATCTATTCCTGTTAGTCATTTCTTTGCCTTCCAGAAGCATCTCTTAGAAATGAGGACTGAAATGACTGGTATTTTTCATCTGCCTTTTCTTAAAGAGGGGGGGTTTTTCTGGTTCATAAAAATCACAGATTTCAATTCCTTCAGATCTCTGTCAATCATAGAAACCTCCAAATAAACTTCTTTAAAATGCAAGTCAAGGGAAAGGTAGGATATGTTGGTGGTTTTTCCTCAGCTGAAGATACTCACACCAACCAACAGGCATCTGATGCTTTCCATTTTCATTTGCTATTTTTATTATGTACTAAAAAGCATAAAAATCTGTGGGTGTATGTGTATTTTTCTTGCACTGGCACCACACAAAAGAGAAAGCTAAGAGTGGTACATAAAAACTGCAGCAATGGAGAATGAAGGCAGACAAAACTATTAAAAAACAAACAGGCTCAAAGGATCTAGGTGCTTCATGGATGTATAGGAAAGGACAATCCTAATGTACCTGAAGTACTACTGACCATATTGTAAGTGTTGCTGCTTTTAATTAATGAGGAATACCAAGCTAAGCCAGTCTCAAAGTGAAATAAGAGTGTTCTGATGAACCACTGCCTCAGTTTCATAGAGCTAGGACTTTTTAGTGGGTAGACAAGATTTAGTGGCCAAATTTTCATAATATTGGAGGTATATTAATTAAAAAAATGTTGAAAAGAAGTACCAGTGACAGCAGCAATTCATACACTCATTGAACAAGTCTTTTTTCACCACTAGGAAATGTTGTACTCAATTTGAGAATATAACCATTAGGTACATCCCAATAAAACCCTGACCAAACTGCCAGAACTCCAGACATGGTCCCTGGATATGCAGAAATTCTGTCTCTAGCATGTGCACAGGGACCAGAGTGCTCTAGGTCCATAATGGCAATTTGTCCTGGATTTGGTGATATCTGTAGCCTACTCAGGCCTGGAGTTGCAAGAGAATTGTAAAATATCAAGAAATCCAAGACAAACAGCATGCTCATATCACATCCAGCATGCACAGGGACATGTACAGTAAATCCAGTGCACAACAGAGGTGTGTGCTTCTTTTCAGGAAATCTTGGACAGAAGTCTGGTAGCTGTGATTACTTGTTTTTACACAGAAGAATAAATAAGTATTTTCATAATAAATCAGAAGCATACCTCTAAACTCAATAATGGTATTTGCTAAAATGGATTCCCCATCAAAGTACTTCCAAGTAATCTGAATTGCAGAGAGCAATAAATCTTTGATGTCCTCTCCAGAGCCTGAGCAGCACTGCAGCACGCTGGGAGAGCTGCAGCCCCACCTCTCCCAGCACTGTGATGTTGTTGTGCACTACCCCCTGTGTGCTGATGTGTCCCCATGAAAAGAACAGGGCTCGCTGTGCACCTTAATGCCATGTTGTAGATCAGCTTATTTCCAGTTCTTTCCCCCAAGCAGTTTACTGAAGCATGACCACAGGTTCTCACTTCTCCTCTCTGATATGCTCACCCCCTGCTCCAACTCCTCCACTTTCCCTTCTGTTCTGTTAGGTTTGTTTTCATCACAGTTACAAAAGTTTCATGCTGAGCAAGTAAAATGATGATAGCTCCTTTTCTAAAAAATCTTTTGATTTTCCCAAAATAACTGCATCTGCTAGACCCTATGAACCAGATAAAATACCCTTTCACTAGCATTGAAAGGCAGAGAAGAGAAACTACCCTATATGAAAGCAGTGTACATTCCCCAGCATAGAGTCCTTTCCAATAAGTCTTTTTCTGGTATTTTACTGCTCAGATCAACACAGGTACCTACCGTCCACTTTTTTTTCCCCTGAAAAGAGGACAGTTTATTTGAAGCCAAAATCAAATAAATCACATTTCCACCTTGTAAAAAATTAAAGCAGTAAATTAATCCTCAGATAAGACATACATCACACTGCAGAATATTAGATGAACTTAACTTAGAGCAATCCATCAACTAAGAGGGGAAGAAAGACTTCTCCATTTATTCTAGATAATTTCTTTTGCTGAAAATAAGTTTTTTTTCATTGGCATCTGCAGAGAAAATAATTTCTCCATGTCTCTCAGTCCTGAGATGTGCCTAGAAGAGGCAGCATAAACATACCTCAGGTGCCCCAGGTGGAGGCCTTGATGACTAAGCTTTACTTCAGAAGCTTTAGAGGCACACAGTCAGCCTCAGACCCAAGCACATTGTCTCTCTCAGCAGTGCTGAGTAGCTGATGCTTCACCAGAGCAGAGCCTGGGCCGCCCTCACTCAAGAAACACTGCTGGTTCCTCTCACTGCCTCCACCACTGACCCTCCACCAGGACAATGATGAGATATCCTCTGATTTTTCAGTGTGGTTGGAAACTTCCCTGGTGCAAAAAGTGCTCACTGTGCATTTGTACAGCACCCAACATAATCAGCACCTGATGCTGGTAACAACCTTTTGCAGTGCCTCTTACAACAGATTTGCAGGATTATATTCAAATGGAAAGGATGTATTAGCTCAACAGTGCTGTTCTATAAATTTAGACTCCCAGATTGTCTTATTTTTCCATAATCTTTGAAACTGATTAGCCTGCATATAAAAATCACAGTTCATCTGGCACAGAATTTCCATACCTGGCTGTTTGTCAGTGCTTTGTGCAGTGTTATGAACCTCTGTTTCCTCATTAGTATTCACCGCAGCAAGATGATGAATGACACTGAAGATGTGTTTATCTGATGTGATTTCTTACTTGTCTTCACCCATTTACTATATACCTCATTTTGTTTCCTTTGTTGTCTTCAATCTTTTATCAAGGAAAGCTGTTAATTTTTTTCATTATTACCATTTTCCTGTTTCTTTGAAAGTCCAGCGTTTCTTTGAAAAAATCCCCATTGACTTCAAAACACACTAGAACTGGCCCCTATGGAGGCTGAATGCTTCTAGCATGCCTAATACTGCAGTAACACCACCTACTCATCCCCTCTGTTTTTTGTCTGTTTTGGGGCTTCACAGTTTACCGTGACTGCCAATAAAATGTTAACATTTACTCCTCTTGCTTGCATTTCAGAAATATCCCAACCTTTGCCCATGCTGACAGCATGTGGCAATCCTGCCTAAGCCTCAGTCTGCACTCTGACCTCGATAAACAGCAGTACCTTTGATACCCAAAAGCAGACAAGAACCAGCTCATCCTGCCAATCTCTGAACTGGCAGGAAAGTCTCACCATCTTGTGACACGCAGCTTATTCATGAATGATCTCAGCAGTCAAGCATACAGACTATATTTCTGTAGAAATACAGCATCTGTAGAACACATTTTTTTCTGAATGAGACAATGAAAACACATAAGGCAATAGACACGTAAGAAATTTCCCCAGTACAAGATGTAAAATAGCAAGGACTTTTATTTTCCAATTCATATGCAACTTGGCAAGCCATGTCATTACAACTGAAGAAAAAAGAAAAAGGCCAGACAGAATTCAGCTCATCTTCCCTCTCCATAAGCTCAGCCAAAGGGACCAGCTTTTTAATTATCTAGCAAGAGAGTCAGTAAAACATCCCCACCTCCTTAACAGGATCCTCAGGCTCCAAACTCATTATCAGATTGCTTTTTAAGAGTCAGCAATTTAAACTCCCTCCAGCATTATAATCACCACAGTGATTAGAATTCCAAGATGCACTGAAGTTTTAGGACACTACAGACCTGCAGCCACTGCCACTACCCCAAACACTGCAATACACAGCCCCCAACAAGCAGCACCACACCAGGAAGCTCAATCTGCTTACTGGAACAATCTTTAAATAGTATTAACTGGCAGACAGCATTTCCTCTAACTCATACTGCAGCAACACTAGGAGGTTGTAATGCATCCTGAATAGAACACAGCACATGCTTCCTAAGCTGTCCTATAACTGGCTCTTATTTATTAGAGGTTCAGCTCTCCCAGAGAGTGGTCTGAGAAAGGCAATAGAAAAAAAAAAAAAAAGTATGTTTTTTCAAACCATCACTTGAAAAACAGTATTTTTTTATAACAATTACCAAAAAAAAAAAATTGTGAATATTTAAGAAAACATTCTACTTCATCAGAAACAGTAAGCCAGAGATAGCAGCTTCAGGATCTGTTGTCTTTACAGAAAACAAAAAGAATAGTCTCATGCAATAGTTCAGCCATGCAAACTTGAAAGGTGAGTGTGAAGCAGAATAAGAGAAGCTTTCTCAAGTGCTTTAGAACCCACCAAGTGAGGTCCAGGCATGGATAAAATTTCACCAGATTTTAGAGTAGCTTCTAGGAGTCAGACACTTTTAATTCTGGCTGTACTTAGATGCCAGTGAGGAATCTGGTCTCCCTTAAAATTCTGTCCCTTATTAGATTCAATAATCATTCTTCTGAATGACAGTAGAGGGAAATTCAATATAAACTATTTTGAAGATCTGAAAAATTCTCTCCCAGCACGATAATTACTGTGTTTCCATTTCTGTTAATGACATCTAAGAACTGGAAACAAAAGCAGTGGTGGAGGATTAAGTAATTATGGAGTATTAGATGCATTTGAAGAGCAGGGTCACAGAAACAGGCAGAAGGAGGAAAGAGAGTGAGCATGCTGTGGGCTGCTCATCAACTTGAAAGCTATAAAATATCCCCCCTTATTCACAGCTTGGTAGCTGTAAAGGACACAGGCTCACAGTACAGATCAGGTATTCTTTATTGTCCCCATTCTGGAGAGCTACAGCTTTTATGGGTAAGTAAAGTTCTTGTTAACTATAGGTAGATGTGATCTCTGCTTTGTGATTAATTTTCTCTCATCCAGAAATTTCCAACGTATGTGACAGAAATAGAAAAATAATTTAGGATCATTTAAATATTCAAGTATAGTTCTGTGATAAATGCAGTGCTATAGGTGACCTATAATTCTTGTGTGTCCTATTTCAAACAATACTTGACTCAAAAAAAAAAAATTAAGAGAATGTCAAATTATGAGAGAATGGCAATGAAAAGTGAACTTAAAGTACTGGAAAATTATGAGTTCTTATGAAATTTCAGTACTTGAAAGAGAACTAAAATTCATCATTCTCTATTGGCAGTACAATGTACATCAAAGCAAACATACTTATATGTGTCTCTTACATATATTGAAGTTTGCCAAGCACTACTGAAGAGACTGGAGCTGCATTTAAGCAGTCCAGGCTTTGAAAATGCTTCTTTATGACTCAGGTCTCAGCCTAGGTAAAGATGGAGTATAAGCACTAAGCTACAGTGTTTCCACGTGAAAGGAACGCCTGTCATATTAGATTTAAAATATGCCTTCGAGAATTTAATTTCCATTTTTCTCCAGATCATTCAAAGGTATTGGTTAACTGGATCATAGGGTTCAGCCCTCCCACCTTCGTTCATATAATGGCAATTTACATCACAATTGGACCTCGTGACATCAGCAGAACCAATCTTAGCAATACTCAACGTGTTTAAAGGTGAAACAATCTGTCTCGAAAAGCAGTCTGACAACTGAGCTGCCATTTAGGGTAATTACCTTCCTAGTCAATTAAATGATTGTTGAAGTTAAACATTTCAGTAGTTTTGGGACACTGATAAAAAAAGCAGGCGAAAATTTAATTTAAAAGCACTGTAAACACTCACAGAGATGGACACAAAATATAAGTGAACTAAACAAGTATTAGATAGGTATTGCTTCTGGCTAAACCACCTCTATTTGTAGAGTCATTTCTGTAGAACTGACTTTCTATTGCAATTCAGGTGGATAACTGAACTTGGGTGGATTATTTCTTCTATTCCTACATCATTTATATGTACCTGTCCTATTTTCTGAATGTTCTGTCCAGAAGGCTTGTTCTTTTGAAATATTTGCTGGTCATGGTTCACAGTTTTTATCCCCACTTTTGTTCGTGCTCTTTACAGCATCCTTTTGCTCACACGGTGCTGTTTCTGCTGCCCAAGTAGAAAACTTTGGACAGTACAATAATAAATGACAAACAGAAACCCATACACTTCTAAGTACAGGTTTATCAAACTTATATTTTAAAAAGAAATATTCATTCAAAACCGTGTAACAATGTCAGCAATTTTTAGAGGTTTTTAAGGAAGCTGTTACCTTCCTTACAACTGAGAACACCAAAGCCAGCCTAGACAATATTACAAATTCCTTGGGTGTGCACTTCTCAGCATTCCTCAGCATCTCACCTTTTGCTTCAAGAACATTATAACCTTAATACATCAACACCATAGGGAAATCCCAGAGCTGCTGCTTTAAATTCAGGTGGTTTTTTTTCGTTTAGATTTTTAAAGCATTGTGTCAGATGCACTTAAATAAATTGCAGTCAACAAAGCCTGTTGCTGTCCAGTACCTAATGAAAATTTAGCCACTCTAGTTCTGTAGAGCTTGAATCTAGACTGCACCGAAGTCAATAAAGCCATCCTGACCTGTGCAGGCTGAAGGAGGAGACACAGGGTCCCAAACACCAGTTTTGAGCAAACTCTTCAAAGGCTCTAAGCATCATTTCCATGGTGCTCTGCTAAACACAGCTCTTGCAACGTTTGAGAAGGTTGCTGAAGGCCCATACTGAGCAGCACTTCACTATCTGTGGTTTCATCTTTGCTTCTCTGTTGTTAACAATTTGTTTGCGTTGCAAGGTCACCAATAAGCTGAAAAAAAACCCAACCCACCTCTTCTTGTTCTCTGACAATCCAAGTAATTTTTAATATTCATTCACCTAAAACTATGGTTCTTGTGCTTTGGGATCCCCTCCACCTTCATTGAAGAAAGGTAAATTAAGGTAGTAAAATACAGTGTTGCTTGGAAAGAGATGAATTATCTTTTGCTATTCTAATATAAAAATCCATTTTTTGAGGAGAGCTTTTTTCTAATCAAGATACAATTTAAAATAAAATCTACAGAGAAAAAGTACTTTATTCAGGACTCAGTCTAGCAAAAGTACAGTGACAGTATATTCTTATTTATAAACTGGTATGGGGACTTTCCTGTGGTCCTATGGTAGTTCAGAGTGTAAAACTGCCCTGTTCAGTCTAAAAATACTTGGGAATAAAAGCAGCTCAGTTTTACTGAAAGACCTGTAGAAACTCCTTCAAAAACACAAATCCAAGAAAGAAAAAGTAGATACCCACTTAAGAAAAATTAGCTCATGTTACAAATTAGAGAATATTTTAAGACAGTAAGAAATATCAGAAATAAGTATTTGGAATTAGCACTGCTCAACACAGTTGTTGAAATATCTATCACCCCAAAACTATTTCATCAAAAGCATTTTATCATTCTTTAACTTCTTTATGCAAGAGAAGTAGAACAATAGGAAGAAATCCAGTCACAAAGTACTTTGACTAAAATGCACGAGCTCACCACAGCAAAAAGAATCTTATGACTTGTTCACAGACAGTTCCTCCCTCTCTTTATTAAATGTGTCCTTTTTGCCTTTCTCTAAAGCCTCTCCCATACACTTTAATAATCATTTTGGTATTTTAAAAAATTACACGGATAATTTGTAATGATTGCAAGCATTTCTGCCAGGCAAATAAAAGTGAGAGAACACACAAAGATTTTTGAACTTGATACTAAGATTTTCAACTAGGTACTCTCAAAAAAGCTTGTATAACATTATGTAAACATAAACTTGTGCATGAAAACCTTATTGCAAGATTCAGCCTAGGAAAAGATACCCAAGATAAAAGCTACTCATGTTATCTTGGAACTATAGACATGAACTCCCTAAAATGCTTTATAACAATGTGTGCTAACTGCTTTATTGAATCTGTTTCAGTGACACAACCAGGATTTTCCCAAGATGTCCATCTGTGTAAGCCTGCTCCCTTTCAAACATACTGTGTGATATAATCACCCTCTTACACTGACAGCACACAACAGTTACTGGGAGGTCCCAGAAGCAAGTCCTTGCAGAACTCTGGCTGCATTCCAGTCCTCCCTGCCTGCCCCCCTCTTCAGTGCCCAGGCAATGCAACCCATTTGAGCAGCAGAGCTCAAACCTATTCATGCAACACAAGTAACACCCAGTCAACATAATTAAGTTAAAACAAACCAACAAAAAACTACCCAGCAAAAAATCATTGGATTTTCCAAATTGTTAGGACACCTGCATACATTTAAAATCTGATCCTTCTTGCTGTGCTGGAAGCAAGCATAAAAGTAACCCTTTATAGCCACTGATAAAGTGATGTACCAATAAGCAGATTTTGCTGAGCAACTCAGGTTTAGAGCAGAGCATGTTACTTGTATTGAGCATTGACAGACCTTATAAGGCCATAACTTTTAAAATGTGTGTCAGACTTGAGAATGATCCTTTTTTTCAGTACAAAGTATCTTATACTGCATAAAAATAGCCAAACACACCCACTAAGCAGGAAAAAAAAATATTTCTAGTGCATCCATTATGCAACTAACTTCAACACTGTCTTCCAAGAATCTTCTTCACATCTCAGGCTATAAAATGGGTCAAATGCACACAAGGATTGACACTGTAATACTCAGTACTAAAAAAATATCTTCAGACAGTGCCACAAAAAAATTTACATTTGACAGAACTCATGCGAATTCCCACTACTGTCTACTTAATTCTGGAAACCTCTGAGATTAATAAGGAACCCCACTCCACAGGTCATGTCATACCCTTGTCTTTCTCAACACTGCAGAGACAAGACCCTCCTCTCTCAATGGTTTTTTCCAGATCTTGGGTGGAGTCATACAAGCAATCAGCCAGGATAAGATAGGTACAGGTGGAGGACGAGCTGCAGACAAAAGATCTGTCCTTTCAAGAACTACAAAAACATTGTTTTTTCTTTTTTTTGGCATTGCATCAGAGAAGCAAAGGAAACAAGAATACCCTCTCAAGTCCAACAACATACCACTGTACTATAGCCTCCTAAAACTACACCTGCCTCAAACAAAATTTGTCACACACAAGCAGAACAGACTAATGCTCAGGCCTATGAGTTTACTTGCACAGAAAACAATCATTAATTAAACCCTAGAAGTTCAAGAATTTTTGTCCAGACGGTGGGACCTTTGTGCTGTGCCTGTTTAGGTGGAGTTCAGGCACAAAAGGCCAATAACTGCATTTGCTTTGTTATTTGCCATCTCTCCTTGTAGCTCTTGTGCTACTGGGCTCCCTCCTTGCTCCTACAGCCATTCCACGTGGCTGAGGTTCCCAGTGCAGCCAGCCCAAGACTCTGCATGGTGATGCTCTCTTTACTTCAGACACATGCTCTGGCTTTGGCTGTGCATTGCCACACTCTAGTAACACCCATACACCAACCAAACCATCTACAGCCAACCAGGGGACTTTGCAACAAGTCCTTGTGGAGAACTGGATTACACGCACTGCCATGGCCAGGGATGAGACTTTTCTGCTTCACTGCAGAGGCAGCAGCCAGCTGGGAGTCAGGGATGGAACATTCCCAGCCATCCAGCTCACCACTCTGTGGTCTGCCTCCAACACCCATCAGCATCTTTTCTTTTGACAACACACACTGGGGTCTGGGCACCACAGCTTTCTTGTCCCTGTCTATAGTCTCCAACATCCACCCATGCTCCCCACAGACTGGTTAGCAGGGATAGTTGAGGACTCAGCTGATACTCTGATATCAGCACAAAGGCTTCTTTTTCACAGCTGTTCTTTTGTTCTGCTGAAAAACCCCTTGTAGGGGTTGTCAGCCAAAGGAAATTAGTGTTTTCTCTGCTATGGTGTCTAATTGGTTTTTCCTCCACTGACAGCTCTTCAGGCTAAATTTAGGGAGCCAGGGAAATTAAGCTGAATGCTATTTGGCTGAGACTATGGCCCACTTCCCATACACACATAATAACCATAGGGAAGGGTTCCTTTAATTCACTTTGTGCTGCAAAACCACAGAGAGTAAGCAGATAGCAAGCCCACCACATAAGCAACATACTTGAGATGTATATTAACTGCGTGATCAAAGCTATCTTTAGAGACCAGCATCACTCGTAACAAATGCAGAAAACTAGATCTCCAGTGAGCAAGCAAGACAGAGAGATTTCATTCATTTCCATAAATGAAGTCAATTTATTCCCATCTGTCCCAATTTGTCCTATCAATTATCTGCTCATACACAGCTCTGCCAGCACTGACAATTTGCCCTTATATTTCGCAATATATGATGAAACCAACACCTCCTGGAACTAAACAACTATGAAAGAAGTTGAACTCTGACTTAAACCAGCAAGTTTCCTGCTCACTTTTTTTATAAAAAAAATCTACCCGAAAATATGACCCAAACACAAATTGTTGCTGATGAAGAAAGAAATATTCAAGTCCGTTACTAATTGCTTTTGAGCGTAGTACATTTGTGGCTATTCCTGTAAGTCTACCTTCCAGACCCAAAAGCTGGCATTTCCTTACCTTGCACAAGGAACTGGAGCAGCTGGGAGCTCAGGCTTAGCATTAGCCTGTGAAGTTGGTGTATGTCAAACAGACCTGCTCCCTAAGCATTAAGTCACAGTTAAATTACCAGGCATGTAAAAAAGGTGCATACAGGTTTACAACATTTTGATTCCATTACGCTGAAGTGAATTTTATTCTTATTCTCCTTCCCTCAAAAAAAGGAGTAAATTTCACAGAATACAATTAAGCAGCTTTTCATGCTATAGGTCATCCCTTGGGCACATGTGTTCTCCCTGACTGCACTCAGCTGGGTTTCTTCTGATTTATCTCACTGACCTGCTTTATATTATACTAGGATAATCATATTTTTCCACTTATCTGTTTCCAGTCAGGATTCTGTAGCCATTTTTCTTGTTGACTCCACAGGGTGTAGCACCAGCCACAGGCCAATAGGATCTGCTGTCTACCCATAGCTTTCCTCATGCACACTCTTTCCTGTATTCCCTCCTTGGTGGAATTCAATTATCCAAAAATTATAAAAATATAGAATTGTTTCCCCCCGACAAACAATCTACATTTCAAAATCAATTGCCATTTTTTTTCACCATGACAATATATCAATTTGGATTATCACAAGGAATATCAGTATGCACATCTCTATTATTTTTCTGCAAATTTCTTCTGTCCATCTCTGTTTCTTACTGTTAACAAAGAAAAAAGCCTTTGTCTATGCACTTATAGCTTCATACTTGAGTTACTGCACTCTGAAACTCTAAGCTTCAACTGTATGATTCCCACTCCAATAATGCAATATTTTTACACCTCCTTTAATTGATTCCATTTTCAAGTTCTTTATTCACTTATGTTTTGTTCAAGTTAGAACTATGTACAGGTTCTCAAAAGGTATGTGTTACCAACTGAAAGCCCTTTCTGCATCAGCACACTCTCTTCTTTTTAAATCTCTCTTTTAAATACTTTCTGCTTGCCACCTCCTTGCATCAACCTTTCTATCTAATGGTTGGTGTTCAGGCATTAAAAATCCAACACTCCTCACCCATGGTAACCAGATGATGACCCACTTATGTTTTCTGTTCATTTTCTTTTTCTACTTTACTGCTAGGTGATTTCTTTACCTCATTTTTTGAAGAAAAAAAAAATAGTGCCATGCATGACACCACGTCAAAGAGAGTATTTGTGACTGTCCTGGCTGATTTATCAATTAAGAGAATTTTAGACATGGATTATAGGAATTTTTTTAAATCCTTGTGATTATAGAGAACATTAATGTAAGTGCTAGCCAGCTGGGCTTAAATTCCTGTCTGTATCATCCTTTCAACCTGCAGCTCAGGCTAAACAGCAAAAATCTCCTTCAAAACCTGTTCAAGGGCCCATCCCACAGGATCCCAGGCACTGAGCAGTGCTCTAAGGAGTTCAGGATGGGCCAGTGCAGTCCAGAAAGGCTGTAAATGCAATGAGCAAAGGCTGGTTTTTGTGGACAACACAGTGGGCTTTCCTCTGTTGTCCAGTTCTTGGCAGCAAGTATTTTTAAATCATGCTTAGAAACTCTTATGCATTTGTCCACTGAGAATAATTACAAATAGTCTAGACCAGGAGAAAATAATATTGGGGAAAATATGGCCCTTTTCAGATTGTGAGTGCGGGCAGCAGGAGATATTTCAGTTCCCAGACAATGACAATATTCTCATCGCCCATTCCTACTCCTTTCCTCTTTGAAGAGAGTCACTGAAGGATGCAGGGGTAAGAAAGATATAAAAGCTATATAAGCCCACGTGGCCATAAACTACAGGACTGCACAAGTTGAATGAATTGTTGTTATTACAAACAACAGCTTTGATTTCAACCTCCACCCTGCCATACACACTGGATCAAACCTTAAACTCAGTTCAGCTAACTTAAACCAAGGAAAATCCAGTGAACATTCACTAGAAGTGCAAGTTAAAATGTTGTCTCAAGCTTTCAAAAATGTTCCAAAATATTTCTTCCCCCTTTTCTAATTTCAGTAATGCAAACTTGTCCACAAAGCAGAATTATTTTTTTGCCTACAGATGTTTTCTGTCTAGTAACTTCCATGCAGAAAAAATTTAAAAACCTCAGCCAAAGGAAGCCTTGAAATTTATTATTATTGTGAATTCTTTATGGCTACAGAACAGACATGAGTAATCTAAAACTCTGTAGAGAGAAACAAGAGGGAAGGGGAAAAAAAAAAAGCCAGGTCAGGAGTTGCTCATAATTATATCCCTTTCATCCTCAGGATATTGGTTTTAAATTCTCTCCCCAGCTCCTTTTTAATTTTGTGATTTTTCTCCTACATCTCATCACCCTTGAGTGCAGTGACAAAGACACAAAACATATCTTTTAACATGGCCATAAGTGGCTTTTCATGGAGACACAGATAATAGCTTATCTGATTTATAGGACAATTTTCTTGCCATGGGTTTGAAAGTCTGAAGAGATGGAGGATCTATTCCTCCAATACTTTACTTCATGCACCAAGATAAGATAGTTCTATTGGAAAGAATATAAGTCAGCCCAGTCCCAAAACAGTTGCATGGCTTTCTAGAGATGAAATAGAGTAATTCACCACGGAGAAATTTTTTTTAAAAAATAAATAAATAAATCTTTCCTCAAATTGTATTGCACCTTTCTCCTCCCTTCCCTGGTAACAAAGTTAAAAGCAGTAGCTTTTGCTTCCCATGGTTGCAGCAAAGTGCTATAATCATACAGCTGCACCATTCACAGTCAGTAGGAATGTGTTTGACCTTACAGGCTTTAGGTGCTCTTAACACACATATACTTACCAGCCCCTCTAGATTCTTCCATCCCCAGTTTACACCTCTATGAAGTAAATATAATATCATATTCCCAGACAAGGAGACCTGGCACCTTATTTTGACTACTATATCCTAATTCTTCTACTCAGCATGCAGGTACATTTGTTACCATAGGTTTATGTGGGAGATGCCACGAACTAGGAATTATTTTTGTTATTTCAGGGAATAGCATTAAAAAAATACTGTGACAAAATGCAGGCTTACAGTTACATTATTTCACAGGTAGCCACGCTAATAAGAACACAGGTCAACCTTTCTTACATTGTTAGATAGACCCAAAAGGTATTTTCCAATATCAGGACTTAAATTTTTGGTTTCTTCAGGACACATCTTATACCTTTGAGCTACTCTTGACCTGCAGAACTGTAGCAGTTCATCAATATGGACTGATCCCTCAGCTGTTACACAGGATATGTTTAATAGTCTTGTGTTTCCTGCCCTGGAGATACAATACATTTACAGAAAAGCAGAGCCAAGAGAAGGCCAGATGACTATTTCAATGAGAGAAAATGAGTTATTTTCTCTCTCAGTCCAAAATTACTTTGTGGCACTTATCTCTAGTCCATGTTCTGGAAGTTAAATTACAAAACAACATTCAACATAAATACTTCAATCAATTTAAATGAAATTGAACAAGATGAAACTTTCAGCAAAGAAAACCCCTATGAAGTTAGGAAACTATACCTGGGAAAGGATACACAATGTTTTCTTTTACTGTTCTTTAATCATCTACTACTAGAGACATTACACTGAGCTATACAGACCTTTACTGTTACCATATCTTTATATTCTGGAAAAACACATTATCTTATTTTGCCACTTTGAATAATGATGATGATAATAATAATCTGTGGAAGAATTTTCTAAAGTATACTAGAGGTAAGTGGTAGAAAAATAAGTTTAGTATGTGAAATTACTAAAGGAAGTGGCAGTGAAAGACAAGGTATTGGACTGGATTAAGTTGCCTCAAGCCCTCAAACAAATTGGATCATACAGACTTCACACTGCTCAGGATCCAGACAATAATAAGTCATACTCAATGTAGTATTTATATTGCAAGATAGGGTCTATACTTCCTCTAGAAAATAATAGAAGATAGTTCCTACATATGTGAAAGGCTATAAAAAGAGGAAAATAACCAGATAAGTCATTGCTGTTTTAAAGGGGGTATAATCAGTCACTGAGAGACACGTGGAATTCTTTTTTCTCACTCCCTAAATACTTTATAGGTCAAAATCTGCACTGGGAATTGACACAGTGATGGTCCAAGGGATCCAAAGAGCTCACACTTCATGTCTCTTTCCCCAGTGCAGAAACCAGATGAAATCTCCATGGTACAAGCACGTTCTCTGCATTATTGTTTCTACTCTCACTAGGATTATCAAAAACCAACTCCCACAGCAAAAGTCTGGTTCTACTCAGTATCTTATACACAGATTTATGTGTGAATCAATAATCTATCCCTTCAGCTCAGGAAAAAAGCCTTCTGTACTTCAATCTTAAGAGATTTCTAAACTCAGAAGACCCTGCAGGTAATCAGTGAGAAAGTAAAATTAGATCCTGAGCCCATTTCCCCCCCGCTTCTATGGTGAATTACTAAAGCTGATCAGCAACACTCTGATAAAAATGCTGATTCAAGAGAATGAATAATATTCCTTGAGAACATGTTTATTCTGCTAAAAGCCCTCCTGAAGAGCCAGGCAGAAGGCACTCCCTGCTGTCTGACCAGCTGGCTGGCCTGGCTGGCTCCCTTCCAGCTTGCCTACCAGCCGGCCAGGCAGCCCCAGGCTGTCAGAGAAACACATTTGCAAAAAAAGAAAAAAAAGAAAAAAAAGAGCTGAAACAAATTGTTCTGTTTTGCCTGAAGTTCCACCATGTCAACATTCTGTTCCAGCATGGGATGAAACAAAATGTCAACAACGCAGAATTTTCCATGAAGCAAAAAATAGCCTTTTCTGGTCAATTTTAGTCACAATCTCTATGTGTACTACTGCCTCTCCACCAAAATAGCTGTGTCTTACAGTGTCTGCTTCAATTCCTCTCCAGAAGCATGGATTTAAACACAGGGAGTATTGGGGAATCAGTCCCATGTTGATGGGACTGATGTTATTTTTATAAATAACAACCATGATAAAATTCTGAGGATCTGAGAAAAAGTTTCAGTATTTTAATACTGTTATGGTTAAATGCCAGACTACAATTTCTGCAAGACTTTTATGAAAGTAGTTCTTTAGCTAGTTACTTGGTCTATTTTTGATGCTCATACTACTCATTTCAAAACACTACAGCCTATAACCAGAGGGATATTTTACAAGGACTTTGTCATTATGCATATGGTGTTATTTTACTGATCTATTCCCTGGAGAAACAACAAAGCATCTGGATTTCCAGTTATCACAACACCAACCCCATGAGCGACCAGTATAGACTATTCCCTGCTATTTGTAAAACCATCTCCTCCAACTTAAGAGATCCAGTTGTCTTTTCATCTTTTGATAGATCCTAATTGTATCAGAAATGTAATTGTAAATATCACTATTGCTCTAATTAGAGAATACCAGAGTCAAATGCCAACAGCTGCCTTCTGCCTGCTCCCTGAGATCCAGTTTAAGATCAAAGCTGATTCAACTGTCAGGTTGTTCAGGTCAGGGGGTCTGGGGTTGGTTTGTTTGTTTGTTTGGGGGTTTTTATTTTTGTTTGTTTGTTGTGAAAAACCTGCATTCTACTGTACTTCATTCATATAAAATCATTTATTCAGCACATTTTGACAGAAGAACTGGACCTGATGAACCCAGCCATTTGTCTAAAGATGGCATTTTGTTTAAAGCTCAAAAGCAAAATTGTCATTGTTCTTAAAAAACTGCTTTTAATTTTTTAAGTCAAATAAATTTTCTTCTCAAGGGCAGTAACAGCCCTTAACTTTGTTCTACTTCTGCTCCCTTGGCTTCATCCTTTCTTCAAAATACTTCTCATTCCTCTGAAGTAAATTCCTGTATGCACTAAAGTCATGCATTTTAATTTAAAAAAAAATCTCACATTAACTAATGGATACATTAAGGAAAGAGAAATTAGTGAATTCATCAAACAACAAAAATGAATGATCAATTATTAATCCTCAGTAAAGGATTTCTAGGGCAAGATTCATGCCTCATTGTTTTCAATTACAGTTTGAAAAGTAGAAATGCTACTTTGCTACAGTTTTGGTAACATCCTATATTGTATCCTACTATACTAACTATGTCAGACATCAATTTTCCAGCATTATTTCTTACATTAATTTCAAGCACTTTAGGTCTTTTTGTCTTCAGGAAGTAGATGGAGGAATCTTCATATTGAAAGGGCAGAAGATTTAGAACAAATCAATAAAATAAGGGATAACCCACCGTCAGAAATGCATGTTATACTCCTGAGTTCACAAGGGATAAAAAATGAACTGTTGAATCAGTAACTGTGACATGCAGAATATCATTTAGACCAACAACAGAATTGATAGAGTGGAAAGCAGTAAGAGTGGGATGAGTTTACAAAAACAGTTGCAAAGAATGCAGGAAATTAAAGTACAGAAATCTGATCTCTGCATAGGTAAATTATAGCATTATAGTAAAGCACAGAGTTACTAAACACTGACACTATAAAAAAAGGAAAGTCTATGTGACTTTTGTGGAGGCAAGTAAAGCTCAACCTGTCTCTCTTTAAAGATGTTTTTTAAGACCTGGTAAGAAGATCAGTAAAGGAGATACTGCTAATAATGCATTTCAATTTCTACAAACCTTTCAATAGGGTTTATCTAAGTTATCTTGGGATATGAGAGAAGGTTATCTGATGAAGTCTAAAGAGCGGAATAAAGACTACTCTCACTAAAGAAAACCAAAATTATTAGAGGTTGCCTTTGCCAGAACCTGTGTCATTTGATATATTCATAAACAATCTAGAAACAGTAGAAGTAAGGAGATTGTTTTTTTTATTATTTGGAGTATTCAAATAACACTGTACAGAACTGCAGAAAAATCACATCATCCTGTATGACTTGGGATAAAGAGGCACATCAAGTTCAGTGTCTGTAAATAGAAGACAACCTACACAGGGAAAAGATGGCCTAATTATGAATGCTGGTGGGGTTTAAGTTAATTCCCTCTGCCCAGAAGATAACAAGTCATTTGGAACAGCTGCAGAAAAGACTAACAGAGTAGAAAACAAAATCTCAGTTCACCCGAATCTTGAGAACACTTTAAAATCTAGCTCCTCACCCAAGAAAAAAAAAATAACAAAAGAATAAAAGTGTTAAGTGAATTGGCAGAGGAATTACAATGGAGGAATATAATAAAATCCATCTGACCATAATAGGCATGGGAAAGGCTAATAGTGAAGTTTATTTCCTTTCTCTTACTATAGTAAGAGTAGTAGGGTAGTAAGACAATTCATTTTGAGGGTTTTGATAGATATTTTAAAACAAAGGGAAGTATCTTCCTCTTACAACAGTGAAACTGTGGTTTTTAATGTCACAGTGCGCTGTGGAGATAAAAATTATGAATTAACTTGAATAGGTAAACAAATTTATTGCATAAAAGTAGATTAAAATGTATTAAATGTATTGATGTAAATACTAGGTATTTATCTATGGCCCAGGTTGCCAGAAACAAAGGGAGAAGTGTGTTATCACATCTGTTTGTGTCTTGCATTCTTCCAGTGCTGCCACTGGCCACTATCAGAGCAGACACTCAGCTGGTTGAACTGCAGATACTATCTTTATGATAAACAAGTATTTAGAAATTACAGGTCTGATGTGGGTCCTCTCATTATTCCTCTCTCCTCCCCACCTCAAACTCTGCCACAGTTATTACATGCTAATTTCTTTTTCCAGATGGAATTTACCTCTGCATGTTTATGCCTGTACAAGAGCTATGTGCTGTTGGAGAAGTGGACCAAGCCTTTGACCTCATGCTCTTGGATTAAAAGAGTTATTTAATGAGCATATTTAGAACTCAACCCTTCAGGAAATGATCTCATCAGCCATTGGGACTGACAAGAACAACCATAAAGAACTCAAAATATTTTCCATACTGGCTCACCCCCATTTTCTATCCCATTCTGTTTAGAAACCCTGACTAAGCACCTGGAATACCTTGGGCTTTGTGGAGATGATACAGAAGCTGAAGATCAGATCCTTGAAAGTTTGAATGGGATTCTCCTGGCTCTTACTGAAGATAGCTAAGTATCACTCCAGATTAACATTTAACTGTTTGCATAATCCAAAAGCATTCATTGCAGGTTTTGTCTATTGTGGTAACCTGTATTGCAAGAAGGGGTTGCTCTTGGAAGTATAGTTGTCCTCAGGCTGGTTTGTTTTATTGTTTTTATTATGGTTTATCTTTTCTCTCTGTACAAAATCACAAATCTATCTGTGACCAAATAAAGCTACTGGTCACTAAAACACCTGAAGCTGCAGAGAAATTCCAGATTTAACCTTCTATTTACTATAGACTCCTAGGATTAACTTAGGGTGACCCTGTCAGGCATTTAAAAAAGTACTTCCTAGTCTCCTTATACAGAAGTCCTTAAAGTCTCAGCACATTCTCCTAAAAAGACATAAACCTGCATTTATTTGAATCTCATGGCAGATAGTGATTAACTACATTAAGGTCAGCTAGCTGTATTTTTAATGAAAAAAAGGCTAAGGGAATTGACTATTCTAATTGCTACTCTAATAAAAGATGCTGTTCCTACCTGCAAAATTAATTGCTAGGCCATACCTCAGGAATAGCATCTTAATCCCTGACTTCCCGTGCCTTACGCAAGCAGCCTTTTATAGTCAGAGAAGATGAAACTGTTTTCCTCTTTGCTTTGCCACCTGTGCTTCAATTCAGCATGAAGCAGAGTAATCAGCTGGAACCATGCTCGCTGCAATTCAAGCAGATGAATGTGCCCATATATTTAGACTGAGACAGCCTTTAAGTACCTTGCTAAATCAGAACCTTGGATCCCACAGATAACCACTCAGAACTCCAGCAAACAAAGAAACGCGAAAATAAAACGGCTGCAAACCTGCAGCAGGTATTGCTAACACTTATCATTACAGAGCAGAGATCCTTCTGCCTACTCAGAGAGAGTGGGATCTTCCTAACTCTGGCAAAAATCCTGAAGGGCAACCCACGATGTGCAGTGAAAGCAGCCCACGTGCTTTCAGAGATAGCCAAAAATGGTAAGTTTGCTAAAGTGCAACTACAAGGCACATTACAGCACATTAGCTGTATGTTTCCACTCTTGAATTTTGTTTCATGGCCACCAGCTACTGGCATTGCAACTGTTTTACTCCTACATGGCAAAACCCTCTCCTTTACCTACAGAGGAAATGAAGAAACCATGTATTGAAGCAGATTTGGTTCCAGTATTGATACCTTTGCTGGAGAGCAGAGACCAAGAAATGCTGCTTCATACTGGGAGGGCTATTGGCCGTATCTGTTATGACAATCGTAAGTATCCACACAAGAGAATCTCATTTTCCTTACCTCTAAGGCATTATTTTAAAAGGCATTATAACCTGTAATTCATAATAATTTTATGAGACCTGAGCACATGTACTTTATGTACTTCAGCCTCCAGTTAGATATACAATTCACACAGCTCACAGGTACCAGGCTGAATGCACTCCAAGCAACTCCTGCACTCTGGGTTTTCCCGCTGTATTTTTGACTTCAAAGTTTGTCAGAACTGCTCTCTAAGTACAAGAGGAGCAGAGCCTCATACACATCTTAAACAATTCTACATATCTGCCTTGGGCCCAAATCCTGAATGGCTTGATCTTCTTTGAAAGTCATAAGAGCAAAGTAATAAAGCAAAGGATTTTAAAAAGTGTGTTAGAAAAAACAACAGACTCTAAAAACCTTAAAATACTGAGATATTATCTATGCAAGGAATAGTCTTCTCTGAGGACCACTGCTTGCATGTAGGAGATCTTTGTGCTCAAGATTGCCTGGACACAGGCTTGCCTGCTCGTTTCACAAATTAAACAATTTTCATTTACTTGCCCAAACAGTCAAAGATTTTTCTTTTACTTTTAACTCCCAGACTTATCAAAAGTATTTATTGCATACTGAAAGTAATATGGAAATTTTCACCCAGTATCTTCTATTCATTACCCTCTTCCTTCAACCTGCCTTCTCCTATCCTTGCATGGATCTGCACAGCTTTACTTAGAGAGCTATGATTTGCCACTCTGCACCATTCCTATGAAATCCAAGCATGCTAGGTACCTGGTATAGATTTCACTAGCTCCCTGCAAGTTACATGTATTTGCCAAGGAATGCCACATAATAATTTCAAAAGCCTTCCCCTTAAAAACTACATGCAAGGCTCATGCAACTGCTGCACACCAGCACTGCTACAGCATATGGCCACACTGCACAGCTGCTTCCCTTCTGGCACAGCACAGGCCCTGCACAGATTTGCCAAGATGGTTGTGACTATAAAATACATGATTTAATAAATTCTATTGCTAGCACAGCAATAAGTACATCAAAGGAAAGAAAAACTAACTTAACCAATTCTCTACCTGAATTACAATTGTATAGGCCACAGTGGCACCCAGACACTTTCTGGGATCTGCCATACAAGTTACAGCCTAGTTCTCAGCAAGACACTGCTGCAAAACAGTGCCATTGTACTGCTAAATAACCATCACTGTCCAACTTTGTATTTTATAGTTCTTGGCATTCTCAAAACCATTTTAGATATTAAGCTTTCATTCATTACATGACAGGCTACAAAAAGAAAGAAAGCAGTTATCAGTGTTTTCCTCATCAAGTGTGCACATGGATGGAGACAAGCGTAGTCAGTATGCTAGAAGCAGGACCAAATTGAGTTTTACTTACTTTGTTGACTTCCCTTAAGTCATAAAAATTTACACCTGCTTAAAAACCTTACTCAGCCCATAAAAATTCCCAAGATACCTGGAATTCAAGCCTTCCAAGGCTCCCAAGATGAGGAAGAGCATGATTTCCCTAGATTAAATTTAAAGCAGTCTGTCTTTCAGTGGTATCTTACAATATCCCAGCTATTGGTAAAGCATTTAACGAATTTTTTTTAATCATTACTCTAACACACAAAAAGCAAGTATATGGACATTTGCTATATGAGTCACTATTTCTTATCATATATTTCCAGTACCTTTCATCTCCCAGCCCTTCAGAACAAAAGAAGCCATAGTACAATAAGGTGGAGATTCCCATTCCCCAAAGATAAAAAAGCCAACTGTCTGTTCCTCACTCAATTTTCAGATACATCCCAAGAAATACCATTCATCAGAACTTTCTTGGGAAGCTGAACCAGTAGTAGAAATGCACAAGCAATTGCCTTTATATGTTTTTAGAGTGGTGTAATTCCTTAAGTCAAAGTCGCACCAGGAGGTTTAGCAAAAATCTGTCCCAAACTTGCATTTCTCCCACACACACATTAGCCTGAAGCCACAGCACAAAAGCTTTACAAATTCTAACTGTGAGAAAGAACCAGACTACCTTGCTGCTAAGCATCTCAGTCCAACCCTTTTCACTGATTTAATTAGTCCCTAATCCAATCACCTTTAACTTCTACCACTTCCCTTATCAGGTGACCTTCAGGAAGAGCTGGTGAAGGTTGGAGTAATCCCATCACTAGCCCGAATATTAACTGACTATGAAGAGAGTGAGCCACTTGTCCACGTTGCTCTATTGGCCTTATACAATCTTGCAGACCTTGGTAAGTAAATGTTTTTGCATCTTGGAATAAAATATCATTTTCAAACTGTCACTGCCTTTCCATGCCCACAGGACTGCGGGCTTTATTTGTTTTGGTTTTTCCTCTGTTTGTTTGGCTTTTTTTGGGGGTGGGGAATGGTGTTTGTTTTGACTTTTGTTTTTTAAATGCTACTGATAGACCTAATCAAAGACTGGCCACAGTATCTGTACTGGAGAAGTAACTACTCCTTCATGGAGTACCAGCAATTACTGGTACTATATTAAAACAATTAAGATTTAACAGTGGCAAGCTTTGCTAACATACATCCTGTAGATGTTTAGGATCCCAGAAAGACTAGAACCATCTAATCAATGCAAAAAATATACTACTACAGCTAACTGACATGTGTCAATTTGTTCCATTAAATAATCATACTACAAGATAGACTTGTAAGAGTCAGTGAAAGTTAAGACAGGATTAATTTGACACCCATAAGGTCTACAGGAATTACAGAAAAACAGCATTAAAGAAGCTAGGGGGAGAAAGAACAGAGTTTTGCTGTCTCAGTGCTGTCCAAGGGGACAGACAAATCTATCAGAACAGAAAAAGTCTTCAAAAACAGTATCAAATCACTTCAGATTACAGGGATGTAGGCTTTTAATATTTAATCAAATAAACATTCAAAATCCTGACTTTATCACATGTACAGATACAGCTAAGGAAGCTCTAAGCAAGACAAATGTTGCTGAACAATTGGTGAAACACCTGAGAAGAGCAGTGAACCATGAAAGGTTAGAAATTGTCTTTGAGGTCCTGCAAGCACTTGCAGAAAATGGTAAGGCTCCTTTTGGCTTGGGTGGAAGGAGGGGAGATGGGGTATTGCACTAGTTTAAGCTCTGGGTTCCAAGTTTGCCATGGGATCCTACTAAGGGAACCAGCAACCCTTTCAGTAGAAATAAACCACATGAACATGTGAAATCCTGGCCCGAACAACGCTCTGAAGCTTAACAGGTGAGGCAACAAGGAAAGGAGAGAGGGAGTAGCACTCCACTCTATTAGGATAGATGTGTAAGACAGCAGATTCAAACTTCTATTCTCCATTGTGTGTAACAGGGAAGCAGCAAGATAGATTGGGTTTTTTAATTTAAAAAATGAGAACAAGCAGATACCATAGAAGGTGTCTACACTAAGCAGTGGTGTAGCAAGCACTGACATGAATCTATTAAAAATACCTAGATACCCCACACAGATTTTAAAGAAATGAAAGCTCATGACTGGCAACACAAGAAATGGGAAAGACCAAGGCAGAAAGCTTTGCTCATTCTGCCTCGCTGTCACCCTGGCACCAGAAAGCTGTTACAAACAAAACCAAAACAGTGACTGCACCTGAAAGAAGACTGGCTAAAGTTCAAGGATTTAGCTTCCTAGTTCAAAATGCTTCCAAAAAGACCCAAGAAGCTTTCAATGTGCTTTTACTGTGCTCTCTACAGATGCTCTGAAAGTGCAGTTGGTGGAGGCAGGAGTGCCAGAGGTGCTGTCTGAGATCCTGCTGAGGCTCCAAGGTAGTTCACAAGCTGAAGACACGTGCATTGTGAAGGCTGCATCAGATCTCATCGTCTCTCTGCTTCTTGGAGGTAAAAAAGGGAATACTTACAGTCCAGATACATAAAGAAAGAAAACCAGAAGGTGCCTTTAGCAGACGAGTTGCCATTCTCTCTGTTAACAGGGACCCAGCCAAAATCTTTCATCATCCTTACAGGAGTTCTTCTGGAGCACCACACTCCTCACTTCCTATAGGAGTATAGAGCTTGTGCTGCCATGCTTACCTTCAAGCTAACACATATGTTGCCTCAGGACACCTAATACCACTGTGCCTGCCCCTGCACAGAACACAAAAGCAAGCACAAGGAATTGAAGCCACTGTAACCACAGGTACAGCTATCAGGTCACACCCTTCTGTAACTTTACTTTCAAAGATGGCTTAAGAGCCAGTTTTAAATTTAAAGCTAATCATCAGATTAAGTCACATGGTATTGAACTATTCATGCTTCCCCATTCACTACTCCAAATCTGTGTACATACTTTAAACATCTGGATTAGCAAGTGAAATGTAGTAACTTCTTGTAGTTCTTGTAAGTTCTGCATCTACACACACTGCTGACCCAGATTTTCCACTAAGACTTTAAGCTGATTTCAGGAAAAACACAAAAAGGCTCAAGACCTAAGAGAACTTAGTTCAGGTGGCCTTGCTATGTTGTATTTTGGGCAATATGGATTAAAGAATAAAACATCATGAACAGGACACTTACACTGCATCCCACCACCCTCAATCCCAAAGCAATCAACAATGCAAAGGTCTTAGAATATTAACTCTAACAACAATCTAAGTCATCATTGACTTGAACCTCCCCAAAGACTGACAGAACAGTTCCCTTTGGGGCTAATTATGAACAGATATGAGATGTTCTCTATATGTCATGCCACAGATAAATACATACAGAAGATTTTTGCTAAGGGGTGTGGCATTATCTCCTAGAACATTGATACTTGCACCACATTCAAACACATGCAGCTACAGAGACAGAAGCAATGGCTATTGCTAATTTTACAAAAAAATGGTAAGGTTGGTCATTCTCTAACCCTCCAAGACAGAAAGCCACTGTTTGGTGGCAGAGAAAAGCAACACTATTAAATTTCACTGTTCCCTGGTTCTGAAACGTTCTTGTTTTTCTGCAGACTGGAGACCTGTGTATGTTTAAGTTAGAGATGCTAATGATGATGAACTAATTTGAGGACATAATTATGAAAAATGGGGTGGCTAGGTAGGCACATGTTTGCTTTTTTTTTTTTTCCCCTAAATCACACTCTAGTAGAGGGGAGACTCTGGAAATATTTCATGGCAAATACCTTTGTTAGAAATAAAGAAAAAAATAACACACAGTTACTGATATTTCAGATTTAAAGTCACTTTTAGAAAGGGAGGGTTACTCAGACAAAAAACAAAAAAGCCATTTTATCTTTCACTTTCCTATTATATGAGCCTTTTATACTGTGCAGAGAGAAACACAGAGACTCTTGTAAGCACACCCCTGGAAGGCAGGCATGCTGTGCTGAATCAGTCAGCAAAAGGTACCCCACCATATCTTCTGTCCTTTCTCACTCAAAGCTACTGTATTGGCTTCAGACTCAACAAAAGGGACCTCAACATTGCTCAACTTTCTTCACTAATATATGCTTAATTATTATAAAAGATTCCCTCACATCTGTCTGAATATTGGGGGGTTTTTTTGTTTGGTTGGGTTTTTTTAAAGCAAGCTATCATACACGCATCTCTCCACCTCCCCCTCACATCCTTCCTAGACTCCCTTTCTTCCTTGCCTTATACCTTGTTCTGAATCAGCCACTGTGCATCACAGCTCTACAAAGGCCACAGAAATGCCCTCAGTGCCTTTAAACTGGCTAAATTCCATTTATTCAACTGAATGGCTTGCTTTGTCACTGGCTCTTCTCCCTCCCTCTTCCCCACACCACCATTAGATGTTTCATGTGGAAAAAGTGAATAATCCCTCTCATGTCCCAAGATGTGCCACTGATGTATGCACAGCCTTTAATCTAAGAGAAAAAAAAGTCCTATGAAAATCTGATCTCAGCATCAAATGACTTCCAGGCTGTGAAAAGATGACAGACAGCTTTTGCAGCTGTGAAAGTGGCTGTTCCTATCAGACTTTGACTATGAGCCATTAAACTGGAGGTTCTGCTGCTATCCAAGCAGGAACTCCATAGGAGAGAACAGCAATTTGGAGCTCTGTGACAATCAAAGCAAGGCAGTCACTAATAGGCTCTGCCTGTTTACTACATGAGAAAATCAAAAATGCTCTGCCATTCCTGTTTGAAAGGTGGGGGCAGGAGAGAAATTAAGTGCAATTAAGGTTAGTCAAAAAGAGTCATAAAGATCAAAATATTTTGCCTGTAGAATTTTATCAGACCAGAAGAGATGACCTATTCTTACAGAGCTGGTTCCTAAAGACAACTGGGTAATTTTCCTCATATATCTGATCTCCAAAGATTAGGACCAGGTAAGAGAATATTTGAAGAATCACAAGCAAAACCACTAGCTTTAAAGAATGTATGCATAAAATGCTATCAAAAGATTTTTGCATGGGTAGAATTCCAACTATTTCACAGACTGTCAGCTCTCTCATGAAAATATCCACTTACACTTTATAAGCATTTGACAAATTCTTATTTAATGGATATAGTAATGGGGGGGGGAATAGCCTACTAACTGAAATGTTAATAAATGAAAGGAATAGTATGTGCTGGTTTCAAAAGACAACACAGAGGAGTGTCTACTACTACAAGGTGGAAATAACATCCAAACCAGCAAAGATGTTAAAATTACTAGAGTCATTTTTACATGCTATACATACAAAAATTAGAAGGCTGTATACCTCAGTCATGCAGTTAGAACCACAAGAAGCATTAAAGCTATTTTTGGTCAGATTATATACTTGCATGAAGTTTGTATAATTCCATGGATAACCATTCACTCCAGGTGAAGATGTGGTCTTTCTACATAATATTCACTCTGTTTTGCCACATGTTAACAGACAGCAGTCACAAGGTAACACACAGCAAAATGGAAATAGGGATGGATGTCAGGCATATACTTCTCTTGAAGTGTATAATAGACTGCATAAAGTAAAACACAGAAAATAATTTGCCAAATGGCATCTTCAAAACACTTCCTTCAGAAAGGGTACAGTAGTATACAGGGTTTCCTTTTGCTGTTTAGAACACTTTCCCATTTCCTAAAGAGGTGACCTAAGCAGTGTCTGATAACAAAAGGGCTGTCACCTGTACAGAGCAACTTCTCAAAGACAGGAGACAGACAGACATGCAGTGACAAAATACTGCAAAGCATTGCTGGGCAAAGTGGTAGGTTTTGGATATACAAATTTACTCTTTCACCAGGATTAAACAAATCAGATCTCTCTAAGTGAACTTGTATTTTCCTGGCTTCATATGAGTGCAACATAAACAGACTTCTCATTTCAGAAAGTGTGTTTCTCAAAACAGGTCTAGGTCTGATTCTTTCAGTAAGTACTTAATGACAAATTATTTCATAGAAAACAAGGGGTAACAGCAGTACAGAACTAGTAATCAGAGTTACCATTGGTGGTTAAGATCTCTGGTCTCACAATAGTCTCTTAAACCAGCAGAATAGCAAAATTGGAGCATTAAAGCTATCCTGGAGAGAAGTAGAAAATGCCACTGGTATTCCACCACATATATAGTGGGAAATACAGCAGTACTGAGAAAATACAAAAAGACTGGAGAATCTATGGTTTTAATTTGACAGTGATTGTCCCTAAAGCTCTCTCAAGCTAAGCATTACCAGAAGGTGCCTCAGCATCAGTTCATGGGTAGCTGATGCCCACTCATCTCGAGAGTTAAAGGTTGCAAAAAACAATGCAAAAGCTTTAGCCTCAATCTTATCAAGACACAAAAACAGTCAAGGTAAAGGCTCCCTGAATTCTCAGTTTGCATCATTTACTTCTGTTGTTGAGTTTCTTACCTCTCCCACCTGCTTGGTTTGGCCTCTTTCTTCAGATGGCAACTGTTTACGGATGGTGCAGCTGGGAGTCATCCATCAGCTCCTGGATCTCCTGGAGAAGCACGTGCGGAGCGGGGACACCTCTGTTCAACACGCTGCACTCAGTGCACTTCAGAACCTTGCTGTACCAGGTACACAGCCTGCTGACAACTGACTTACTGTGATCCTTTGTAAAGATGGGTCAGCTAATGGAGACCTGTGCAGCTCTGGCCAAGTCACCAATTCCAGCCCCTTGCATTTTGAGGGGCAACAGAGACTTTACCCCCCCTGCAGAAACATGTTTGAATAATTCATCAAGAATTACTCATCTATATAAAAGGTCTAAATACAATAAAGTGTGACCTCATTGCCAGCTGCTGAAATAGTTTCATATTAACAGCATACAGCTGCTCAAAACAAAAATTCAGAATAAGGTTTCTAGCTTAAAATACCGAGTATAGGGTGCAGCTATCACATCATAGCTGGTAGGGATTTCATAAATCTGCTCTTCTAGAAAGCCAATATTCATTGCAAATTTGGCCTTTCAACCCAAAAGCTACAGTACTTAAGGGAGTTGAATAAGAGATGGGGACAGACTGTAGTAGACCATGTTGCAGTAGGACAAACTAAAAGAGGGTAAACTTTGACTTAGATAAGGCAGATATTTTTTATGATGAGGGTGGTGAATCACTGGAACAGGTTGCCCAGAGAAGCAGTGGATGTCCCTTCCCTGGAAACATTCAAGGTCAGGCTGGTGGGGCTCTGAGCAACCTGACTTAGTTCAAGATGTCCCTTTGAAGGTCCCTTCCCACCCACACCATTATAGCATTCCACTTTGTGATCTTTTGTTAATACACATCAGAATATTATGCTGCTTCTCATCTCAAATTTAATGCTTCCATGTGAAGTACCATTCAGGCCAAAAATGTTCTGTTAGAGACTTAACAGTACCCTGCAATGCAGTCCTTACACTGACAGACAGTACTCCAGAGCATAACACCAGTGCTTTTTTCTGAAAATAAAATAACTTGAAGTTGTTTGCCTCTTTTATTATGTAAGCTAGCCAGCATGCTTGGTTTAACAGTTTTACACATAATCATTACTTCAAACAACTAAGAGCTCCAGAACATCCTTGTTGCTGCTTCGCCTCCACTACTTCCTTTTAAAGCCTGAAAAACTGATTTTTTTCTTACAGATAGCTCTCCTCAGAGCTCCACTTATTTCTTTCAACTTTTAATATGCTCTCAAAAAATTTATTTAGTTTGGCTTACAGTATTATCAGACTAGCCAACCACGTCAGTCCACTCAGTATTTTAATAAATGCATTTGACACTGTAAGCCCCTCACTGATACTATGTTTATTTTATTTCTCTTTGAAGAGATGTTCTACCAGCACTCACATCAGCAGGCAAAGGCCTGTGCAGATTTCTTTTTGGTGTTAATAAAGCATGCAGTGCTGCAAAGGTGCAGGCCAGCTACCTTACAGAAGTTACAATCTAACACAGAGCTATGAGGAGAAAAACCACGGAATCGGGACAAATCATGGAGAACCACACAGCTGAAATTAGGAGAATAAATTAGCAGGAAAAATGTAACTATCATTATTGGAACGAAAAAGGGGATTTTTTTTTCTCTAAGCCTAGGTATGTCCCATGCTTACCTCTTACTGACTTCATTCCTGCAAAATGTACAATAGGATTTGTTACAAGTAGCAAAGACACCAATTAAACTCATTTGAAAGAGAGCAATTTTGATGTAGTTTCCCTCGACAACAAGCAGAGATGATCACTTTCTAGCTCACAACAGAATCTGTTACCCAACAAATACCAAAGGCCAACTTTTTGCAATGCCAAGCCCAGGCATTCCTTAGGAGTTTCTTAAGGAAGCAATAAACACAGCTGATTCTGCAAAGATTAGAGGACCTAAACCTTCAGAAAAATGTAGTTGCAACCTACAAGTTCACTGCTATATCACTGGCTGCTACACACAGAACTAGTAAATCTTAATGTCCTTTGAAGTTGCACTTTAAGAAGCTCAACTCTGAATTATAAAATATCAATATATCAATACAGAGTCTATTTTAATTATCTGTTCAAGTCTATTACAACCCATTTTAGATCTTTCCAAGTGTATAGGCACTTAAAACACTATTCCACTAAAACATTGTACTTTTCTTCATCAATTCACAAAAATACCTGTGTTTTTATCTGTAACATGTGTAAGACATTCCCTAACACTAATACATCACTTCTAGAAACACGTGCACTCTATCACTCTCAGCAATACAGTGTGTTACCTGGAGAAAAAGAAAAAAAGAAAAAGACTGAATGGAGATCCATACACATGAATTAAATATGGGCCAACACTTGCAAACAGACACAAAGAAGTCTTTCATTCAAGTATTGATCTCAAAAGAGAACAGGTGCTTACAAAAAAAAAAAATGAAAAAAGTTATTTTGGTCTAGTGAAAGGAATCAGTCTGTGCCACTGAAAAACAAGAACATTAAGAGCAAGTTACTTAATAGGGTCTGCATCTCAATTTGCCCAATAAAAGGACAAAGGGATGTAATAGTTATCTCCCTAATTTCACTGTCCTGTCCTCCTCACCACCCCACAAAAAATGCATACAAAAGATGGGAAGAAAATTGCTTTGGAGGAAGCAGCTTTTGCTAGCACAGTCAAGCAGTATTAGGACTCTTTCCAGACAAGCTTGATTATTACCAGGGATTACTGTACCAACCACTGGTGTAAAGACACAAAAATTAGGGAGCACAGAAACAAAGGCATGAACAACAGGGGAACAGTGAGCTCAAACACAAAAGGAAAATCCATTTTCTAGAAATATGGCTGTGTAAGTCCCTTCTGCCACTCATTTCAGTTGAGTAAGCACAGAACAGGCTTTCTCATGTGAGTGGGCGAATGGATGGATCATCTATTACAACCAGAAGAAGAAAGAAATGACAATGCTGTGTTTATCCTCTTATGTACTTGGCTCCAGGCAGGGGTAAGATCAAAAGTAACCAAAATAACCTAACAGCAGTTCCTAGAAAGGTTTTATCTCAAAAGAGAAGCCTGAAGTCCTGACTTTATATCTGAGCTCTCTAACAAGTTGGATCTTTTGCTAGAAGCATAATGCAGTATAAAATTCAGAACAGTTATGTCATATCTATATTTTCAGATGCCTGTGTAGTTACTAAGCTTCACATCAACATCTCTTTTCTATTTTCTAGTTGTTAGCAAGGTTCAAATGCTGGAGGAAGGTGTTGCAGAACGGATTGAAGCACTTCTGAGATCAGAGAGTCCTCCGGTGCAGTTTAAACTTCTTGGAACATTACGGATGTTAGCAGATGGTCAAGGTAGGGAATTGCTAGTGTTTACCGAGATAAACTAAACACCCCCCTGCTCCCCTAGCCCTGCAACACAGTGGATGTGCAAGATGATGGGCTAAGTGTCCTGCTAACCTAATTCCAACCAACCTGGAGAGGTTCCAACAGAGCTGATTGCCAGCGGCTGCAAGCTTTCCACACCGACCCAGGCAGCCCCAGAGGCAGATGAGAAACAAACCAAAGGGAAGAATCTGCAGCACTCTGAGAATGGGCAAAGGCCTTAAATGAAGATGTTTCCCTCCACAGATAGAGAGCAAGCCATGAGTACGATAGAAAAGAGTAAGGCTAATACTTTACACTGTCAAATCACAGGAGAGAAAAATCAATAAAGAAACAGAGAATATAAAAGGAACAAAGGGGGTTGGGATGGAGAGAGGCAGAAGAAATGAGTTACTAGCCATCATGAAGTCTTCATATACACATGCTGCTAGGCTTATCTTGCTGGTGAAATACTGCACTACCTACTTGCACTTCATTCAGTTTTACAAAGAGATGCATATGCAAAGGTACATCTTTGAGGAACATGCACAATGTCAGAATTACATTAAAGATCTACTACATCTTAATTTATCCTTAGGCTTATTTAGCTTCTTACCACAGTAGAACACAAAAATGAGTGTTGTAGGGTTTGGTATTGCCTTTCATATCACCAGAGCAGCTGCTCTAGAGCACTAATCAGTACAAGGGATAGGTCCAAACCAGAACCAGAATAGTTATGACCATTTTGTGATGGGAACTGTCACTGATACAGAACAATTATAGACACCAACTCAATAACTGTATGCAAGAGGAAAAAACCCTCACTCTCCTACATTCCACACTGCACTCAACCTCACCACTGAGGACACTCTGACTGCATCCTTTATCAAATTAATATGCATGATATAAAATTTAGATCTATCCCTCATATTAATTTGCAATTATTCCAGTCCACTGAAAAGCTGCTTTCACTCATTTCACCATGGTAGGAAATGGACATTGCAGGATATATAGAAACTTAGCATCACCTTCCTCTCAGGCTTTGAAGAAGTCATTAAAAGGTAATTTCTCTGAAATCCTATCGGAATTGTGACAGGGGAGAGCATTTAGCTTTTAAAATTGAGACATCATAATAACACAGATCTAAACCACTAAATTAGGTGGTTTTTTGAATTCCATTTACCAGCCATAGTGAGAAGTTGGAATTTGGCAAGAGGTACTTCTGAAATAACACAGTTATCAAAGTGCAAAGCAGAAAAAAGATCTAGGAGATTATTCAGTGTTTACCCATTCCTGTCTATGAGCACACAATTCTCCCACCTTTAATTACTTTCTATTCTGTTTACCCATGAGCTAACATTGCCCTTAATTAACTCAGCCTGAAACTCTCATGCACCCACATCTACTCCGAAGTCCACACTAAATTAGCTAATTGCCTTATCTAGTATGAATTCATTACTGTGACTGTCAGCAGGCATGCCGAGGCCTACAGACTAGAAGAGGTAGGTTTCTTCCTAACTATAGAAAACTGCAGGCAGATCTGTCAGCTTCATTACTCTAGAGAGATGTTAACATTAACTCCTGAACCATTTTGCTTCAGAGGAGCAGAATAATTTCTGCACTTCAATAGCCAAAGGACTTTCAGCTCAACTGAAAGTTCAATCGCACACAATTTATTCAAATTTCGGGGTTTTTTTGCAAGTTAAAAGGTCTTCCTGTTAAGAATAATTGGATTTTATCTCAAAGAGATAAAATGGTGGTAGACATCAGGAAGTCTCTGCCAAACTGGGTAAAGAACCTGCCTTTGAACAAATCTCTTAGACTGGTTCTATTCACCACCCTGTTACCTCTTTCAGCTTTTTGTACTAAACTGGATTACCATGATCTCAGACTAACAAGTAACATCTGACCTAGAAACAAAAACCTTATGTTACAGGAGATAACATGCAGGTGGCTTTGCAATGACAAGAAACTCTTAACTCAAAAAAACCTGTCAAGTAGACTATAAGGTCCCAAATCTCTTGTGGGATTTTCACCCATGGATTGATCCACAGTATACTGGGAAAATAAAAAAAAAGGAAGTGTCTGCACTTCCCCATTTGACTCTGCTCAAACAATGACTACAGGTTAACTTAGATCTCCTGTAAAATACGTGGAGTAATCACATAGTTTATTGACACAGACCTTCTGGTACACATTCTATTTGATCCTTTCCAGAATATCTCAAAACAAATGCAACAGCCAGAGAAAGGGACAGGAGCAGGGCAATGCCCCTACACCCAAACCCATCCCTTCTGTTACAGATGCTAATGTTGGTTCTTCCTCAAATCTTAGCATCAGTAAAGGTCCAAGAGACAAATTTCTCAGTATCTTAAAACAATACAGACTTTTCCCTGCATTTTTCCCCTCTCTGAATCAGCATCCAAAGGACCACGGATCTCATTCACTACTTTCTTTCAGGCCTGAAACTATTTTAAGACTAGAAAATCAGAAAAATATTGCAAAAAGCTCACAGATCCTTTATAGCCCTTCTTAGGGAATGTACACTTTCAATGAAGAGCTTTACCACACCTTTCCTTTGTCACAGTACACAATGCACATTTCATGCTCAACTGCTGTGGTTCTCTATCATCAAGGGGTGAGCAGTGGGCATGGGACAGGACTCAAGATAACCAAAAATAAGACAACAAGAAAAACCTTTAATTACAGATAACTACATGAGACTCCAAAAGTTGAATTAAATCTTATAGTCACAATATATTTTTGCCATTAGAGTAATTCTACACCAAAAGTGAGTGTCTGTCCTGTGACTACTTTTGCCTCTCAGTTGCTACATCTGGTGCCCAACCAGAAGTGCTGTGCATTTATATCCTCAGTTCAACTGCAACACATAGAAGCAGCAGTCTGGCAGTTCACAAAACACCTCTTTGTGCTCAAAGACAAATGGGTGAGCATTCAATTCCCTCAAAAGGCAGATTAAGTTGTGCACTTTGCTATTTTATCTTTCTCCTAGTACCCTTCACTTAGAAGATAATTCCAGTAGAATCAAGATGTAGGATTTCAAAAAGTCTTCAGTATTGAACAGAAACAGGTACAGTTATTTACCATGATGTTCTCAGGGCTGAACCCTTACTTAATATATTTGGTTAAAAAAAAGAGTATTTTGGCCTTCAGCACCCTTATGTCTGCATTTTTCCTTTGCTTAGGAAATCACCTCCCACCATTTAGTCACTTTTGATCCAGAGCACTTTGAAGAAACATTAATTAAGTGTAGTAAGACTCACGTGGTCCCTTATGTCAGACTGACAGTACTGAGAGAGGATGAGTAAAGTTCCTTTTGCTGCTGAACTTCAAAGAACTTTGAGAGCAGTCTCCCTTAGTGGCAACCAGCCCTAAACCTCAGCATATAATTAGAGTTCCACTTCTTAGGAAAAGTTACCTAGTGAGATTTTTTTCAAATGTCAGCCACACAGATTAATACTTCTAGCAAGTCTTGAGATAGGGTTCTTGAAACACAGGGGAATGCAAATTAAAAGGCTCTTCCACACTCAAGGGGAAGTTTTGATGATGCCTTATACACAGTTCAACACACATTCTTAAGGCTCAGGTCATCCAATTACTGCTGCAATTCTGTACTAAGGCTTGGCTTCCCACATCACCAATGGTAATTATCACCAAAACAGTAAGAACAGGCTCTGAAGAGCCCATGATTACACTTGTGCAGGGCTCATAGTGCAAGAAACCAAACAGGAAAGGGATATTCCTCACAAAGAAATTTCAGTATAGCAACAGAATATTTGCTGTCAAACATACAAAGCTGCTCATTTTAAATCCTGCATCAGCAACCTCTTTAAAGGATAGGTCTATTGGAACAGCTTATTTTATCCTTCACCTCCAAGATTCCTTTGGCATTCCTCTGGTAAAGATTTCCAAGAACCTTTAAAAGCCCAGGCCTGCAGCCCTAGTTACTTCTGCATTCACATTCCTATGACACAGACTGAGAAGTCTGATTTTGAATGCCTCTGGGTGATGGCTTTTCTCCTCAGCTGATGCAGCTGAAATCTTGGGCCAAGACCCCACCCTGCTCAGCAGACTGGTGCAGTGGTGTGACATGAAGGACCACACCGGCGTCCGCGGGGAAGCAAATCGGCTGCTGGCATCGATCTTGCACCACAACAGATCCCAAGTAAGAGAACTATTGGTCTGATACCTTTCTACTTTATCTTTCTCAAATATTCTTAAAGCTTACACATGTAGCTTTACAATTAAAAACATGGGAGGTCACAGTAAAAACCTCTGTGGTCTGCCTCAACACCAGCACGGGGGAAGCAAGTGGGAAACCTGTGCCCTCCACAGCCACAGACACCCCACAGACACAAACAGTGTGGTTACCTACTGCCACTTGTCAACTTTTGCCCTGCTTGAATAAGGCTTGACAAATGACAAGTATGTAAAGCTTTTCCATTGCCATAAAGATGATTCAAATTTCAAATTAAAATGGCAAAGATAGCCCGGACCTGTCCTACATGTCAGTCCTCCAGAAGCTCTGAAGTGCCCACTTCTCCACCTAGTAGTGGATTAACCTGGCATGACTTGTATCTGCTGGCATTTTAGAATAGGTTTCTGTTTCTCAGAAGTCATGCTGTTATGTGCAGGCATCCCAACCATGCTTTAATGATTAAAAAAGGTAATGATTAAAAAAGTAGATACTATCTGCATAGGCTTTGATAACGAAAAATTAGTCTCTGCCAATTTGAAGCCTTGAAATGAAAGAGTGGAATAAGGACAAAATAAAACTCAAGACAAAATGTGTATTTATCTTACAGATATGCATTCATACTTAATTCCAAGTATTGATATTCCAGGTAAATTAGACCAGCCCTAAGCAGACATCTACGATCAATGCTGAAAGCAATGTTGTCTCTAAACTCAAATAATGTTGTCTCAAATACTGTCAGTTTGCACCAGAGCAGGCAAATAATTTCCATCTATTCAGAAGCTGAAGAGTGCAATCTCATTTCTTTTCATTCTACTTCATTCGTAAGTCAGATTTCCACGTGGTTTACCATTGCTTTAACAGGAAGTGGTCAAAGCCATCCAGGAGGCACAAGGAGTGAAGCATCTGGTTTCCATGACAACAAGTGAACATGCTGCCACACAGAATGAGGCTCTGAACGCCTTGGCAGTAGCATCTGCAATCGATTTAGGTATTGTTCTCCTAAAAGCAGATATCTGTGCAACATCCTCAATTATTAACACTGTCATGCTGTTAATTCTACATAACACATGTGAAAAAGCATCCTTCTTGTCTAGATTTAGCTCTTCAGCACGAAATAAAGGTTGTCAGCCACCCAGATCACAAAAGCAATAGGCTTTGAGACTTACCTGAAGATTTTTTTGTTTAGGAGAAAGTCAAATTATCAGGTTGTGTGGACAGGCAGTCTGTTGAGTAGCATGGTACAATGCTAGAAACCTACACAAAAAAAAAACAAAAAAAAAAAACAAAAAACGCAAAACAAAGCAGAGGGAAAGTAAAGCTGATGAAGATTAAAAAAAAATGAGAAAGTCTAAATGAAGGACAAGTTATATACTTGAATGGTTACTGAAAACTCTAAATGGAGGAAATAATCTTCAGAAGACAGATGAGGAAAGAATAAAGCAGTAGCATAAACAAAGAGGTATTGTAGAAGCTGTATATGAAGCAATGAGAAAACCATGAAGTTCTAGCTACTTTTCCTGAGCTAGTTTCCAGAGAGTTACATAAAATTTTTTTCAGATTTGTCCAGTATAATTTGAAAATGGCTCTCAATTTATTACAACAGACAGACACCACAGAAATCTACATACATCAAAAGGTACATTGAAGAGGAAAGGTCAAGTTGAAATTTGGAATTTCCTATACCAACTAGTAAGATTGTAAACAGCCCACTTAACTGCTTGTCTGTCATTAAGACTCTCAAACTCAATTGGGCAACTAATGTGAATCAACATTTTTAGTATTGAACATTGCAAATTTTAATCTATTACAAGGCTATAGTTCTGTCTTCAAGAAAGAGGCCAGTGAGGAAATACTGTGCAGAAAACAATACAGAAATTCTCCAGGAGAGAAGACAGTTGCCCAAGACATCCCAGAATAGACAGTTTGAAATGAAGCCAGTCAAGAATTTTTAGAAAGCAAGCATGTTCACTTCCCAGTTTCTTTACAGAAAACACCTCAGACATTTGTTTACTTATTTTTCAGAAACCCTTGAAGAATCTTTTAAGGAATCACAGCTAGTTCAAAGTTTACACAAACTTCTACAAGATGATAATACAAACCCTGAGGTGAAATACAATTCAATGGGTCTTCTGTGCAGGCTTCTTAATTCAGGTAACCTCATTTTAAATTGTCTCTGATGAAAGGATAGATATTTGTAACAAAGACAAGTGTTTTCTCTTACCAAAATGTGCTGCTTGTGATGCTCCAGTGAATGAGTAAAGGATATTAAACAGGTTCATTCTTTATTGATCAGCAAACATCATAGTCAAGTAACTTTCTTTATGAAAAGTTGATTAAACCATCAGTTGAATAAAATAGAAAAAAAAAAGCAAGGCTTTATTCCAGTGAGTCAGTGGCATAATCAAGTCCTGAAATAGCAAAATTAGAGCCTTGGCATAAAGGCATCTTTGTCCAACTTCACCATGCAAAAGTGCCTGGCAGGCCCAGGCCCTGTGTGTCCCACAGCATTTCTGTGTTCAAAGAAAGAGTCCCTATCATGTCCACAGGCAGGCATTCATTTGCTCTGCCTATGCTGTGAGCAAACCAGAAGCTGAGATAAAACAGCAACTCTATCAATGCTGCCTTTGCACAGTAACTGTTCGTGAAGCATGAAAAGGATATGATTTCAGTGTCACTCCAGGGTTAGGGAACACTTAAAATGGCTTCAAGCAAGATCAGACTACCCCGGGTGTGTGGCCCTAAATGAAAACAACCCCCTTGAAACCAGGAGTCCAAAGATCTCGTGGCAGTTTCTCACATCCTAATAAAAAAATTATGTGAATTGAAAATAATGATTGTGCTTAGGCAGGGATTGATCATAAGGTGAGCTGCCTTTCAAACCTTGGAGCCACCCTATATTGCCAGATAAGCTGGATTTTGCAGTATACTCTATTTTTTCCCTGTAGCCACTGAGATATTGGAATAGGGATAAAGCACTTGCATCCTTCAGTGCTACAATGGAGTATTGACAGAACATGTGTGATCTATAAGACTTTTTTTCCAGAGGTGTATATACCTAGAATTTTATAGACTAGCTGTAACAGAGTTCATGCTTACTAATATGAAATGCTAACAAAAAGCATACAGCCAAAAAAATGCTGGAAATTGTTCTGTATTATAGTTTCAAAGTATTTTTCTTCTGTCAATCAGTTCTTGGAAGTCAAACAGGAGAAAAAAAATCTTAACCTATTCAATACTTCCAATGGCTGTAAGGGAAGAAAAAAAAATTGAATTAAACCAGCTAATTTAAAACAGCAAGTACTCAAAATTTTTTTTACTACAATTGTTGGGAGCCACTATGCCATTGCATGTCACTGAAAGTCAGAATTTCTTCTCCCTTTCAGGTGATCTGAGACAAGAAATAGAGGAGGACAAGATTAAAGAAACTCTGGAACAACTCTGCAGTCACAGCAATGCAAATGTGGTCAAGGCAGCTGTCACAACATTACAGGTTTTGAGAGGAGACCCACCTCAATAGATCCCTTCTTCCACGTGGCAACCCAGCACTGCTGCTGGGGCAAACAAAGCACCACCTTTGCAACCCTACCTTGCATTTGCAATGTGGCCACACAACCAACACTACTAAAGCCCAGGCACAGCTCCTGCTTTTAAAGCTGTACATAAACCTGATTTTGCCCATCTACTTGGCCTCCTGATTCTTGCATCACTGCAGCTCTTCGCTGATCTGCTAAGACACAGCAGCAGGAATAAGGCCTGTCAAAGCAAGTGATCTCAGAAAACATCACAGAAGAAGCATTAGGCAATTACCACTTCTGTTATGCATTTTTAAGCTGCTTGGTTTTGTCCCATTAGGATACACACGAGAAAAATTGCATCAGTGGGACTTGAAAATAATTACATAAAAATCTCGAGCTTATATCACATAACCTGAAATGGGGTGGATTAGATCTGCAGCCTAAACAATGCAAAGGGCCAACAGGCACCAACTGAACCTCTGCACACCATGAATCACACTGTGAGTCCAGCTGTTAAGTGACCACATTAAAACCAACACAAACTATCCTTAAACTAACTCTCCCTTCAATTTCCAGTTTTAAAGCTCATCTGTAAAATTTTACCCTGCTACTGTCACAAGCTATATTCCTAAATAATTGAGGCTGCAGTCTAGTTCTAAGTTCAGAGCTGTATTGTAACATGTTGGAACCTGGAATGAGACTCAGCAGAAGCAAAGGTTACAAGAAACTGCAGTCAGTGAACACACAGTGCTTACACAAGACACAAAATTAAAGCTAATTAGATATTGCAAGTGGGAATGGGCGAAGATTTGGAGGCAGCTGGCATTCCATTATCACCAGTAAGAGGACCTGGGTTTAACTTCAGATAACGAAAAACTGTAGTAAAGCAAATGTGTCTAAACATTTCTACAGAAACCTTTCATATTTAAAACTGGTGATTAGATGAAAAGGTAACAGATTCTATTACACAACTTGTTCTTATGGGAACTTTTTGAAGCAATGGAATGTTGCAGAGTTACAATGTCCAAACCCCTGCAGTGGTAGAATGCTGGGGAAAAACAACCTTTTTTTTTAGCCAGCAGAAAAGCTATTGTGAAAAAAATAAACAAGTACTGATCTTCAGAAAACTGTTACAAAACATGGTATGTTTCAAAGTCAACAACGCCCAACAATTTTCAAACAATTTGAGTACAACTGGCTGCAACAAACTGTCTGCAAACAAACATTTCAACTTTGTTCCTGCAAAAGTCTTCCCACCTGCAAAACTTAGTAACACTACTTGGCCTACTACACTCATCACCAAACATCACTCTCAGGAATACTCTTAAGAAAGAGAATTTCATAAAACCATCCCAGACAAGTCACTTGGTGAGTAACAGAAGCAGGTTTTGACCACACAGGAGAAAAGAAAAACAGCAGGTTTAACTTTCTGGATGTCAGGAGATTTAATAGTTTCTCTAAACCCTTCTGCAGCTCTTTGCTAGTTCATGGCTTTCCATTAGCAATGGAGAAAAAATCATCAGTGTTATTTATTATTCAGCAGCCCAGACTGCAAACAAAAATAAAATCAGGAATTAGTTTCAGCAAAATATACAAATGAACACCACTGGATCTTTACCATTTCTGAGTTATCCACAAACTGCAGTCTTGGTAGCCAGTCTAACCCTTAGAGTGAAATACTAGTAAATGAAAGCAACAGATTTTAGAAATCAAACTCCAGGAGTAGAAAACATCAAGTTTTATTTAATAAAATTTAAGGCTTAAGAAAAAAATATACTGAAAGTCACTCAGAAAAGCCACCTCAGAAGAGAAGACAGAACCTCCTCTTCCAGTGGCTGAACAATGCTCAAGCTGCATGATAACCCATAGGCAGTAAGGGGAAGGAAGAGGGAAGGGTGGAATGAGGAGACAAAAACCAAGGCAATTCTACACGTCAGTCAATCACCACATCAACCTCAGGGGACTGAAGTACAGGTCTATGCACATGGCACTGCATGAGGTCACCAAAACTGAAGACCTCTTGGAAGAAACATTGGGATTTTCAGGAGGCAACCGAAGGTCCTTTGGTCACTGCACTTTTTTCAGTGCTTACACTGACCTTCCTCTTCATGTCCAGGGGAACTGTGTCCAAATGCAGGTACATGGATAGCAACAAAAGGGTAGTTGCACTGTCAAACATACTGACAAATACTTGGCTTAACGGAAATAAATTGTGCTCATTTCAGAGAAATAAAAGTGATCACGTTCATGTTTCCTTCTCTCAGTGTAGTTATTCAAGTCTGAGCTCCTATCTGACATCTTCATTAAAAATCTTGTTTCCATTGTAGTGTTTGTGAAGTTGTTCCAAATGCAACCTCTGCAATCTCAACAATTTACCAAACCTCTGTGAGGTCACTGAATTCCTTCTCCTTGGAGGCTTTAGAGGCAGGCTCACACCCAGCCGCTTCTGCTGACAAGACTTTTTTAAACCATAACCTAAATCTTTAGCCATGAAGTCCCTGCAGGTCCACAGAAGAGATGCTAAATAAAATTAAGCAGAAAACATTCCCATTTTAAGTTTGACATTACCCTAGCCATGTGCTCCATCAATGGGGGTACACTTCAAAATGTCTAGGGGGCAAACCAGCACAGAGCCCAGGGATTTTAAAAATTATACTGAATAAGCACAGAGAAGTTTATCCACAGTGTAAAAAAGAAAAATCACTTCATGAATTTAAAGATCCTCAAATAGGCTGTACTTCTCTCTTCAATTCAGCTCCAAATAACTGAAGCACTGATACAAAGCTGGTGTTAATATGGTCAAAGCCGTCAAGAACAAACTGTGGAAAGACAACAATTAAATTCTGCTTTGCACACAAACAGTACTTAAAAAAAAAAACCAAACAACCAAGTACTCATTTGTCTTCAGGCAACTTGGCAAGATTTGCAGACCCTGGAATCCTAATCCAAAATGCTGGCTCTTGTCAGCAGCTAATTTTGGTGCATGAACTCCACAGACATTCTTGACACTGGCATGATTTTCACCAAACTGCTGGAATTCCTTCCCAGCATCAGGAGCTTTCTGTGTCAAAAAGTGGCAAAGGGAAACATGGTCCCTGGTCGCAGTTTTCAATGCAATGTTTTATGAATAAAAAGTTACAAACAGGAAGTATCCTTCTCCAATTTTACATACATCAGATTATTTACACAAAACATTAACTGACTAAGTTGGTTGATGAGGTGGTGTAAAGTTTCAAGCACCAGAATTTAAAGCAAAGGTTGCTGGACACTGCTTTGCCACTTGCAAAGCAGCAGTACGATTGCACATTTTTGGCTACTCCCAATGCATTAAACAAATAAGTAAAAGACCTCAAATTCAAGGCTTTACAGAAGAAATGCCTCTTGCTCTCCCCTCAGTGATCTACTGTTATTGTTTTCTTGTTGTATATCAAAGTTTAAAAAAAATCACAGTGTACTTCTAGCCATTTTACTTTAGGTTTTCAGATGAGTGAATAGCAGACTGTTCTCTGTTACTGTAAGGAAATCAGCCATCCTTAGACAAGCTTCCTTTTCCTGTTGTGTCTCAGTCACTGGCCAGAAAGAGAACTATGAAAGCTAAAGTACACATGAGAAGTACAGCACTGTCTGAAGTGCATCATAGATTACAAGCTATAAGGATGTCTGGATAACCAACACAGACACTAAGATCTTACTGTTGATCAACTGTTGCCAGTGAAATATTTGTTAATACATGCATTATAGAATAAAAGGACATGAGAGAGATTTAAAAATCTGGCTTCCTGAAAAAGCCATATACTTTAGAAATCCAAGCATTGAATCTTTCAGGCAGGCTACATATACTAAAATATCATTATAAAAATATATAATTTTCTAAAATTTACACTATGTTAGGCACTGTAAATAAACCTACTCTCCCTGAAAATCTGGTGTTACTGGAAGCAGTAAACAATGTTAGTTATATGGCCCACAGTAAAACTGACAGCTACAGCTACCTTCAAGAACTTTTCAGCCACATACTTTTACCTTAAAGCTAAGGATACTAAAAAGTCTTCTAGAAAAGATTAGAACTCTTACTGAACCACAGATCCATCTACTAAACTCCCAGGAAGGGAGGACTGGAAAAAGAGAGTTTAGTTTCCTCTTGATTAAAATAAAACCCCTGACCTCGGAAGGAATAGTTCAGCTTAATGCAGAAAATTACTGCGAAGAAATCATTCTGGTTCACCATGTTTTGATTCACATTTGAACCATGGAACCAAGCAGAACTGATGTTTTAATAGCTTTACAGAAAATTTAAAACTCCAACAACTCTAATCTTTCACTAACTTTGTACTTCCTCATTTCCAAACATATTTCAGTAAGGACTGATGCTGAATTTATAAGTCTTTCATTGGTCCTGATAGTATCAGTTCAGACTTGTGAAGATCCATACAGCAGTTGTGGGAGAAACCAGAGGAATTAAAAAAGCCATTAACAGCATGCTTGCTACCTACTGAAACCAGCTGCACTTGGCAATTTACACAGACAGCACTTTTTAAGGATATTAGTGATCAATGAAAGGATAAGCACTTTTAAAGAGGTTTTTCTTCTATAAATAAAGAATAGTTAAATTTTCCTCAGACAGGAAACACCACCAGAGCTTCACACCCTCTTGCCTGAAATGGGGTTTTCTAACATATAATGCTAGAGATAGATTTTTACTATCTGAGAACTGGCTTGAATTTTCAAAACAGCATGGGTTCTGCACAACTGAAAATCAATTAAAGAACTAGACAACCTGTGATTTTTTCTCCAATTTCCAATACCTTGATGATTATGGTTGCTGGATATCTTGCCAAAAAAGACTGCATGAGTCTACTGCAGAGATTAATATGATTTCAAGATTCTGAAGAAATCAGTACATGCCTTCTGAAAAGATTACATTTTAAGACAGACGACAGTTAAGAGTGAAGACAGAACAATTTTCATAGCAATCCTTCAGGGAAAGAGTTTACAGCAATTTTATGTCTTCCTGCTACAGCCCTTAAAATCTGTTCTGCCAGTGTGTTGGGAAATTCCATTTCTTCCTCAGAGATCAACACTGGTGCACTGAGTTGTCTTGTTAGAAAAAAGGTAGACAGGTGTGCGTTTGGAGATGTCTTCTGTACCAGCTTCTAACAAAAAGCATGAGCAGGGCAAAATCCACATAAGGCTTTTAATAACAGGAGTATTTCACAGTTCGTGCTTTTCTTCCACCTTGGTGTCCAATCAATAATCGTAAAATACACTATTTTGCAACATGTGTGTCTGCTTTTTATTCAGAAGGCATTACTTGCCTTTACAGCTTCAATATCGGAGATCAATGACCTGGCTAGGAAAATCCCAAAGATCTAAAAAGATAAAAAACATGCCATTTGTGAGATAAACACTTGTAACACACCAGTCTGTAAATTGTTTGTATGCAGTTTCAGATATCATTTCATACCCAGGATCATCCATCAAAGCATGGCTATTACTAAAATATAATAAAGGCAACAGAATCTTGCAGGAAATAAAACTCATGAGAAAGATGGTTTTATGAAAACTTCACAGGTATTCAAAATAATAAGCTTCTGGATGCCTTTGAGTTGGAAGAAATCCACTTAGCCAAGTCTGAGTGTCATAAACACTCATGCTAACCTATTGCTGAAGTTACAAATCAGATATTTGCATTCATTTCACAACTCTGAATAGATAATCCAGTCAGTTTTCAGATCAATTTTTTTTAAATACACACAGAATGTACAATTACCTGTACTGAAATTAAATTCTTGTCACAGAAGTACTAAGGGAAGTCCCAGATTATTCTGAGACATTTAAATATGAAATTTTAACATTTGCACAAGTTCTCAGAGAAATCTTCCTTTACAAATTGAAGATAAATTCATAACTGAGCACATTTCCTGAAACATTCTTAGAAACAACATAAAACTGGGGTGAAGTTTTGAAAAATTTGAATTAAAAGTAGTCAGTCCCACCACGAAGAAGTTTAATGCACAAGAAAGATCCGGTTTGAAAATACAAGTGACTGAAAGTGATTTCACAGAGACTGAGGATATGAAGAAAGAACAACATTGTCAAGTTATTCAGTCAACATACTGCCAAAAGATTAAACTTCCTATCTTGAATGTCTTTCTAATGAGATGCTGTGTTCTTAGGACAGCATTTCTCAAATCCATGGAAGCACTATCATTAGATGGTGTTAAAATAAAATAAATCAAAATCAATCACACCCTCAGGCTACAGAGGGCAGTATTACCAAGGCTGGGAAAAGGTATTTTGCCAGCACTCTACACTAAACGATTGTCCATTACATGGAAAATATATTCTGTAGCAGATTTATTAATTCTCATGGAAGTGAAGCACTTCCATAGCAAAGAAAGTAAGGTAAGTGTAAAGAACTGCCACAATGAAAGTAGGATCCACCTTGAAAGAAGTCATCTTACATGCTATACTTTGGTTCTTTTCCTTTGATATACCAAGCACTGACAAGGTAATAGAAGTCACAGCAACTCCATCTGGTTCTGCTAAGATCACATTTGCCACCTGTTCACCTATTTCCCTGCTCTTACATTCTCAGGTTTTTGATCAGCATGCTGCACATCACTTACTGAGAGAGAACCTGAGCATGAAGGATGGTGTTGTATCTCAGTCATTTCAAATTTGTGATGGGCTGTAGTTCAGATCTACTGGAGTAGACAACCAGCAGATCTCCCCTCCAAGACATATGGAAAAGCAGGGAGTATTATTGTATCACGTTATTTTCTATAATCATATATTAACATGACTCCATTAATATTGCAATATATATCACAATTATCACATACCATATTATAACTGTACTGTATTTTTATATGACCTTCATTGCTTTAAGCAAGAGGTATTTTTACCTCTAAGTTCCATCCCTATAGTTCTTTTTTGTGTCATACCCTTCTCATATCTAAAAAACCCATACTCAGAACATTCATTTTACCTCTGTTCAGAACTGCTTTTACCTTTAGCAGGTCTGTATCTGCAAAACTGAAGTTCTTTTCAAAGAATCCTAACAATAAGAACTAACCTGGAGCAGTGAGATAGCTATGAAGACACCTGCAACAATGTAGATATTTCGGGGTAACCAAGCTTCAAGAGCATGAATACATCCTTTGACAAAAATCTGATCCTCCCATTGATTCTTGCTCTGAATGCAGAAAGGAAGAATAAGAATATTAGTTTTCTGCTCAAGTTACCATAAAATCAATCACATGATAAACCTATACTAATTTTGTCACTTATGCAGTGGTGTTTTTAACCACACTTTAAAAATACATATATAAATCAAGCAATGTCAGACACTGATGTTAATATCTTCCTGTAAATCCTGTTATTAGAATACTGTAGAATTATCAGATAATAGATTGTCAGAGTGTAGATTGAACAATAGATTGCAGACTATTGTAGACTACTACAACTGGTAACTGAAACACACATTTGAAATGCAAGTCCCACCCCTTTCTGAAACACCTTTACCTTTCCCTTTACCTGTTTCATCACTTGTTTTCTCTACCCCTCACACAGTACAAGTTTACTTTAAACAAAAGAAAATGTCTACCTCAGTCTACTTTCAGTATCATGTAGCACAGTCAGCTCCCAGAATTTTAAGCTGACATATCCACCAGCGATCCCACCATTTTTATAGTTTTGTCTATGCAGGCACAGAACACGACAGACAGCAAGGTCCCAGCACCTTACCTTCTTTCTGATATCATAGCCACACTGTGTGTTCACAACTTTTTGCTGCAAAGCAAAAAAGATTTAAAATAAATCAATTGAACTCTACTCAATTCTGTTCACAGCAAGCTTTTCTGTCTTTTATGTTCACAAACATTAGGAGTGTCAGAGAAGTGACAGTATTTATTACCAAGGACGCAAAGACATTCCTTTAAAGACTTTCCCCCCCGTGTAAAAGTTATGAAAATATATATTATGCAATTATAGAATAATTTACAAAATGCCTACTGAGTTACATTAAAATATTAGTAGGAGAATCTCACATTAAAAAGACTTAAACATACTTATTTCTCCTTAAATACAGCACCAGCAACAAAAAAATTTGCATTAGAACAGTACTGCTCCCAACTAAACAAGGAAATAATTACTGGGGAATCTGAATATTGAATATTTCCCCGACAAAGTCTTTCCTTGGCTGATTTCTATATTTAACCACTGGTAGAGTTCTGATTGTAATAATCTACCAATGGTTATCTGCTCCACACAAGTTTCAACAGATGGATTTTGAGCTGTAATTACTCCCACTAATGCTACAAAGCACTATATGTTAGTTTCTACCTCTACATTTTGACATCCAGTGAAAGGGTCAAAAAGTTTCATAACAGTTAGTAAACAGATCTAACCAATAAGCAACTAAATCTTGCCAAAAACAAGAACTGACTCAAATGCTTCAAATTTGGTGCATGAGCACTTTGCTAATTGCTGATAAACAACCAGCAAATGGAGTTACTCCTACTTGATTGGCAGAGGGATGTTGTAACATTAATTCTAACTGTGGCCAACATACTGCTTAGACATTGCTCTCAGGTCCACCTAAGCTAGGTAATAGAGGCCAGGGACTCAAGGAAACAAAACCAGCCACCACTACTTGCAGATTCAAACCATACTAAAATAGCTTGAATCCCTGGTGACTATCCATTTTCAACTATATAACAGGCTGCCACATCTGAACCCTAAGAGATCTCCTAAATGATCAAAAATGTCTCAAATTTTTCTCATATTTCTATTCCATCCTTTTTAAAGCCCTAGTCACCACACCTTATTCAGGAAGCACTTACTTAACTCTACAACATCAGAGCAATAGCAAAGCCAGGGCACAACTTACAGCAGGATCAGGTATACAACAGGAAAAAGGAACTCCACACTTCTCACGACTTTTGCTTTCACTATTGCAGTTAAAGTATATGTTAAAGTCCCAGTCTTCAGGGCCTTGGGCACCACAGCAGTGGTTCTGCAAGAGATAAACAAATATCAGTGGGTAAAATGTGTCTAAAATACCTCTACATGCTAAGTGTTCATTTATAAATCTTCACTATCCCTAAGTCTGTGCAGAATCAATGACCACACCAGAATAAAAAATGAGTAATCAATAATGTGGCTCTCTGAAATTAAAGCAATACACCTGGCACATCTGCTCCTGGAAACATGTTTCAGCATGACAAGCAAAATCATAAAAATTATCATTTTAGATGTAATTACCAGACACAATCAGTGTACACTGATACAATGGTGAAACAAAATATTTTATATAAACACTTTGTAACCCATTATTTCCAAGTCACACAAAGCAGAAAAGCTCTGGAAAAAGGTTTCTTTAAATTTGTGACATGCTTAATTTTTCATGAATCAACAAGTATTCTTCTCCTTATTTATTTTAAAAAGTAGATCCAAACATTTGTGAATATACTTCCTTTCTTTTATATCAGAAGGTTTTCAGATACGAATGAATGAACTGGTAAAGTCTCACTAACTCCAAAGGTCACCTGGTTCTAGAAGTATTTCACATAAGTTTCTTGACCTAAACAGTGTGATGTAATAACCCTAACAACTTAAGGAATGCTTACCTCCTGGAACTAATGAAAGCTAATTTTTTATTGGGTTATGCTTTGCAGTTTAGTGGCCTGGATATTTAAGGGTACAAATCTTTCTCTATAAATTTGAGTACTTGAAATATTATACCATCATACAGATTCTCCTGGCACCGCATGAAGGTCCAGCCCCTTGGGTTCTCCCTAACATCTCTCCTCTGATCACTGCCTGTTGTCACAAAATTGGCATTAACCTAGCTGTCTGCAAGACCATCACAACTTGAGGTCAGTAAATCAATTCAGAAGTTATCAAGTTGTGACAGACACAGATGTAAATGGAGAGCAGAATTGCATACACAATTTTCACAGGAAGTGTGTTCTAAATAGAGCTGAACAGAACGCTCAGAATAGAAAAGCATCGAAAAAAAAAAATGACTTTAAGTCACTAATATATCACTGTAAAGAATGAAAAAGAGGTTATTTTTGTCTTTCTAGTACCTTGTCCCTCACATGCCTACAGCTTTATAGAAAGCCATACAACCACTAAACATGCTTCTCTTCCTTAATAAGGTACAGACTATGAGGTCACTCACAGGCCTGAAAGTAATGTAATTAGCCAGCAAAAGGAGCTGCCTAATAAAGCTCTCTCTCAAGGCACGCACTGAGAACAGAGCAAGTGAGCCTGAAGAGCATGGCTCCTTAGAAGACAGGCTTCAGTGAGGCATTTGGACACACTGCTGACCCTTACAGAACCACACTTACTAATTCACACTGCACATCTCCCTCCTTCCTCAGTACTTTTGGGTATGGATCACTGACAGACCCATTCAGACTTTTCTGGTCTTTCCTTTTTCAGGTTTATTGGCTTGTTAGACTGGTTAACTAACTCCTTCTAGCAAGCTTTGCCTTTTATTTTCATTGAAAAGTAACTGGAGTTCAACTGTAAATCAGCTTAGCCTATTAGCCTGGCCAACTATACCGAAACTAGATAAGCAGAAAGAGCAACATCAAAGTGGACAACACTAAGACAATTACTTGTGTTGGCTGTGGTCAGGAGGAGCCCTACCTTACCAAAAGGTGCCCTCAGCACCAAAAGCTAAAGCCAAACAGCACTGAAACCCATCCAGAGGCTTAATCAGAGGATCCTTGCATACCAATGCACACAAGAGTAAAGGAACAGGATAGACAACATGCTGGTAATATACAGCTGACCAGACTGGTATCCACTCTAAAACATGCTTTGCTTTCAAACTCAGCTGCGAGCTGTGAGCACAGATTTCTAATATGATATTTTAGATGATGGAAGACAGACAAAACCAACCTTCTTTCATAAAGGGAAAATTATAAAAAGGAGACAACCATTTTACCTCTTTGCAAAGTACTCATATGCATTCTGTCTCTCTTCATATATATTTTTCAACCACACACAAATAAATAAAATTCAGAAGAGTCACCTTTACTGGTTGTTTTCTGGGCATGATTACAAAAGCAGCTGCTGGAATAAAAGCCACCAGGCCCTTACTAGCAGAGGCCTTGTCATCTCCTGCTGTACATCACTGTCTTCTAGTAAATGAAGATTTTAGGACCACTAGAGCATAAAATAGTTTCAACCTTCCTTGGCAACTGTCTAACTATAAACAAGCCTTTCCCACTTAAAGATATTCTCTTTTGTTTCAAGATGAGGTGCATCTCAGAAGATAAAAGCCTTTATGCTGCACCCCTGTATAAGACTTCAGTGCCTCCTAAAATAGGAATGCAGACTACCAGTTTCATTGCACAATTTTTTTAGGAGAAAGTTTTTTTTGTTGCTCACTTCTCACTGCAAGTGCTGCAATGCTGACCAGAACAGGGGAGCAAATGAAGAAGGTTCAGTGCAGATGGATGCTTGAGAGAGCTTCCATAATCCGCCTTAGAACAGCACTACCTCAGAATATCTTGCCTCCCTGATGCTTTCAACACAGAAAGAAAAAACCAGAACATCTGTAACAGTAGTATTAGCTACAAAATATGATAGTTCTATCACAAAAATGAAAGCATTCTCCCCTAATGCACAAAAGAAGTGACAGGATATGAACTTACGATTCTCTGTAGCGAATCAATGATGTTCTGGAGGTCAATATCATCTCGGTAGGATTTGATGTTATTCTCAAAGAACTCCTTTACCCTGTCCCTCACCCAGTCCTGGAATAGGAAAGCCATAACTGCTACTGCCAGCTCCAACAGGAATATAAACACAATTGCTCCACAGAACTGTAGGAAAAAAAAAAAGTCCCAAATTGGAAAACAGTAATTCATTTTCAATGCATCTCTACTCTAACACCACCAGAAACAGACACAGAATTTGAGAACATGACCTCTCAAATGAGTATACAAGGTAAAGAAACCTCCAAGAAGGTAGAGCAATCATTTTGTTTTGGTCACCTGAACTTGTCAGTACAATGAACATCATACCACAATCATTATGCACAGCAGTGAAAATAATAATAAATGACAATCTTTAAAACACAGGGCTAAAGTAGTCTTGATATTACCTCTTGCGCTGTTTCTAATTTTATAATTTTTTTCAGACTTTTTTGTCCAGCTAAACTGTTTTCAGATCTAAAGCAAAGAAGCCTCAGTACTAAATAAAACATTTAAGAAATTTCACATCATCCACTGAAGCCCCAAAGTTCTGCCAACCCAACATCTACATGAAACTTTTAAGTTTTTAAACAATTATGTTCCACTATACTATATTCTCTCAGTAATTCCTAACTGACTAAATATGTTCCCTAACATCACAACATTAGATTCTGCTATACACTCTAAAACATCACTGCATGGCAGAATGAAGGAAGAGGGAACAAACATGTTCCATAAAGAGGAAAATAAATAGGCTGGAACCTACACTGCTTTTAATACTATTACTCAGAGGTTTGTTAAGGCAGCAAGTTTACCACATACATATTTACCTGGGTTTGCTACAAGTTCATTATTTGCAGCTTTCAGACACATAATGATTGACTCATATAATGGTGTTACTTACAAATTTCAGAAGGCAGATGTTTTCTCTCAGTGCTCCTACACAACCAGCAAATCCCAAAGTAAACATCACTATTCCCACCAGTAAGACAAGCACCACTGGGTCCAGACCATGAAGACCAGTCACCTTTGTCAGATCAGACAGTACACCCTGAGAGAAAACAGCACAGAAAGAGGTGACCACTAGAAGCATATTATTCCTTTAACATTGCTTCTGGATGATTTCCACGTGATTCCAAATGAATTGGTTGTAAACCCTTGAACTTGCCAACAACAACCCCCATGAAAAAGTCTTACAGTAAAATGTTTATGGACGACACCAACTTTCTTCACCCCAGCAGCAGCAGTATTAATCCAAAGTTCTGGGTAATAATTCTTTTAACAAGTCAATCCAGCACAGTCAGTTTGTCAGATTACATTCTCCTAGGTCTATCTGCCAAACAGGATTCCACAAGATGGTGCCAAAAGCTCAAAACTATCACTGATGTTCATTTAGTTTCAAGGCAAAAGAATTAATGTTTTATATTAACTTGAAATGCATCAATCAAAAGGGCACTCCAATATAATGGTCCAAAAAAATTTAAGAAAATAGGTTTTCCAATCCTAATGTTTAAGATGCAAAAAGGGAGAGAGATTCTAAGGACAGAGCAGCTTATGGGTGACATTTTAAAGGTGGTGGTGGGGAATACAAATCTTGGTTTAGTTTTCAAGGGAAGCAGATTTTTCCTCTCATTTTAGTTACACCCCTTCTAGTGCCAAATAATCTTAGAAGTGCTGCTCCAAACTCTTTAAAAAATACACAAGTATAATCTAAACATTGCCCCCTTTCACCCCAGATAAAATTCTTACACCAAAAGGAGTTATTGCAATTTACCTGATTCAGTAGCAATATTTTCTTCTTCGTTAACTATCCAGAGACACCACTTATCTTGACAGTAATTTTAGCTATTAAGCCTGTCTACCTAGATTTTTAAGTCTATGTAAGTGTAACGCTAACACAGTGAAATCCTTATAATTTCCAGATTAGGTTTTAAAGAAGTTATTACACTAGCAACCATTAAAATTCCATCAAATCCATCAAATGTAATGTGTAAGAACAAGATAGAACATGCAAAAGATAGAAGGGACAAACAGCAGAAACCATTAAAGTTAATGAGAATGATTTGTAGGGACATCCAGGCAGCCTTGCAATAGTCTGAGTGTTCATCATATACTCAATGACACACAGAACATTTTAACAAGGAAGTGCTTTCCATTTAAAACAAAGAAACAACAAAAAAACACAGTACAATATCCCATAATTACAAGTTTGCTATCTTTTTTCTTTATGAAGTATATTCTCAACCTAACCATGTATAGTATAAGAGAAAGATATTAGAGACTTGCAATAAGCAGTCCAACTCTGCCAAGGGAATAAAAATTCTCATCTTGCTACCCAAGTACCTGTGCTAAAGTTAAGTGCAAAGGATACACAACCTAAGAGAACCCCTGGGAAAAATCCGTATCACTTCTTATTCAGTTGCTTACTGAACAAAAATAACATATCCAAAATACAGCATTAGGAGAAAACGTGGCCATGGAGAAACTTCATCAGCTGGTGAAAAGACACTAATTAACAGTACTACAGTGACACACAGGACTTCATCTTCTTTCATAACATGTTCCATAACAGATCCTGGGAGAGCTGTTAAATTTGGCAACAGCAAGAGAATTTTTTTACCAAAACTGGTTGAAGGAATGAAAAGAAAAAAAAATAAAAATTGATCTGTAGAGCTCAGAATTGCCTTGCAACAGCTGGTGACTAACAGCTGAAACAGTCTATTGGAAAACAGTCATAGTTTATTGATACATGTTACCAGTGACATTTCCATTCTTAAAAACCGTAAGACCTCACAGCTAAGTAACAAACTTGGTCTATCAGGTTAATTATGAGAGTCCCACCTAATAACATTGGCTCAGACCCCACAAGCAAGGCACATATGCCAAGATTAGGCAGGCTGAAGCAGGGTCTCTGTAAAACCAACACACCATGAAACCAAGCAACGTGCAACCAGGAGGTTGAAACTTCCACAACTATTGCCAGCCATCTCCTTCCCACACCTAAACTCAAACTTTTTGTTTTCAGACAATTTCACTTGCTCATGCAACATCTTTTGGAAGAAAACTTCCTCTGATCAAAGCATGTTATGAAGAAAAGTTGGCAGGAACTGGGCTCTATTATTCAACCTCAGATGTTGCCGGTTCAAAACAGTTTCTTCAAGTTCACATTTGATGTTTACAACATGCTCCTTTGAAAAGAAGGTTGTGGGGGTTTACTTGCCTAACAAAAGATGTTAAGTTCAAAATCCTGAAGGAAGGAAGTAAACAAGAGAATTAACTCAGAGAACCATCTCATCTCACCTTACCCATATCTAAAGATGCTTCTGGCTTCTGCCTGTGCCATCTGCAGGATGGTAAAAACTCTTACAAGTACAAGCTACCCTTTACAATATGTAGATTTCCTACAGGTATACAGGAATGAAGTCTGATACCTGAAGTCACTGTCAGAAAATCCTATAACACAACTCAGGCTTTAACTTTTTTTCAGTTACTTGGAACAGTGAATTAGGAGTTGCAGCTGCACACTTTTAACTTGTTATTCACTTTCTTTTAATGTTTGTAAGCATTATGTCACCATCTCAACTGAAATATATTGGCAAAAGAGGGTAATTATGGATTGTCTTTAAAAAAAGAAAATCTCTAATACAGCTAATTAACAAATGCCAAACCAGTTACTGTTTTGAGATTCACTAGTATGAAAACTACAAAATACACATGACAAGGACAGACCTGATTTCTTATAAGGAACTTGTGCAAACTGGCTGTTGATTGTCACAGTATCATTGCCACCAATTACAACACAAGTTACACGCCTGCACCTTTAGACAGTTTACAGACCTCTGTGCACAAATGTAAAGATCAGCAGACTAAAGAATAAACAGATTTAAAAATAGAATAAAGCTGGAAAAGATCTGCCTGACACGGGGTGCCCAAAACTGGATGTGGTACTCCACATGCACGTCAACTGTGTGAATATTGTTGGAAGCTCCTCCCTGGCCACAGTGGTGCTAACACAGCCCAGTATGCTGCTGGCCTTGACATGAGGGCACAGCTGATATTCTACTTACTGATCAAACAGGAGCTCAAGGCTTTTTCCTCACAAAGTTGCTTTCTAAGCAGTTAACTCCCAGCCCTACTGGTGCATGGGGTTGCCTCATCTCAGGCACAGGACTGTGCATTTACCCCTTTTTTTTTAAATAAACTGTCATTAGGTTCCTGCTTTTCTCCATGCTGTTACATATAGTATTTTCAACACTTCTCACAAACCAGCAGTCTCATTTCAATATATTACCACCTAAAAGAGAATCACAGGATTTATATCCAGAGAAAAAGACTGCTGAGGAATTAATCTAAAGTGTAGTCCTAGTGGAAAAAGAAAAGAGACAAGAAAAACCAGAGGAATTAAATGGACCTAATGTACTTCATGTTGCAGTAAGAGACAGAATGTTCAGAACTCCTCCACCATTTATAGTTTATCTTTGAGTTTACCACTGCAGCACAGCTTCTGCAATGTTTTTCTCTTGCTTCCCATCTATTGTTCACCAAGATATTTATCTGTAAAATACAGGCACTGTGGCTGAAGAATGGCACTAGTATGAAAGACTGACAACATAGCACAGAACAACTGATGTAAAAAATAACGAACAGATTTCATGAGCGATTTATAAGTTCAAAACCACAGGAAAGGCTTTGAAGCACTCATTTGCAAGATAGCACAGAGAGCAGAAAGAGTTCAGACAAATTTACAAAAAAAAAAAAGACAGACAGAAAGAGTCTGTGTTTGCCTTCCAGTAACTTCAGTGTACCATAAAGTCAATTTGACAAATGGGGGTAAGTTGTGAGATATTAATTTCCAACCACACAGATCCTACGTGCTTGTCTACAAAACAGAAAAGGTCTGAACATGAGAGAATATAAATTGAAGACAAGTTTAACACCCTCCCTAAAGGGTTGGAAAGAAAATTCTTTTTTTTTGGTGTGTGTGGAGATAGGCTGCTTACTATATATCAATAATAACACTAATCTAGTTGTGAGAATGAGTGCATGCACATGGGGGGGTGGGGGAAGGAGAATAAATACCTCAGAATTAAGTTCATTGCAAAACACTTTCCCTTCCAAAAAGCAGAGGAATCCCAGAACCTCTCTATTTGTGGACAGCTGCTGTGTGTAAACACTTCAATTAAGGAAATGCAAACACTGGGATGGTAATTGAAGTCTTACTACTCAGCAGCACAACTGAACAGTGAGAGCATCTGCCCTCCACTGCTAATTAGATGCAGGTTAGTCAGTCTCCAAGTAATTGTCACTTTTTCCTAATGCTTACAGTCATATTAAAGCCTTGCTTTTAAATCCATTCAAGGGGTTGAACCATACCATACTTCTACCATTCTCTTCTCTTTTAACAGGAGAACTCTGTAGGGTACATGTCTGCATTGACTTCCTTCGATTCAGGGAGTTATTTAGCTAGGAGAAACTTTTGTCACAAATAACAGTGTTATTCAGCCAGATCATGTTCCCCCAGTTTTGTTCCTCTACATGGAAACATCATCACTTAAGCACTCCCTGGGGAGTAAAGTGGACAACAGATGGCCATAAGACTGGGACCATCTTTCTGAAGTACTTCAAAGACACACATTTGGATTTTCTTAGTGCTTTCTTTTAATATAAAGTGATATCTCTTACATTCCTCACACTATTTCCTGTTCGTAATAAAAAGAGGTGGGTAGAGAAGTATTTTTCAGAAAATACAGTCTTTAAAGAGAAACAATTCATGAAGATTAAGAAAAGCTCTAAATGTCAAGGGCCATAGCTTAACACCAGATCAGGCACAAGAACAAAATTGCAACTAAACTCAGTTTAGATCATTTGGACACGGTCCTGAGCTCAGCTGCTTCCTGAAGAAGAAGCTTTACTAAAGCTGGAGAGGGCAGCTACCAAAATAAGACCAGTCATTTCTATCCTTACCTTTTCACTCCATGCCCACAGACCAGCTGCAAGGAAGGCCACCCCAGCTAGCTGAAAAAAAAAAAAAAAGAAAAAAAATTAGATGTACTAATCAACCACATTCTCAGAACACCTAGCCAGTAGCACTGTTGTTTAAGTAAAACAAATTTTGCCTGCAATCTCAGACAGCAGTAATAGGACATTCCTCCCCATGAGTCAATCTCTTGCAAAAATGATTTAAAGGATTATGCAAGTTATAAGCTACTTCTTAAAAAGCATTTCACTTTGATTCTTCAAGATTACTCCAGAAGCACATGGTACTGAACTGACAATTCCACACAACAGCGTGCAGGTGGGAGTTACGCTCGTCCCAATGACTTGCTCTAAAACATTTGCCCACACACTAATGAAGATGTCAGAGTATTTAATGCATTTTGAAGTTATTCTCTATTTAGTCATTTTACAGTACCAATTCCAGCAGCAGTCATGTTTGAATCCTTGTAACTTCTCAGTGTCGAGGCTCACTACATTAGACTCTTCTCTGATTAGATATAGTTTGTCTTCTGAATCCTTGTCTTGTTTAAGCTCTTTTGAAACAAGACAGATTAACAGTCCATTCATTTACTATCAATAAGCAACATACAAATCCTATACTAATTCAAATGTTTGTGTAATAAACATTTCTGAATCATATTCATCCAAATTAAGCAAGACTCCCTCAATCTAATCTTTTATTCCCTTTCTTCCATTCTCAGGCAGTTTGTCTTTAATACCCAACATCAATAATCAAACTAAAATAACCTCTCTAAAATCCCAGGGCAGCTGCTCCTCATTTCTTAAAATGGCATTCTACCCAGCTATGTCAGCAGGGACCTTATCTCTCCCTGAAACTACCTGAAAGGAGGTTGTAGTGGGGTGGGTATCAGTCTCCTCCCAGGTAACAAGAGACAGAACAAGAGGAAATGGCCTCGAGTTGCATCAGCTGAGGTTTAGGTTGGATATTAGGAAACACATCTTCCCTGAAAGGGTTATCAAGCATTGGAGCAAGCTGCCCAGGGAAGTGCTTTAGTTACCATTCCTAGACACATTTAAAAGACATGTAGAAGTGACACTCAGGGACACAGTTTACTTGCCAGGTTCATTAATGGTTGAACTCAATCTTAAAGGTCTTTTCCAACCTAAATGATTCTATGATTCTGTAGAAAGGACTGAGGTTGCTTCCCCCCTGCCAAGCTTAACACACACTGACAAGTAAATCCCAATAACTGAAAAACCCTTTGAAAAAGGAGCTCTTTTCCTCTAGGAAATGCAGCACGTCCCTTGAACTAAATAGGCATCATGGTCAGTTCCCCACGGCACAGGCAAGAAGCAGAAATGGAACCCTCTTACAGTCACCCAAGAAAACATATAGATTTTAAGTACTGCTGGGTGCATGGCCTGCCTGTCCTAAGCTGCACTCAGGGGAAGCGAGGTTGTTCTGGGTTTACTCTGGTAGGGGAAGCAGGGGAAAGGAAAGCCAAAAAGGGCTGCAAGAGTCATTTATGTCATTCTGTAAGAATTACTCAAATTATGTTAGACACTTCTGTCTAGGCAGGAACTATTATATGCCATATTTTAGGACTTAAACACACAGATTAACCAACCCAAGCCACTACTAATACACAGAGTCAGAACTGGACAACGCAGTGTTAAATATCCAAATCTTACTTAACAAGCAACAGCACAATGACTACTCACCTCAGACTCTGAACAAACCAAGAACATTTAAACTGATGATTTGGATCATAGCACAACATTGAAAATAGTATTAAAAGCCACATTGATATAAACAGAATATTAACCCAGATTAATCCTACACCTTAACTCAGCAAAAGAGAGGAAAAGAGTCAATAACCAAACTTGTATGTTATTAAGTTGCACATTGCATGTAATTGATGCATCCTTCATCCTTTTCATTCCAAATGCTTCAGGAATGCTGGGAGACAGATGAAGACAGCTGGTATAATTTGCAGTAATCAAGGTAAATTACACAGCAGACAACTGGATCTTTGGGAAATTTGTCTACAGAAAGGAGAGGGAAAAAGAATTGGGAAGACACATTTTCCACTCTATATACAAATTAAGGGTACTGTAACACTAGTATTGTGCTATTGAATATATAAATAGGGTGTTCTCTTCAGACTGTCTTTCATTATAATTACCCCCTTAATTAAACTGTAGTAGATTCTGAAGTAGATTTTTCATTAGCATGCTTTATTCTCACCTCTGAAAATGAACACTGCTCTTATGCTTTTATAGTGTTCAGTTTCACAAAACTATACTATTTTTGCAAAATTATTTCCATGAGAACCTATGCAAACTGCTGGTAAAAAAAAAGAGTTTATCAGAAGAAAAATAAACTTTGTCTCATAGAATCAATGTGGATAAATCTAAAACTTAATTCAGCTAAGACAAGCAATTCATACTTTTCACTAGAAGCAGCCAAACCACATACATTAAGTTCTTTTAGCAAAAACCAGTGAAATATGATGTACTTGCAGAAGAAACAAAGCCATCAGCCACTACACTGACAGGTACAATCACCAAGACAAGCAATTTGCAAGGAAGTAAAATAGTTATTTAACCAAATGAAATCTCTTTGCTTTAAAGACTACGTGCAAAATACTTTAGAGTGCCTCATTGAAAACTACTGTAAAACACACCATGATGACAAAATTACCTCAGAAATTAGCACGATTGAACATGCCAAGAGTTCTACAGAGAATTAGCACCAGGAAAATTCCCTCTCTAACACTCTTGCACAGCATTCAAGTGACTTATGAGGCAAACCTGGGAACTGATCCTGCCTAATCTGAAGGAAAAGTTCTAACCTTCTTCAGCTCACTGAGCAAAATGGCTGCATGAATGGAAGAACAGGCAGCTGAGAAGTTGCAAGGCCAAAAAAAAAAATCATTCCCAAGGTGAGAGTAAGCAAGTCAGCTACTTCAAGAGAGCAGCATTTTGAAATTTGCCTTTCACTAAAATCTGAATGACATGTAGGAAAGAACAAACTGGGCTACCCAACTCACTACTGTGTCAGAGAGTCATTTAAGCCATGAAAGGTTAGATGGAAACACACAAAGCAGCTCAACTGTGCCCCTTTAAAAGGAAACTAAACCAGTAGTTACCAGCATTTGGTCATTTCCTGCTTTGGAAATGAAAAATTAACATATGCATCAAGCTGTAAGCTCTGCTCACAATGTACAGTAGTGACACCAATGCACAGACACTGTGCTCGAGATCATGTTTAAGCATTATCCATTCCCATTCAAACTTTGAATTCCTGTGACTGCCTCTAAGTCTGATCAGGAGTAATAGGAATGCATTCCTATTACACTCAGGTTTTGTAATCACAAAATATGTTCTCTCACAGAGAACACTTCCCCATTCCCTGGACAATTCTATTTTACATTGTAGCTCCACCCATGCAATCAGCCCCCAACAGTCCTTCCTTCCTATCCTTGTGTCTTCCCAGACTCTTCCTCTCAGGGTCAGGAAACCACCTGGTGGTGGATTCTTTCCTCTTCCTGGCACAGCCTTGCTGTTTCAGATGTTCCTGAAAAACAACATAGACTGCAAAAGCCAGAAAATCTTATGCTAGCCTGGGTCTTCTCTTATTTTTCAGAAAACTAACTCTGAATTCTTTCTCAGAACTGAACAGAACTTTCGCCCTTCGTCATTATTTTCAGGGTAAAATGCCACATCTTCTACAGCATGAATGAAAAGTACTACTTTTGTCTCCAACAACCCTTAAGAATCACTCACAAAGCTAAAGACCATTAGAAGATAAATCAAGATGACAGCAGCTAACAGCTATTTGATCCTCTCCTCTCAATTCATCTGAGACAGCGAGCTCACATGCAACTGTAAAAGGCCTTGGCAGAGCACACATGCAATCCTTCACTTCCCTTAAGTGTCCATGCCCTGGATGAAGTGCCATTCTTGGACTGTCCAAAAAAAAAAAAAACACCTTCACCGGGAGACAAAGCAGGAAGCACCAGAGACAGGTGTTGAGGCACTGCCTTTTATTCCCTGGGCTTTTCCCAGTTCAGGCTGGAAGGCATATAGCAGGGCTGCACCCTGAGAGAGGGCACCCTGCACTCCCCCTGGGCTCAGATGTCCTCCTCCTGCCTCCTTCCCTGCACCAGGGCTTTCACAGAAGGACTCACTCCACAGCAAAATGACTCAGAACAGAAAGGTGCCAGAACCAAGCTCTTTACCTGGTATTACTGCAGTCTTTAAGCTTCACTATGACAAATGAAGCTTTTTGTGGGGGGTGGAAAACAAACAAACAAACAAAGAAAAAAAAAAACAGGAAAAAAAAAAAAAGTCTTTCAAACACAAAAGGAGGTCCAGCCTTGTTATCTTGCTCTCTTGCAGGGCTATCTTAATGGCTGCAGTATGGTCTTATCACTACTCATTAAAACAAGTGTACTTGGACAAGTTAAGTCTTAAGAGCACGCTTAAAAAGCAAGATGAAAATAATCACACATCAAAATCATGCCTAGGAATACAGAGCCTTCCCATGACCTCCATTCCCTTTCTTACAAGAATGAAGAATAGGGAAGTGATATTACAAGCCAGTTGCACACAACTAAGTAGAATCCATTGGACTTGAACTTTCAATTCCCAAATCACCCATACGAAAAAAAAAAAACACCTTCAAAAGAAGACTTTTAGATTTGTACATTTCTAAAGGCTGATTAAACTGTAAGCTTTCCATTATTAGTCATATGTGCCCTCTGAGTCCAATATTTTGTTTCACTCCAATCTTTGTGAACTGTAGTTGAAGTACTGAAGTAACCACTCACTGAAAAGTGTGAAAATTCTGGAAGTTACTACATCACCACATGCTTTAACTTGAAAGTTTACACAGTCACTGATAGTATCTTCAAAGCTACAATGGCAAAGTCAACATGCACCTTTAATAAGTATGACAAGAAGAACAAATGTAACTTTTTATTTACATACACATTACCTGGCTTGCACATAAACTGTCTCATGAGTTGAGACACAGGTGAACTGTAACAGTTTATATGGGCAAAAGCCTGTCTGCACATTTATCCATATATCATCCCTCATACCCCTATAGAACAGCCACCCTCACTAACACAAATGCTCACAAAACAAGCTCCCACAAGCACCTGCCCTGCAACCCAAGAAAAGTGAATCGAGATTAACATTCCCTCCTTGAGTGCTGCTTTTGAGTTATGGTTACATTTCCCCTTTTGATTTTGTAGTCCTTCAGTTCTATTAAGGCAAAGAGATTTACTTTGTTTTACAAATGGTGGATTTGTCCAATTAAAGACATTGTTAGACTAGTCATCCCAGACAGCTTTCCTATGTTCCCGAATCCTTGTGTCAGCTAAATGATTCATGCATTGCCTATAGGAGTGTCTGCTCTCCCACTCCACATTTACATAGCTTGTTCCACAACCCAAGGTGCCAAAATCTTATCAAAAGAGCTGTAGTTACACACCATTAACTGGGTCAGCCTGATAATGTCTCAGCAGAAGCCTCAGACCATTTGTTGAGAAAGCTACTAAGACTACATGTGTTAGTTCAGAAAACCAATTAATCCAGCCAACAGATCAGCTGAAATATACAAGTTATATTGCAAATTCTCCTCAATCCTTCTGCATCTCTTTAAAAATTTTTCTTTAACAAACAGAAAAATCCTTAGATCTTCGTCATTAATTTCAAGAGACCACAGTCAAAAGGAAATGTAAGAGTGTAATGACAGCAGAAAATAAAGAACATTGAGACAAAATTCATTCCTGTGAATAATCAGAGGCAAATTCATGACAGTCTTCTCACTAAACACAAAAAAATTCCATTTTTAAAAGGTTGTTTACCCATCAGAAACAGTCACAGACACTACTTCATGAGTCACGTACTAGAAAAAAAGCAGAGGTCTAGAACAATCAAAAGGCATCCTTTTCCCACATATCCCTCCCCTGCTGCTTGAACCAGACCAGCACAAGTATTACTTCTTACTACACCACACTCCACTACAGGTACATGGAGCTGGACAACACAGAAGAAAAACAACAACAGAGCTGGTGGCCTTTAAGCATATGATTTTTGACCTGTTGATGGGCATCCTCAATTGAAATGTGGAAAACATCATCCCGAGGAACGTTTGCACTATGCAATATTGTGGCCACTTGACCAGTAATGGAACAAGTTTCTACACAAACCAAGCATCTTTTCTGCCCTGTTATCCCCACAAGGATAACTCCCCTGGGGCTTCATGCTACAGTATCATGTTAAAACACTGCACTAGTAAGCAAGGGTGGTGACAAGTAGCAAAAAGTTCTCTGGTTTTCAGCAATGATACTGCTAGCACTGAACAAGTCACTGAATTTGCACTTTTCCATGACTACCTGTGCCTTTCCATGGATTCAGATGCAAACTCTTAACATTTGACTTTTGAGTTCCAAAGAGAATTGTCAAGTTTATCTGAATTGTATCCTCCCTTTCCCCTCACAGACATGTTAACCATTTCTAGTGCAATGCTATGTACTAACCTTTGAATAACCTTCTTTTCCAAGGTAGTCTGGTCCTCCAGTGACCTTGACCACCATACACATCTGAAACCACACATTTGCTTTTGTACCTTTTTACAGTTCTAAGTAAACATTATAGACAGGTTAGTCCATAGCTAAGTATTTCAAGACTGTATCAGACAATTCTGCTGCCCACAGAGTAAGCATAAGCAGTGTGCTGCCCACATGTAAGATTTTGACTACACTGTAATGCCAGCTGTTTACACATCTCTGGGGCAGCTCCTTTATTCTCTTCTGGGTAGTGTATTTACAGCTATACCACCCAAAAAAGATCAAAGATGATCTGAAAAGAGATGTTGTAAGAGACTTCTTTTAACAGGAGAGCAACTTAACATAGATAACATGCATACTGATTCCTCACATTTTCAATAATAATTAATTTCTCACATGGGATAAGCTTCTTCAATTCCAAAACACCTGGTATATACTATCCATCAGTTTACTGCTTTCAGGTAAATATTTCAGCTTGTTCTCTTTAACAGAGGAATGAAGTTAATAAAACTGAGCTATGCCTAAACTATTTCAGACTCTACATTTCATACTCACCCAAAAGACAATGTTGTAACTGAAGAGCAAGTATTTGTACCAACAGCTGACTTCTGCATTAGAATATCGGTAATAGTGCATCTTCTATGGCACAGCGTCTGCAAAGAAGAGAAACAATGAGAATAATTACAGTGAAAGATTTCAAGAGTTTTTTCCAAATCTCTCTTGAAAAGGGACTATAGTAACCTGTACCATATGCCATTCAGAGGTATTTTAAAAATCAGCTCACTGACCCTCAATTCCCTTTAATTACTTTATTTACTTAATATTACTTATTTAACTGCTTAATAATCCTATCTTTAAGCACCCTTATGTGGTAACAGGGAGGGATCACTCAGAAAGGAAACCAGCTATACAGTTAGCCTAGGAAGACCTGCATCAGCAAGCTGACATTCATTCACTTTGTCACTCCTTCAAAACCATTTTACTTAGAGATGACTGCTCAACACCCAAGTGTCTGAACACACTGTGGATTGCACATCCAGCAACCCAGCTAGCAGGATGTTGGAAGTGGTTACGTGGAATCCCTCAGTGTCTACAGATTGCTAAATACAACAGGCAGTTGTACCTGGTCCATTCCACACTTTAATGTTTCTTTACCAAATCATATCCCGTAAGAGGTTTTATTCTCAAGAACAAAAGCCCCACCACTCAACAGTCGATCTGCTCTGCAGAGTTTTGCTTCCTTACATACACTAGAGATAAGGTTCAACTGCAGCTGTTGCTCAGATATTTCCAAGAACTACAGCTTTTCAGAGTATCATAACTAAACCACCTCTGCAAAAATGCCATGCATAAGAAAACAGAGGACAAGCTGTGAAATGGAGAGCCAGAGCAAGGAAGGCAAAGCACTCACAAAGCACTCACACTGCCCTCATATTCTGGACAGCTGAGCACTGCCCATGACAGACAAGTTCCACAATTCAACCCTCCATTCACTTGAGGTAAATGTTAGTGAAAGACTTGCAAAGGGAAGGAAGCAAGGATGAGAATTTATTGTAACAACTCATAACTAAGAAAAAGTATTGTGCCCGGCTGGACACTCACAGACAACATGCAAAAAAAAAATCATGTCAGTCTTGCCTACCCAGCAAAGACTGAAATCAAGCACCATGGAATGCAAAACTCATTGCTGTGGATGTGGTGAACTAGTTTGAACTTTTTTTTTTTTTTTTTTTAGAAAGCAATCTGCACCTTAATATAAAAGATGATCCCACCAAAAGAAAGAAGTAAATACCTGTCAGCTTTGAGAATTCCATTCAATTCAATAAACAGCTTACTTTATCTTTTAAGTGAAATACCAATTGTTTTCTACAATTATGAAGTACTACCATCAGCATCTTACTGAAGGAGCTTATTTTTTGAAATCTCAACACAAATATTTCAAGCTATGCCTTAAAACTTTTTTCCCCAAAGTTAAAACCACACACATACAGATCAAGGACACAAAAGAGGTCTCCAGTCCACAAGACTATGAACACAGATCCCTAACAGACTTTGATTTTCCTTCCAGAGGTCTTTTCATGCCAGGTTTGGCTTACGTCTGGAATCCCACTGAGAGTCCCTCCTTGGTCCAGACACATCCCTCATCCCTCTACAAGTCCAGTCAGAAAGTTTCTTTGTTGCTCAACCAAATTAAAATTGCTTTCAGAAATACAAAGACAGTGTAGAAAAATCTAAGCAGGGTACATTTTGGTAGAATACTCCACAGCCTTAAGTAGCTATGAGGAAAAAAAACACTGGAAAATAATGTGAGCTGGTATAACGAAGTAAGACTGCAGGATTTGTGGACTGAGAGTAATTTCTGGGTTTTTTTAAGCTAAAATGGCCTGCACGTGCATAAGAGGAATTTTCAGATCCTACTGAAAGTTAGTAGTTATTATACAAGTCATACTGATCCACTTGGCACGAAGTAGATTAATTTATATATAACAAAGGCAGACAACACCTAAGTAGCCTTCATGTATGTGCTATCAGTGCAGGTTGCTTAATATATATCACACACAGGCAACTCTAGATTAGTGCATCTGGACAGGCAAGTAGCAACAGAAAAAAATCATTAAGAGAAGAAATTCTTCCTCCTGATGATTGATGAGAAGGAGTAAAACTGAATTCAGTCGGAATTCAAACATCTTTCCCTCAGTAGCCACAGTAAAGGCTTCAGAGAGAAAAGAGTCTGAAGAAAAGTAAATTATTTATTGCACATTGTTACAGAAACAGTACCTGTAAAATTTTACAGGCTACAGAGTGCAAGCATTCACCATTAATACTTGAACCTGATATTTCCACAGTTCAGATGTTGATTTTCATACAGTTTTAACCAAACACTAAAAACAAGTCTTTTTTTCCTTCCAAAACCTCACCTTATAATTAGGTTCTAATGCTTACAATTCTTTTATAGCAAAAAGCACTTAACTTCTGTTAAAACAAAAGAAATTGTACTTTATGGTAGTACAGGCAGTGATTGGAAAGGATCTTCCTGATGTGACCCATCCTAGGGTCAGATTTAGGAATGTTTATTGTATTTCATAAAAATGAGTTTTGTGACATACATTCCTAAGAAGTAGTTTTGTTTGCTCATCCTCTGGTTCAGCTTTAGTTACTTATCTTTTCAACCCATTCAACATCACAGACATTTAGGAACCTTACTAACATGGATCTGAGTAAAGAACACTTATTTAAGTACCACTCCCCTGACACACTTACCTAAGACTGCAGGTGAGAGAGAATACAAGAGAAGGAAAAAATATCTGGTTCTCAAGTTCATTCCCCTTTCTAGCTCCAAATGGCAATTTATATTTCAACAATCAATACTCATATACTTGTCCTACTCAGTAAGTATGATTGCCTGGGGAAGAGTGGAAAAAGAGGGTACAAAAGCAGAATCCCACTAATCTGAGCAGAGCCCAAGACTCCATTTGCATGAGTATAAATCCTGTATTACAGCAATACACTAGCTGCCAGTGCAAAGATTCTCCACATACAGGCACACTAAGGCCTCCATTATTGTTCTGCCTCCCTCCCTGCAAAAATTAGGAACCTGGTAAAAGACAGGAGCAGCAACAGTAAAATGAACATACTAATAGTCAGAAGTACTGCTTTTGCTGCTGCTACCTCTAGAAAAGAGGAGACAGCAGGTGGCATTCAGCTAGCACATCATTAAATTCCATAAAAATGGGGTTCTACTAGATAAAGAGGCTTAAAATATAATCTGTGCTTGTAAACCAGCAAGCACATCATTTCAGGACCTAAAACACAAGCGTTCTTTGAAGATTCTTTTTGTTAGGTCACCCTCCCTGGCATTGGGACTTACATTCAACTGCTCAAGACCCAGCTTCAGTGAAACTATTCACAGGAATAAGAGCATCAAAAGTACCCTTATTGATAAGCACTACTCCCAGCTACCTCATTGTTTTGACCAGCAGCTTGCAAGACATTTCTCCCCACTTCTTCAAAAACTGGTAAGATGTCCCAGTCAATATCAATCACAGTATTTTAACAGAATGAAAAAGTAAAATGCTTTTTTAACATAAACACTTCTTGTTAATGCTCTGAGATGAAACAAGGGGATTGTATTACCAGTATTAGCAAGAGGCTGTCCTATAACTGCACGTGGCTCCCCAGACACATATTACCTTCTGAAACACCTGCCTATCTTAAGAGCTGATTTGACTTACTCTCTTTGCTTATCCTCATCAGAACTGACAGACCACTGAACAGCATATGGCTGGTATGGGAGTGATACAATACATCTGAAGTGCAGGGATGCCTGACTTTTTCCCCAAACACTACAAACAGACCAAGCAATCCACTCAAGGCCACACAGCCACCTTCCCCATGTTTATACCAAAAGCAGTCACGTTTCCCAATGTAGGAGGCATCTATTATTGGGCTAGAAATCTGCTACATCAGTCATTCATTTAGTTCACATCACTGGCTACACAACTATGCTTAGGCAATACTACAAAATACTTGGAAGATTAAAGTAGTATGTGGGCAGCACAGACTAATAACGTTCTCTACTGTATTTCAGACAAAGCAAGTCACATTGGGTCAGCTGACAGTTATCACCCACTCACAGTAACAAATTTCTAAAAATTAAATGCAGAGCACTGCTGCTTTGGTAGAATACATAACTTTGTGTTCACAGCTTTAGCGAGGAGGGAAAAAAATGTAGTCATTCATCAAAAGGCTACTACCATTTCCAAAGCATTCCTACACCCACGATTCCACTCTTACCTTCAAAATGCTACAGCAGTGATACTCCTAATGTATATACTTTAACTCCCCTAAAACAGAAGATGTGATCTATTAACTAATCCAATGTGAACATGCAGAGAAAGCCTCATAGATAAGATGTTAAATCTAGAACAACTGAAGCAAATCTCTTTTCTAGATCTAGGACCACAAATTCTTTTAATCCTCTGGAGGCATTAACTGTACAAGGCAGACCTAAGTTATGCTGAAGTTCCAAGTTCAGCCAGTACTACCACCATATGTAGAGTCCTGATCCTCCTCCCTGCCCCTCCTAAAATCCACAATCATTAATCAACCTACTCAGTGGAGCAAACAATCACACAGCAAACCATACAGCAAATCTTCACATCAGTTCTGTGATCTTGCACCAAGAAGCAAACAGTTTTAAGCCTTCCAACCTACCTTGCCAGAGCACACACAAAAGCCAGTGTGGGTGCAGTCAGAAGGTGGAAGGACAAGGATGGGAAGGCAAAAGCAGTGGTAGATGAGTGTGCTCATGAGCACCTCTACAATGGCAGCCTACACCAGCACCACACTTGAAGCCAAAATGCTAAAACAGATGAAGCTGGGGGAACAGGGGCAGAACTGAGGCAAGAGAAAACAAAGAAAAAAATTTCACTTGGCAACCTGTTGACTCCTCCACCATTCTTCACCAACACAAAGCATCAAATCTAAGTAAAGCTTGTGAAGCAAATGAACAAAGTCAAAAGAAGAACACACTGAGGAGCAAGAACTTTTAAAATACAGGAACAGATGCACTTTGGCCTATGACTTGTTTTGATATGAGTCCTTAATTCCATTAATCCATCAACACCAAATCTGTATCAAAAAGCATCAATTCATTCAAGCCATGGTGCCATTAAAAATAATTGTCATTCTTTGAAGGTGTTCAATCATTAGCAGTTTTTGTGAAGCTGAAAGAAGACCTTATCCCTGACCAGGAATAATTCAGAGATATTCTTTGGATCTTCTGAAAAATGGAACAACAAATAGACTGTTCTTTCCACAGTCTAGCTAGAAGTTGATCAGCAAAGGTCATGTTCAGTACAACGTCTGGGTGCTGGGCATAGATCTTCACAGTAGGGACTGAACTGGTACAACAAAAAGGCAAGACAAACTGACAGGATTCAGAGCTCTTACAGGCTAATCTGTTCCTGGAAACAGAGACAGTCCTGCCCATGACTCAGTAACTCCAGGCAAACATGTGTCATTCTGCAATTTTGTCTCCAAGGAACTCAAACTGGAGCCTTACAAAGAAAAGACAAGCTTCTCTTAAGGAGTACAAGTATAGTGTATTTACTTCTGCTGCAGCCCAGATGAGCAGAGAAATATTTGCTCATTCTTAGAGGAAAGCTGAGGATTAATCAACAAAAGAGTGTTTTTTAACCTGAAAGACTCAGGATGCAAGACAGATATCCTTAATAGGTTTTACCTGAAAAATAAAGGCAGATAACAGATCTCGGAATTCAATGGAAAACGTGATCAAAGCCAGACAAAATTCTTAAGACATCATCATTTGGGGCCCTTCCTTTGTAGAGAAGTCAAGACTCAAAGTCCTCAGTATTTGAAGAATATTTCAAGCACAAGTTGCTCCAGTGTAAACTCTATATCGCTCAGAGCAGAACCAATCCCCTACAAATGGGAAGGGTTTCAAGATTCACTGATGAGCTTTTATTCACTACAGCTCAGACTACAATTTATGAAAACTTTTAAGAAACATATAGCAGCATTCCCAAACCCAAAACAATGAAGCAGCAACTCAGAAGAGCTCAATTCCAGCTCCCTGTATAACTCACACTGAAGTTATGCTGTGCTTTTGACCAAGCTACTGGTTTTATGCAGATGAGTTGCATATGAAATACATGTAAGCACTCCGAACTCAGAGTAACATTCAGAATCTAGACACTGGAAATTCTGAGAAATAAGCTACATGCACATCAAGAATCTCTTCTAAACTGCCCACTCAACTAACATCACCAGTACTTTGGCATAAAAGCTCTGCATTGCAAAACCGTAAATCAAGGAGTTACTCAAACTATGATTCATGGAATATTTTCAGCCCCACTTGATTTCTTAAACAAAACTACACTACATGAAGACTTGAAAACAGCAAGAGAATTCAGGACTGCTCCCATAGCAATTAAAAAGCTGTGACAGAGGACAACAGCAGTTTTAATAATTTCACTTTTCACTGTTCTTCCTACAGAAGCTCCCAAAAGACATTGTTGGCTGGCCTTGCTTTCACATGTACAAGTATTTATTTCTATATTCACATGTAGAAGTATTATTATTCGGCCAAAAATGCTACCACTAATTTAAAAAAAAAAAAAATCCACAAAACAAAAATAGTTCCACAGATTCCACATTTTCATTTCTACAAACTGGTCAGAATGAAAGTTAATGACACTGCAAGTATTGACCATGTAAATTTAAAATGCAAATATTTTTAGTAATTGACTAAATAATTCAATAACTTACTTAGGCACAGCTCAATTATCCACTAAATTTTAGTGGGTTTGTGCTAGTTCTGTTCCCCTGACCTAAGGTTCATCAAAGAAGTAGACAGATGAGATACTATCTGCTCCAACATAGAGTAATGCTTGACAAAGGCACCAACTAAAATGCATGGATATCTCACCTAGCTCAAGGAAAATCTGTTCAAAGTAGTTGACTACAAATAGACTGCATATGCCTTATTTTGACTTAAAGCAAGAGAGAGTTTTAGGAAACAGGAAACAGAGAAAAGGAAGTGTTACATGTAAGCCTCATCTAAAAGCCAGTAATTTTCCAAACACGAGCAGAACACAGCAGAAGAGAGAAGGATCCTTTTGTAAGCTACCCATCTCTTTACTAATCTTTAAGAACTGCAGACAACAGCAGGAGCACAGGATGTAGGGCCTTCATGGACCTTATCCTCAAAAGCGCTACTGGATAAACCCCTGGAGATAAAGCTCAGTCAGATCACACCAGAGTAAGTGAAAACAGCACTAGACACTGTCACTACAGTTCAATAAATGTCTCATTAACACCTTGGAAAAGTTTAGAAAAATATTTCATGTGTATGAAAATTTTCTTGAATAAAGCTATGGACCAGTTTAACCTGAATAGGACCTTGCCTGGGCTGTAACTTATTTAGTACACACAACAAGCCAGGAGCTATGTTTTCCCTTCTACTTTGCAGAAAGTTCAAGTACTGTGAAACACACAGAAGTGTGTCAGTTATTCTGACCAGGAGTTTATTCACTCCAGGAAACAAAACCTGTTAGAACAAGTAGCCAGAATAATCTTAGCTGATCCAAACTCCTCAGCTGTTTTCTGCTACCTCTTATGAGAGCACATATACACCCACTGCCTATAACATCAACAGCAGCAAGGCAAAACTCAGCCTTAAAGACAGCATGTAATTTGACTTTTTTTTGCCTTCCAACAGAAGGTTTTGGAACCCTCACAAAGTAAACATCTTATCTGAGGAGCCAGAATTTCCAGTTTGGGGAATAATTTTATTTCTGTTTGGTGACTGAGGAATAATTTTATTTCTATCCAGTAACAGTAACAGAACCTATTCCATACACTGCTCCCTCCCCATAGACCAAAAGGTTTCTAGAACAAAATGCTCTCTCCATTTGCTACAGCACTTTATATCACAAAAAATAAGTCACAACTTAGAGGACAAAAGACAGGAAGCCACTAACTTTCTTTGCTGACAAATACACTCTTTCTTCAGAGAACATCCTAAACTTCTATACATATTGTGGCTTTTCTCCATTTCCAGGAATGCCACTTGTTCAAACTCCAGTTACATTTTCTTCAAAAGGGATACACATTCATTTTCTTTATTCATAAGAGAGAAAAACAAGAGACTGATTATAGCAGTATACAATAAAGAAGTGATGACCATATAATTTGCTTTGGGTTTTGTTGTTTGTTTTCTTGAAAACATTCCTTGCTTTGGATATAATGTGCAGTCTGTCCACATCCACACCATATTTCTTAGCCTTCACACTGTATGTTCCTATATATATTTATATATTATATAAATAAATACATATATATTGCATATAATAAAATAGGTGTTTATTTGAACAGTGTAAACCAAATCAATGTATCTCTTAGTTAAAAAAAGGATTCCGGTGCTGACATCTGATCTCCTGTAATTAGCATGTTAAGAAATGACTGCATGTATCTGTAAAATACTAGTTACATCCTCCACTTGTTCTGGTCAAACAGTGCTGATTCCAAGTCATGGAAACATGATGTGGAGTTCAATCCATGAAGCCTCAGGCTTTTTTCCCCCCCTCCCACCCCAAGTAACAGGACCTATGCTTTCAAACACCAGAGGAACACTCATTCCAAGTGAGGCACCCTCCCCGTACCAGGGGATCCTATTATTGGGGGAATGGGGTGCTAACACATGTAGGGTTTGGGGACCATGCTCTAAGCTTGCCTTTGCTGCCCTCCACCTCCACCAGCTGCATTCACAACACAACCAGGACAACTTTACTCTACTTGCCAAGAAGGAAAATCACCAGCTTAAAGGCCACAAGAGAAAATGTCTCTTTGCAGCCACGTAGACAGCTCAACAACCATGTAATTAGTCTCTCCACTGACTTTCTGGTAAAGAAACACACTTGTGCAACTTTCAAAAGTCAACTAGCAGATAAGCCTCCAACGCAGCACCAGAAAACACAGAAGATGTGATAGAACAACATTTACTAATGCCTCAGGATCACCAATGCCACTACCAGCTCCTGGGCAGACTATGTGTCTCAGCCCAAATACACAGCAACAAGCTAATGCTCCAGGAGATACTGCAAATAGGTTTTCAGAGCACTCTACACATGCTACCACAACACAAGGAAAAGATTAAAAAGACAAAGACCACAGCGGCTTCAGGCCAAGCCCATGCTTGAACAGCTCCAGCCCTTCCCCCAAGAGTCATTGCTCTGGCAGGTCGTGAGAAACCCTCGACTGTCTTGCCCAAAGACTCTGCATCCGCCCCTGGGGAAGGAGGAAAAACAGGCTTTCCACCTCTTAAGATTATGCCAAGAACAACACTGTGCCATTTAGAGATCAGGGCAGCAAAGGCTGTGAAGGGACACAGTCAGTGCTCCCTCCACTGCAGACCTCAGCCTCTGCAATAGCTTAACAGCAAACAACAGCAGCGTTAGAAGGTGAAGAGGTTAGACACAAACACATCCTAACCTGTGCCTTCCTGATGGAAAAAAAGTGATAACGCAGGAAACTGCCACCTCAACAGGCTGACAGCATGATTGGTTACACGAGCACCACAGCTCAGAGAAAATAAAAACCAAAACACAACAACCCAGAGTTGAAAAACACATTCCTTTCTCACTTGCCTCAGTTGGACAAGTTCTTTCAGCTGCACGCGCTCCTGCTTTGCAGAAGCAGACCAATGCTACGACCACTTTGTCAAAATACCCTTTGCAACCTCAGCACACTGTACACTTTGCAAAGAAAGCTACCTTGTTGTGTTCCAAGAGTCATCTCACTAATTGCCTTCCATCAGTTTCAAGTCAGACAACTTTTTCAATGAACCTTTCTCCTCGGCAGGTTTGCCACACAGACAAACTGAAGTAACTTAGTTCTCAGGGCAGGGTAGAAAGCTCTGCTGTTTTGTACCCTTTACTATATATAGTTACACCACTGCAGGCATATTTCACACAACATTAAGCACTTCCCTGAGCACCATTTAATAACAAATTGTTGAGGGAAAAGCAGTGTGCATCAAAAGAATCGGCTCCATATCCTGGCAGTCAGAAGGCTGTTGTCACATAGTGACACAAGTCTAACATCTGAGGTGTCTGTCTTCAGATGCAAGTTACTCAATGCTATTCCTTCTGTTTTCTATTCCAGGAGTGTCTGGGTGTCTGTCAGTGAACATATTTCAGCGCTCATTTTATACCCCAAAGCAAGAGTAGACAGCTCTTGCCAAGCAGAACAAATGACCTTTTTTTAAATATTAAAATTCACAGCATTCAGCTGCCTCTGAATACTCTGCTTCATCCTGTTGCTGCAAGTGCAGCAACTTGAACCTGCCTTTGTTAACTCCAGGTCCATCAATTATTTAGAGAAAACACCTTTCCAGAGAGACTTAAGTATCAATTATTTAGTTTTTGAGCAGGAAACAAAAACCTTAAAAGAGGGGAAAAAAAGCTTTCTGGAAAGGGCTGCTGGGTCACGTGAACATATTTAGGGCTGTACACTAGCAACGTGCCTGAAACAGAATGAAAAAGCCAAAATAAAACAACCCATAAAGCCAAAAGCTCACAGGCACACACAAGCTCATCAAGTGCCTGAGCCAGTTAGTGCCAAAGAGCCCCAGCTACATCAGGGGGCTTCAGTACAGTTCTGCACAAGGAAGACCCTTATCCATTTGGTATAAATGCCTGTTCTCTAGACTGGGACTGTAAACCAGAGGAAGCTCTTTTGTACTACTAGGATAACATTCAACAATGCTTACTGCAAAGATCAAGGGGAAGCAAAGCCTCTGTTTATTACACTCTTGCCTTTCACACTCAGGTTCAAATTAAGGATGAAGACAGGCCTAAGATTTTCAGCTTTTGCAAACTTCTAAAGACAAGGATACAGAGAGAGTTCTCAGAAGAAACATGTAAGTAGGCACTCTGGGTAAGAACAGCAATTCTTTCACTCCCACGTATCATTTATGAGCTGTACTACAATGAAAACGATAAAACACTGTTGCTTTGCTCCCAAAGAGTTGAAGAAAGACAGGAAACACTGAAGCAAAACAAGTGCTGGTCCACCCTGCCAAACAGGGGCCAAGGCACACTTTGAACCAGAAAGGAAAATAAAGTTATTTTTAAATCCTGCTAAGAGCCCTGCATTTCGATATAGTTCCTCTTGGTGCCAGTACACTTTATTTTCATTTGCTAAAAGTTTTCTGCACAAGTGATAACAGAATTCACATGTGAATAATCAAGCAGAACGATGCTTCTCTCTGAAAGGTTCAGTTCCAAGATTTATGTCAGACTGGTCAAAAAGGTCAGCAAAAGCCTGGCCGTTCAAGGCAGTGGTTTCAACTGCCAACATCACAATCCCTTATATTGCCAGTATTTGAGGATCATCACTTTCTGCAGGTTAAACCCGTTGCTGTTATCCTCATCTGTGACATGCCTAAAATAGAATTTACCCAACAATGATTTTTCAGCTTGCTGACCATACCGAAAGCAGATTTTGTTCAGTCATCTAGAATAAAGAGAAGTTGTTTTACAATGCAAAAAAAATTTCAAATGCAAGACATTCAACTATATTTAAGTAATAAATTATAGCTGCTTTTAAAATTAAGTCATCTGAGCCTAGACAATTCAGCCCCTCCCTTTCTTCTTTGCTAAATTAAAATCAGGTCTCTGTATACTTGGGAGGACACAAACTATTAAACTTTAAGACCCACACATATCTAACCTTGATAAGCTTTAGTTTGATTACCTCTGACATTGTTCTTAACCTTTATCAGATGCTGCTGTCTGAGCAGGACCCAAAGGGTCAAGGAGAAGGATCGTGTTCCTGCCCAAGCTGTGCCAAGGGCTGGAAGGCAGTGTCTGTACTTTCACACAAGATACCAACACTACAGCTTTAGAAGAGCCACAGATTTTAGGACTGTGCAATACTAGTGAGGAAGATGCATGACCATCCTTTGGACATACAATCAGAAGCCATTTGGAAAAGGACCTCTTCTTAATTCGCTTTTGGCAACAGCCTGCAGCATTTACTGTTTAAAGGTCTAATTTACTTTATCTGAGGTATTTCAGCTTAAAGCAACATGAGAACCATAGAATGTTCATGAGTTCTGTCAACTGCAGCCCTCCTAGCCTGAGAAGTGCACCACGGGTGCCAAAACACAAGAGCCCGTTCTACCAAAACCAGGAAGTTTTGCCCCAGGTAGTCACAGTGCAAAGCAGCAAGGCACAGAGAGCCCATAAGTGAAGTGCATCTGAAACCCACACACTTTTCCATGCCCCACCCAGGTGGAAATTTTTGTAAAAGCAGAAAACTACATAAAAGGGAGGACTTGTGGAAGAGTTTAGACAATAGCTCTGTGAACTCCGCTTCCCCTCACATACACCCCAATGAGAATTCTAAACTAAACACAGTGAGATTCAAAACAAGAGTTTAATTTATTCACACTGATCAGTGCTCAAACTGTGCCATATCTAATCCACAATAAGAAACTTGATAGAAGACCATGAGAATTAACTGTAGGAGTTTGTCAGCAGAAAAATTACCCCCCTTTTTTTCTAAGCAGCCACTTACAGGTAATGGCCAACTAGTAGCCACTCACCAAAGCTTCATTAACTAATATAAATACCCTCTAAAAAAAGTCAGAGGTCAGCCTTAAAACAAAGCAATAGAAGAGAGAAACATTCCTCAGTTATTCATTAGAAGTTAGCATACAACTTAAACTTCATCATCCAGATATGATTAAATTCATAAGACACCATGCCAACAATCTTCTTCTGACATCTGAGAGCAAAGTTACATCTTCAATAACAAAGAAAAAGTGTCCCAATTAAACAGTATTTTAGGGGTCAGAGTAAGGTCTTTTTATGGCCCTTTTATTAAGTATTAGAAGGCCTAAGGCCAGCAAATGTCAGACCAGAGCACACCCCCTTTCAGTCCTGTTAGGTATGTTACTTATGGGAGGGCTCCTGCACAGACACTGCTCCTAACCAAAGATCATACTTCTTCTTTCTTTTCTGCCACCCTCTCTCTCCCTTGCAAGGAGGAAGAGAGGACAGGAAAGAGGCTTTAAACAGGAAAACAGCATAGGATTAATTTTTCTACAATGCACTAAATGTCAGGCAAAGCTTGTGCCCAGAAATAAGACTCAATTCAGACTGATTTGGGGACTGGAGATAATGCTTCTACACAGAGGAAGCTACAAAGGAAGTTAACTGGATCAACTTACACTAAATAAAAATCGCATAGTGCACACACCAGCCAGAAAAGCAATTTTCCATGATTGCAATTTAGAGCTGGACTCCACCTTTAGCAAGTCCATCTGTGAGCAAGATCAACAAAAACAAAACAAAATGCCAAATATGTAATTTACTCGCATATTGGAAGTGCATTTATGACAGTGCTGAAAAACAAACTTTTGGAAAGCTATGCCTAAAAACTGCTGTTTCAGTGGCATTACAATTTTGAACACGACAATCTTCTAAGGACAGGAAACAACACTATATTCTCTCCCCACCTTCCAAGAATAGAGCTAAAAGGATATAAATCACACCCTAAAAGTAATTTCTTCAAGTGCCATTAACCAGAGGATAAAGAACCAACACAAATGTCCCGGATTCTTTAAAAATCCAAAACATAAACCAAGAAAAAACAAACCCAAACCAATACACAAACAGAAAACAAAACCTGCAAGTTAGTTTCCCCCACAGCTCACTTCTACTTCACGCTAATGACTGGACTTGAATTCCCACCTGACCCCTTCTCTATGCACACAATTCTTCTGTCAAGCAAACAGTACTAGCACCTCAATCTTCCACTCCCAAGCACCTAAAATGCCACACATTTATCGTGAGTATAAAGTGTCTCAGGAAGTTAGAAGAGCAGAAAGGAGACTATCACACCAGGGAGCACTCACGAACAACATATACCCTGTATACTTCTATTCTCTAGAAACTGCTTTCCAGAGCTCTAGGTCACAAGCTTTATATCCCTATAAAAAAACAAACAAATCCCCAAGCAAACAAAAAAGCAGTGCTGGAAAAATCTTGTCCTGACAGTTATCTTAAAAATACCCTTCTTTCCACCACCACCACCTTTGAAGATCTACTGAGGAAGAGAAAAAACAAACAAGTAACTTCTGTTACGGCATGGGTTTGGTTTTATTTTGGGGGTTTATTTATTTATTTATCCAGATAGTCCCAAAATGAAACCGCTCTATTTCCACGGAAGGTGAAGCGCCAGCTGAAACGGACCTGGCCGTGGAGCATCACCTGCGGTGCCGCCGCGCTCCACGGCAGGGCCTGTTCCAGCAGGCGGCTGAAGGGGTGTCAGACAAGTCCTTCGCTATCATAGCTTAAAGCTGAATAAATTTAAGATAATTTTAAAAATTAAGTGACAGGCCTCAATCCTCGCCCCCCCC